>NW_006159751.1:5478692-5490281 GCF_000334495.1 Tupaia belangeri chinensis
GCTGTATTATATTCTGAGGCCAACAGTCTATAGAAACTCCTCAGAAGCATGTAAAGTAGTCCATGGAAGAGAAATGAAACATCGTGAACCAAGAAACTCTTCTCTGCTGCATATTTTCATTTTTCTGGTCTTGGCTAAACGTCATGGCTGAAAATCTGTTCTCTGTTCAAATAGGGGCATTCCATGCTCATGTATACTCAACTGACCTCAACTGTAAGGTCAATGACCCCAAAGTCTTGTTTCCCCAACTACATGTCAGCCCCAGGTCACCCTGGTCTCACTGTTATTTGGAGCTAAGATCCTAACCATTTCTCCATTGTCAGGATATGAGGGAGGGACTGTGCTAGGTAAGGGGCTTTCATCCCCTTTATTAGCCTGATGGCATCATCATACGCTGCTCACGAAACTGATCCCTCACAGAGTTGACTTCTCAGTTCCAACTAAGCCTGAGAGCTAATGGTTTGCAAGATCACCGGGGCCAGTCAAAGAAAAAGACACCTCTGGAAACACTGACTGCACAGATATCCAAAACTTGTATGCAAACCCTTGGCAAATCTTTCACTGCTTCCTGAAAACAGAGACAGGGAACCGTAAGAGTCACTAGAGGATTTTATAACCAGCCAGATCTCTGAGACCTGCTCTGGACCCCCAAATCCCTATAAGTTCTTATGGGGAGAAGTTCAGTGGTTGGATCTCCGGTCCGCAGCCTGGCACTTGTGTCTGCTGTGGGGTCTGGGCCTTGGCCTCCTCCCTGCCAGCAGGGCAGAGCTATGGCTGTACCTGCAGTGTCTCTGTGGGTACAATGTCACAAGCTCCAATAGGGCACTCCATGAATGAGCAGGAGCAGTGCTCAGCACTCAGTTAAAAGGAAAGTTGTGTGATTTTCTCATCAGTTTAATCTCAGTAACGATGAGAAACTTCCCTCGGGCTCCAGCCCTGCCCTGCCATGCCCTACCCTCCCTGCTGATGTCGGCAGCTGGGGCCCCCTTCCTGGCCAAGGCACAGATTTCTCCCTGGAGAGAATGGGAGTGTGAAGCCTCATCTCTGCTTCCACCAGTCCTCCAGGCAGGGGAGTTGTGGGTGTGGGCAATCGGAAAAGGCAAGACTCTCATTCCTTAATAATGGTCGAAAATAGGGGAAGAGCCACCAGTACTAGGATGACTGCCCTGACTGGGCCCAATTCTCAGGTTCTGGGCTGCTTAACTGGAATGTGGCTGCCCAGGAAAGAAGGCTGGTCCTGAAGTTACCCTTCTGCAGTTTGAGCATGCATTCTCACACCCAGAGGCTCTGGCTTCCCATCTGTGGTACCTCCTAACATTTCCCCTTCATGCCTTCCCTTTATTCACCTGCATAAAATGTCAACAGAAGCCTGGGGCGAGAGTTGGCAGCACGTGATGGTAACTCCATCCCCCTGCAACTACCTAGCAAGAGGGACATTCATTTCTTCTGTCAGCCAGTGCTAGCCGGGCCAGTCTCAGCCCTAGCCCACTCTCATCCTTCACCCCCAGACCCCTGTGAACCTCTGGGAAACCTGTCCACTATGAATTGACATTCGGGTTGCCCAGGTGGACACATGGCTTATTCAATAATAGCCTTTCTTCTGCTACGCTGCAGAAAGAGAAAGTTTCGTGATAAGAAACTGTAAACACTAGGCAAGAGGGCCAGTAGGGGCCAACCACTGCTTTTCCGCACTACTTTTGAGAGGGAGAAACAGTCTCCTGCAGATGGATGGACAACCTCAAGGGTTGGAAGCCTAAGAAAGAAGTCACGGGTGAGCGCTCTATTACCACTTCTGAGTCTGCAGAATGCAGCTGGCCATCTATGTATGGGGAGGAGGGCACTAGCACTGGCAGTGGGTGTGCCCCACGGATGGAGCCAGGACAATTAATCAAGTGCCTTTTCTCCAGGATTTCTATTGGCCTCAGATGACAGATAGGGCAGAGACACCCAGGAGAACACTATTTTGGTTTCCAGCTGGGAACGTGCACTAAGTTTTCCTTAATACCCAGAGCACCCAAAAGGCTTTGCTGTAATACACTTTAATACATGAAACACCCATAAATTATCCTTCAAACTGCTACAACTTCCAACCTGGAACGACTTGGAAAAACCAGCCTAGCAAGCAGGCTCTTTTTTAATCTCTCAAGTCACAAGAGAAGAGAAAGTTCAAGCAAAAAGCACCTTCCATCAGAACCTCGGAGATTTTCTTTTTTGAAGGAGGAGCATTGTAATCAAACAGAGCTAAGCCACTTGTTTATGTTGGCTCAAAGTTGCAACTCCCTGACCCCTGAGTCCTCTCTCTCCTCTGGATCCTCGCCTCCTGAACCCAAGGCACTGCCTGCCCCACCTCTCCATGCCAGCTTCTCCGGAACCTGGCAGCAGACAGCTGGAGTGAAGTGTGTGAGGGCTGAGCTTTAGACACCTCGACCTGAGGATGCCCAGTGCAGCTCAGGAAAGGACCCTAGCACTCCGGCCTGGGGACTTGGCGCACAGGGTTTCTGTGTCAACCCTCAGACCTCAGTCAGGACAGCCAGCACTCCCGAGAGGTGCGGAGGTGCCCAGAGACCCTTGCTCCTTTCCCTGCACCAGGTCTTTGGCGCCCTGCCCTGCTCATCCCCTTACCTGGGGGCAGCATAGCAGTTTCCGCTCGGCGCTCACCCCTGCTGAGCGCGCTGTGCACTCGCCCTCCGCGGCGCGGGCCACCACTCCACCGCCCTGGCGCGCTCTCAGCCCGCTCATCTCTTTCTTCACGCGCGTTCGCTCTCCTTCACTTGTGCGCTGTCCCCTCCAGCCCTCAACCTAGTCCCTGGCACCACCGCACGGCATTTGCAGGAGCCAGGATTACCTCCCAGACTTCGCGTAGTCCTGGGACCGGGAACCCCATGACCAGAGAGCTCTGTTCCCTAGGCTTCGCCCGCCAACCCGCGAGGGTCCCGCGCCCCCGCACCCACTCGGGACACTCCTGTCAGAGCTATACTTCAGCCCACAGACGCCTGGGGCATGCCCGAAGATCTTGCCAGACAGCCACCCAGTCCCGCGCCAGTGGTGAGCCCCTCTTGGGGCTCGGCTCAGGGCAGCCTGACTCACCGCTGCGCTCCCCTCCGGCTCCCAGCGCTCTCTGCTGTGCCGGAGAGCCGAGCTGCTTTAACATAGGCTTCTTGAAACCTTAGCCCCTCCTCTTCTCGTCACACCCGCTCGAAATCCTGCACCTCCCACCCCTCCCCACCCCGTGCCTCGCACCTGCCTCGGCAGGGCTGAGGTGCGGGGTCTGCCATAGGGGTCCTGCGGGCAAGAGATCGGTCGTTCTAGGGAGGTCTGGCCGGACACAGGCAGAGAAAGATTCAGACCTCTGGAGGGCAAAGGGAAACGCACCTCCACTGTCAGAGGGACTGCACGAGAAGACAGCATCGGGGTGCTCTGAGGAAACCAGGCAGGGGCGCTGGCTCTGGAGATGCCAAGGGACAGGCAGGTTGTAGCTGGGCGGAGTTTCCCGAGCTCCCCGCACCTCCCAGCCCTGCCCCTGCGCACGTTGTCCTCCACCACAGCCTCCCTAGTCGCCCTCGGTGCCCCAGGCTTTGGCAGCTCCCCGCTCTGTTGGAGGAACTTTTCGGTCAGTGACACCTCCCGTCACCCCAGAGAGGCAATCACCCAGGGGAGCTACTCGAGGTGCAGGTGCCAGAGATCCATTGGGGCGGTGGCTTTGAGAGCCAGAACCAGCTAGAGGGCCTGGGACAGAGGCAAGTCTGGCAAGGGAACAAGGGACAGGGAACTTTAGAAGTCAGGAAGTAGACCTTAGCCCATAAGCCCTGGATTCTGGGAGCTTCCTGGGGTCCCCTGACCCCTCTGAAATTGTAGGCCAGTTTGTGTGCCTGTGTATGGCTTGTGTATTTTTCTGGATCATGAGTCTACAGCTTTTGTCAGTTTTGTAAGATGTCGGTGACTCCAGACTGATGTACACAGCGAGCTTCCTGACCACCCCAAGCACAAGCCAAAGTGGGTTTCCTGATTCAGAGCCTGGCAGGGCAGCTTCCCTGAGTCAGGTCTGCCCTTCTGCCCTGTTCTCACCTCAGCCCAAAACCTGTCTGGTAGAAATACTCCTTATAATGAGATGTTTTACCAAATGCTCATCCATTTTAACAGCATTCTAAGAGGTACATGGATTTTTCAAAATGTACATCCTTATGCCCCCTGCCTTGGGTTTTTCAAACGCCTTGAGCTCTTCCTTTAGCAAAGGTGTGTGGAATCCTCCTCCGTGTGTTGCCAGAAGGGGCAATGGATGTGGGAAGAGTGATAGTGAGAGGCCGAGGCTGGGTCTCCCCATTGCTGATGATGCCACACCGGCCAGCTCAGCCGAAGGGTACCCTCCATAGTGCTGGCACTTAGTGAGGCACGGGTTCTTGTTCGAAGGCCAGTGGTGGTCCTTTACCCCAGTGGCGAACCCTTGCACCAGGTAAGGGCATTTCTACCTCCCTCGACACAGATTGGCCTGAGGTCTCAACTTTGATCTGTGTTGACTTTTGGCCCTGTGCCTAAGTGACCCCATGCATACATGCTCCTAGCAGAGTAAAGCAGAAAGAAAGCCTTCAAACTCAAAGTCAGCTTCCGCTTCAGTTTGACCTCATTATTTCATGGTAAAGGCTGCGTACTTCCGAGTTGTTCAGATCTAGGCTGAGGTGTGAACATACTTAGGGGGTGAGGGCAAACTGCTGGGGGGAATTCTGTAAATGGCCCTTTCTGTAAAAGTAACCTCACAGACAAGGCAACCCATCAGGAAGTTTATCATTGTCAGTTAAAGGAATTCCCAGACAATAGGACAAATTCACTCACCAATCATGTCATATATAAACTTGTTTTGAAAGCACCAGCCCCAAGCCTTACTTAATAGCTGCCCCCAAATTTAGGGATGAAATAAAAACATTTTAGAACAACAGAGAATTCAATTGTTGAGTGCACAACTTTTGTACGTGTCCTTGTGGCATCACCCAGAAAGACACAGGATTTGGGGCACTTGTGTTTTTTTTTTTTTTTTTTTTTTCATGTGGTATGCCAGAAGGACATTTAAAAATGATGTCAGCAGAATATAAGCCTAGATGCTCCACTCCCAAATTGTTGATCATATTCTTACGGTGCATACTGGTTAATAAGAAGAGTTCCTTTCCATCCCTAACTAGCTCTGTTTCTGTCTCGCAGTATGAAGGATCACGAGTGAACAGGAATATGGACGCAACAAACATACACAAATGCCCCGAAAGACCCAGGGTTTGGGGCCCTTTTGGTTTTTTTTTTTTTTTTTTTTTTCATGTGGTATGCCAGAAGGACATTTAAAAATGATGTCAGCAGAATATAAGCCTAGATGCTCCACTCCCAAATTGTTGATCATATTCTTACGGTGCATACTGGTTAATAAGAAGAGTTCCTTTCCATCCCTAACTAGCTCTGTTTCTGTCTCGCAGTATGAAGGATCACGAGTGAACAGGAATATGGACGCAACAAACATACACAAATGCCGAAGTTTAGCAAGTGTGTGCTCTAATGGGACTTGGTTGTGAGGTCCCTGGCTGTGTTTATCACAGTCTCCTCAGGTCCTAGCATAGGACCTGGCACATAGTAGGTGTTGAATCCAGCTCTAGTTGGGGCTGCATGTGGGTATCAGACACCTATCCATACTGGATTGGTTTCCAGCAGGTTCCAGAGCAGGCCGGCTTGGCACAAAGACCATAGCCAGGTGCCTCTTTGACTTCCATGAAGGGTTCAAATGGAAATATCCTTCTCTTGGGTCGCTGAGAAAAGGACCATGAGGCTTGGACCAGCTATGTTTATAGGAATGAAAAACAGCTGAGAGGGCAGTGGCCAGAAGGAATGGTGCAGACAAGTATAGGATAAGAATGTTTTCCTGTACTAGATTTTCTCGAAAGAGCTTTTTCATTCAGGGTATCAAAATAACCAGCAGCTGATGCATTTGCTGACTTGGAGGACAGATTATGGCGGGTACAGTAATTGTTGTTATTTCTGAGGATTCAGAAGCCTGCAGCCATTGAGTGTCTCATCAACAGCAACACTCAGCCTAGCATGAACCTCCTGCCTCTCTCTTGCTTCATTCCAGAAGGCCAGGACAAAGTGCACATGCTATTTAAAACCCCAGCAGGCTCAGCACTGATCTGCCAGCAAGGATGGAATCGCTAGATCTGCTCGCTCTACGTAGAAAACACAGAACTAATGTGTTTTCCAATTGCTGGAGGAAGTGATTGCTTCAGTTCAAAGATTTTTTTTTTCCCTCCTTCCTTCTAATCAGAGTGAAGGAAAAACTTCAGAAGAAGAAATATTCCAGAATACTTACTGAGATGACACAGCTACAGAAATGATCAATCCAGCCACCCAATTTATGGATGAGGAAACAAGGGCTCGGGAAGGACAACAGCTTGGCCAAGAACTGTGGCAAGGGTAAGCACCAGAGCTGGCAGTTCTGACCTCTGGGCACGTTTTTCTACAACACTCTCTGAAACAGGCTGAGAGAAAGACCTGCCAACCCAAGCCTACTGGAGAAAGCCTGTACAGGAACAAAGGCAGGCCAGGGTGCAGAGGGAGTCAGGGAACGCCCTCGTCTCTAGGGCCGTCCCTGCCATCCCTCCTAGGACCTGCTTTCAGCTTTCATCCTCTCTCTTTAATAGCTTCAGTTTCTGATTGCTACACGTATCCTCCCTATTGCTTGAGAATATTCATTAGCCTTCTGTCGTGAGAGGGAAAGTGAGAAATCACCTCCCAGGAGGGATGGCCATGCTGCAATCCATTCTCCTCTTGGGATTTTGGGTATGCACGCACATGCATCTGGCATGCATTTCAAGCCACCGGGTCCAGGATTCAAACTGCGATCGGTCATGTGGGAGTCCAGCAACACAACCACTACACCATCTGCTGGCCCTCTGTTTTAAAGAAACTACTGGCCCAACTACTGGATTTTTCAACTTCTTTTCACTACCAAATTCCTCAGCAAAGTTATATATACCCACCCATTCCTTGGCTCCCCTTAATTTCCTGCAATCACATTCTCATCTTCTACCCCACGTCCCATCCCCCTCCTAAATAGTTACTGTCTTCTTAAAGGTTCCCAGTTGCAATAACACCACCACCACCGCAAGCATAGCAGAATTTATCAAATGGTTCCTTATTTCAGGAGCTGGACAAGCCATTTTTATGAGTGAAATCAGTAGATGAAGAAGCTAAGTCATAAAAGATTAGTAGCTTCTCAGGTTTGATAGCTGATCCATTTGCAGAGGAGAGATTTGAACCTCCACCTGTGAAGCTCTCTCCATTAAACGCCACAACTCTTCTTTTCAACCAAGTCCAGCTGCCTTTGCCAGTCCCCAGCTTCCTCTCCAGACTATGTCCTGCATCTAACACTTTCCTTCCACGGCTTCTGTGGCTGCACTATTCCAGCCACCTCTCTGATGTGCTCATCTGTGCTGTGAATGCCTGTGGCTCCCCCAGCTCAGCCTCAGGGTCCCCCTCCACTTTCGTTGTTACAGGTGTTCTCTCCTAATTTTACGATCCTAGCCACAGCTTCAACTCCTACCTCTCATATACTCTCCCGTTAGTGACCAGCATTTCAGATGTCCATTTTGTGTAGTGTTTCCTGGAGTCTTATTTGAGCCAACCAGCACAGGTACTAGCAAGGATTGTCTTTCCATCTCACCTTTGACCCTCCACCCATAGTCCTTACTCTGAGCTCATCTGGACAGCCACCCCACAGAGCAAGTCAGCTAGTCCACTTGGGCTGAGGACAGTTCAGCTCTTCTCCTGCGGGGGCACTGCAACCCAGAAAAGCCTCCAGCTAGGAACTGGCAAGATTCAGCCCATCTATTCTCTAAGGGGGTGTGCTCTTAGGAGAAAGGTCTGTCCTCTCTGATTAAATGCTTTAAATAAATAAGTTTCAAGTATCCACTATGTGCTAGTTCCATTGCAGGTGCTGAGGATTCAGCAAGTGAACAAAACAGTCTCTAGACACATGGAATTTAAATTCTATGATTTCATTTCATCTGTTTAGTAAATGAACATTATATAATGTATATTATATGCTGGACCCATGGCCAGGGAAGCGAGACAGATGCCAAGAAGGCAATGATGACGGTCAATGCTCTCCTTATATGGAAGGAGAGCCCAATAAGCACCTGAGATTGGGTCTTGATCCAAAGGGCTGCATGCCTCTACCTTCTCAGACTGCTCTGACTGTGCCTGCAGGGGCCTAGTGACCCCTTAGTTACCACATGAACAGACAGCTCAGATCAGGCCTTCACTGGTGCTGTCACCAGAGGCCTCTGAGGGTCTTCCTCTCTGCTCCTTTTGTAGCAAGTCCCTGTGCCCTTATGAGCCCACAGCCAAGGCAAATGTGCCTCCACCTGGAGGCTCACTGACCCTGGAGTTGGTACATCTCGTTGGGATCACCCCAGAGATGCTTATAGAGCAGGACCCCCCCCCACCACCACCACCACCATACACGCACCCAGTGCTTAAATTATACCTGAATGGTACCGAAGCCACTCTATTCTGTCACATGGTATTGTGTTGACAGTGGAGGTTCTGTGGTGCTGAGCAAGGCTAGCGCCTCCCATCTTCATTCCTAATGCTCTTTAGAGAAGTCTGGGAGAAGTGGGCTCTGCCACATCCTAGTGACTCTCTGTCACCTCAGAGGTGACACGGAGCTCTATTTTTTTATTAACATCCTACTATGTGGCATGAGCTGTGTCCAAGGAAACAAAGATAAAGAAGAAATATATTTTGTTATACAGGAACCTACTACTATCAAAAGGAGAAACAGACACATAAACTGATAAGAAATCTGTAGGGGAAGGTACAGAAACTCAGGGAATGGAGAATTTGATTGACTTGGAACATCAAGGACTTTTCATTGTTGTTCCACTGCACTTAGCCTACATTCTACACAAGTTGAGCATCCTTGATTAGAACATTTAAAATTTAAAGTGCTCCAAAATTTGAAATTTTGAGTGCTGGCATGATACTACTAGTGGAAAATTTCTTATCTGACCTATGTGACACATTGCAATCAAATGCTACAATACAAAGATATCATATGGGGTCCAGCAGATGGTGAAATAGTTATGTTGCTGGACTCCCATGCAGTCAACCATGGTTCGAGTCCTGGCCCTGGTGACTTAAAACTCACACTGGGCACATGTGCAGGTGTGCCCAAAATCCCAAGAGGAGAACATATAAGAAGGGATTGCATTGTGGCCATACCCCCTGAAGGGTGATTTCTCACTTTCTCTCTGTCTCTCTGGCAAGCACATGTGCCCTATATAAAAAAATCTCTCTTAGAAAATATATCGTATGAAATTACCTCAGTCTATGTGTATAACCTGTATATGAAACATAAAGGAATTTTTATTTAGTTTGGGGTCCCATCCCCAAGAGATCTCATCATGTGTATGAATATTTTAAAATATTGAATTCAAAACGTTTCTGGTCCCAAATATTTCAGATAAGGAATACTCTTTAAAATGACTTATGATCGTTTCTCAACCTTCTGGCTGAGATCAAGTGCAGAGTGATCTTATGAGACACAGTGTCATCTGGATCCCTCTCATGTCCTTCATTCCTTCTTTATCCTTCACTCTTGCTACTTCCTTTTCTTTTTCTTTTCTTTTTTTTGTTTGTTTTAGTTTCGCCATAGGGCATGGGAACTCACCAAAGAGAGAGACAGACAAGGGGGCCGGGGGGGGTGGAGAGAGAGAGAGAGATAGAGAGACAAGAAAAGTGAGAGATCTCCTCCAAGGGAAATGGCCATGCCACAATCCCTTCTCTTTCATTTTCCTCTCAGGAGTTTGGGCACACATGCATGCACACATTCCTGGCATGTTTTTCAGCTGCCAGGCCTGGCATTTGAACTACACTGTCAGCCATGTGGGATTGAATCACCTTAATCACCACGCCACTGGCTGGCCCGCTACTTCCTTTTCTTTATATGAGTCGCAACTTTGGTGAGTCTTTTTCAGTTCATTTCGCAAGTTATATTGGCACCATGGGCCCTCTGTGCTGTTTCCAGTGCCTCAGAAACTGTCAGCCTTCCCCTGACCTCTTTCTTCATTGGTCCTTCCTCTTCCTCTGACACTCCTCTCAGAATCTCTAATAGTACCCCTGATGAAGTGCTTTCCTTGACTTCCCAAGTCAAGACTGGATGCCCTTGCTAGGTGTCTCTGAATCACTCTGTATTGCACAGAGCACATGTTTACCATACATTTTAGATGAGGCATTGCTTGGGCTAGGCTTTGAAGTATGGGGAATAGCCAGGAGAAGCATGCTGGAAACAACATGGTTTGAGGCAAAGGGAACACTTGAATTAAGGTGTGCAAGTGTGAAACAGCTGGTGCTGCAATTGTTTTAGAACTGACGGGATGTGAAGTAAAGCAAGAGATGGAGTTGTCACAGGTGAGGTCAAGGTGGGCCTGAGTTACAGAGGGTAGGACAAAATGCGGGAGACTATTTGGGGCCTGTCATGATAGCCCAGGGAAACAGTGATGGTGGCCGCCTGGTCCAGACGCAGTACAGAGAGGAGACAGATGAACATAAATTTAGTAGATAAATTCATTAGGATGTGAGGAATGGCTGGATAGAGGGATGAGGGAGTGGAAGGTGTCCCTTACATGCCTTCTGAGTTCCTCATTTGCCTGACCAGGTAAACAGTGGTACCTATCATGGCTTTGGGGCATTCAAAAATGGAGCCTGTGTGTGGGCCAGGAAGCAGGCATCTTCAGTTTGGGGTTTTGTGGGGCCTTGAGACACTCAAGGCCATATGAGTAACATGTAAGTAAGTATGGAGGTTAGAAATGGTGTCAAGGGTGGCAATCTCTGAGCACTGCACACAGGCCAAAGGAAGTCGGGAGGAGCATCTGAGTGTCCACTGAGGACTAATTTCCCTGTCAAACCCATACTCTCACTCTTCTACCATGTTGGTGCCAACCCAACAGGGAGGCATCACCCAGATGCCTGAGTCCAGGAAACAGACCACTCCCTCTGTGTCCTCTGGTTTATTTCGATAATTCTTCTTCCTCACCTTGAGGTGCAAACTTCGTGAGGGAAAATCAGGGACCTTGCTTATTCCATTTTTACCCTTCCCATTCTTATCTCTGGAGATTTGGGGGAGAGCTTTGTCCTGCCTTGTCTGCTGAGTCAGAATAGCTCCCAGGTCATATCTGGAGCTCCATTATCCTAAGGCTATAGTAAAACTCTGTGATCATGTCTTCTAAGCCTGACTCTGAGTAGTCTCTGGGAGTTTAAGCAATCCAGAAAAACTTTTTTTTTTTCTCTTTTTTCAATCTTGAGAATGCTTGGCTTTCAGAACGAGTGTCTCATTAAGGACTCAGGACTCAGAAATCCTATTCTGGATGTGGAAAACAGAGTGGTCTCTCTCTCTTTCTCTTTGCATTCCAGCTGCAATGATCCCAAAGGTATCCTATGAAAACCACATGCCTCTGGCAGAAATCAGGGCGAAGTCACATATTGGAAAATGCAAAAAGAGGTCATATATGCATATACTTACTACATTTGTATGATAGGCAACAATCTGTTATCCTGCTG
>NW_006159751.1:5490310-5492974 GCF_000334495.1 Tupaia belangeri chinensis
ATCCTGCTGACCTAGAAACTCCCTACCCCTAGTACTCATCAGAACACCTGAAGTAAATACAAGAAGTCCTCAAAAAATGCATATTATGGCTCAGACTGATGGTGCATTTGGTAGCAAATTGAACTGCAGTGCTGGAAACCACATGGCTAGCCATGGATTCCAATCTCCAAGTCAGCCTGAAAACATGCTGGCTGTATATTCATGTGCCCCAAATTCTAACAAGCCGAAAGGGGACTGTAGCATGACAGGAACCTGCTGAGGGTGCTTCTCTCTCTTTCTTCTGTGTGTGGGCTCTCTGTCATGAATGAAAATTTAAAAACAGAGATTATAATACATGAATGAATAAATTGAAGCTCCAAGATTTTGAGCAACCAGCTTGAACATAAGTAACCAATAACTAACCTAGTCTACAAAGCTTATGTCCTCAGTACTGCACCTTAACGACTAATATTTTCATTAAAAAAAAACAAAACAAAACAAACAAACAAACAAAAAAACAAGTCTTAGGTCTCTCAAATCATTGTTGTCAGCATAGTAGAAGCTAGCAAGACTCCACATCCCTCAGGTGAGCTGGCTAATTGAATTCCACCATGACCTTGGGCTGTGCTTCTTAGCCTTACTCAAGTTCTGGCTGCCTTTCTTTGAGATAAGCAGCAGTTTGGGAGCAGTGGGGAGCTCCTGGGCCCTCTTTCAGGTATTGAAGGTATGCCTCCCGAACGAGTGTGTAGTAAGCAGATGGGAATCACACATCACACTTGCAGATGGATGCTTATTTGGCTAGAAGCCTGAGGTTTTCAGTCCAGTAACATTGCCTTGGTCTAGCAGACCTCAGCTCACCCTCGTCTCAATCCTACTCTCGCTACATTGCTTGGGATACTCGCTAGCCTTGAGATGACACTGGCTGCAGCCCATTGGGTCTTATAGACATTTCAGTAGGTGACAGAAATGACTGGTAAGATGGAAGAGGGGGGCCAGATGGAGGTGCAGCAATGCTCTGAGAGGCTGATGCTGACCCTCATGGGAAAGTTTGTGTCTGGAGAGTTCTCTGAGTACTACAGGAAGGCATGAACCCATGATCTGGGACTGGTTGATGCCAGGGTGAGGGAATTGAAGAGTTAAGTCCCTGTTGTAAGTGCCTCACTATCTCTCTCTCTCTCTCTTTCTCCTCTCCTCTCCACTGCCACCTTCCACACACCAGCTCTCATGTTCATGGGAAAAAAAAAAAAAAACTTTTACAGGAAAAAAAACGGAAGAGCTAATTTGTAAACTATGTGAAGACAATATTTGAGGGAACACAGGGTCAGCAGGCAGACCCCTGAAAGAAGTTCACATAGATTTTTAAGTTTGTTTACAAACTATAGATGTTCATGGATTATGGTTTTTTTTTCACCTCTGGGCCTTTGTACATGCTCCTTCATCTTCCTGGGACACTTTTTCTGGTCTACATTCTCTTTGCTGAGCTGACCCTACCTCTCTCTGTGGCCCTAGTGCAGATGTGACTTCCAGAAGGCAGCCTGACTGCCCGAGTCTGGGCTAGGTGTGGTCCCATTGTTCCCTTTGATTGGGGCTTCATGATACTCCACACTCTACCACAGAGGCCTATCTGCTTGTTTGTCCTCCTCTCCCCTCACCCCTTGACAAGCTACTTTCTGAGGTGGCAGGGACCATGGCAGCCCCAACACCTAACACCATGCCTGTGCACAGGAGGTGCTTAGTTGTTGCTGAACTGGGTGTCTATATGCATGCTCTTCAATTCTGCATTTGCCTGCCTGTGCACGTAAGCGAAGCAGGGATGATCATACTTTCCTGAGCACATGTAGCTTACCCCCAAGAGAAGCAAAAGAGGTTCAGGCTTCAGAGCCAGGAAAAGCTGGATTCCTAATTCTAGCCCCTTCACTAATCAAGCCCAATACCTGTACATGAAAACGATACCAGCTTGTAAAGCATATGAGAGGGTCTGTCTAGTGGGTGTTCAACACAGCCTTGCGTACACCCCTAGCTCCACTGCACCTGTGGGCACACATGTCTCCTGCACACACAATTTCCCCTCTCCCCACTTGTGCCCTGTGATGAGCTGAGCCAGATGAGTAGCAGTACTTGAATGGATTGAAGGAGGCTTGAGTTTCTATAAACTCACACATTTATTGAAAAAGGAGGGACCAACGGTTGGTGTAATGGCTATGTCACGTGACTCCCATGTAGTCAACCGTGGTTTAAGTCCCAGATCCATGGGTTAAACTCACGCCAGGCACATGTATGTGTGTGCCCAGGATTCTGAGAGGAGAATGGAGGAAAAGGGATTGTGGCATGGCCATCCCCACTGGGGGGTGATTTCTCACTTTCTGTCTCTCTGTCTCTCTCTCTCTGTCTTTCTGGTGAGTGCACGTGCCCTATACAAAAACCTCTCCCCCTCAAAAAAACAAAAAAAAGAAAGAAAGAAAAAGAAAAGGAAAGAAAAAAGGAGAAAAAGAAAAGGGGCTGCCAGACTAAGGGGAACAAAAGAAGGTGAGGACTCAGACCAGAACTCTCCTCCAGGCTCCCAGCACCTCCGAGCTGCAGGAGTCCTCCGGCTGTTTTTGTCTCTCATTCCTCAAGGCTGCAGATAATTTTCTTATTTTCTGGATGGAGATTCATTTATTGGCATTCTAATTTTAAAAGTTCCCC
>NW_006159751.1:5493139-5500478 GCF_000334495.1 Tupaia belangeri chinensis
AAACATTTTTCCCTGACAGACAGGCTTCTCCAGCCCTGCCGAGCAGGTGTCTGCCCTGTGCTGCCTGTAGTGGCAACATCCCAGTGAGGAGCTCAAGTCCCAGTGCCAGAGAGGAAGTGAATCCTGGGCTTTTATGATGTGATAGGAGGACTGTGAATAACCTGGCAGAAGTTGAGTTTTATATTTTTCCAAGATTTTTTTCTTTGTCTTAAAAAAAAAAAATGTATGTCTTTGTACCCTGTAGCATAAAGAATGTGGCTGGAGTTTGATTGAAGGCTGTAAAATGTATGTCCTTGTACCCTGTAGCATGTGGCTGGAGTGTGATTGAAGGCTGTAAAAAAACAGAGTTTGGGCTTGTGGCCTTCAAAATTCTTTTACCCTAGGGTTAGGACCAGCCTGCCTCAGCCACTTATTACCTGAGTAACCATGGAAAGTTGCTTAGCCTCTCTGAGCATCAGATTTCTTAGAGGAGGATGATCCCCACTAGGAACATGTATAGAAATGTGGTAAGGTTTAAAGAAGACAATATAGATAAACGTTTTTGGCATGTTTCTTGGCACAGAGTGAGAGTAAAGGGGTCATTATTTGATTTCGCAGAAGCATTTCCTTTCACTCATATCCAGTTAGGGGTGATCAGAGTGTAGCCCCACAAAGGGGAGAGACAGACTTGGCCAACTTGACAGTTTTATGGAAGGCCCACCCTGGTTTGGAAAGACTAACCACTTTGAAACCACAGAATCCAGAAACACAATTCCACTTCACCATTTACCCTCAAGTTCTGGACCCAGGGCCAGATACCAAGCCAGTTGGAGCAACAAGTTCATTTTTCAGAAAAGAAAAGCATTTTGCGGTGAGGGGAAAAAAATGCTTGCACAAGAAGCCTGAGAAGAAATGCTTCCACGTGTGACGTAGTTTCATTGGACAGAGATGAAATAAAAAGCCACTTTGCTATGAGGGCCACAAGATAGGGTGAAGACTTGGCTTAAACTCTGCATCTGACATATACTTTGGTGCAAGAAATCCCAATGAGTTGTGTGGTATCAATGCCAATATCATACTGTTAGACCTTACTGACATGGTTAAGGTAATGTGGAGGCCTCCTTAGTCCTCCTGGGAAATAGTCTATGTTATGGCAGGACAGCCGGAGGTGAAGTGTTCTTATCCTGGAGGTAGAACCTAAAGGCCAAAGGCCCCTAGGAAGAAGCTGCAGGAAGAAAAAAATATGACTTTCCTGTAGGATGAAACTACAACCCCCACTCAGAATCCTATTACTATAAAATTCAAGGGATAACCCCAGTTCCTTCATTGTGTTGGAATTTTGTCATTTCAACTACTGAGTCCTCTGAGATCGGGTATTCAACTCTACATTTCTTCATCAGCAGAACTGAGCACAGTACTTGGAAGACTTTGTCTACAAAAGCAGCCATTAAATTGAATAGAGTAAAATTAGTTCAAATAAAAAAAGGGCCATTATTTGAGATCATTTGTTACAGAGAAATCTTCGTTATGATGGTACTTAGACCACGTTCTTTAATAACAGCTGGAATCAGTTAGGGTAGATACAGGTATAAATGGGGGTAAAAGCTGAAGACAGCACATATGGCATTGTCATTAATAGAATTTAGAATGCAGTTAATATATGAAACAGGCCGTGTGTCCAGGAACAGCCCACAGCGTCACATTGTTCCAAGTGTAGCTTTAGCAATATTTCCACACTCCTCGCACATGTGCAGGGAAAGACAAAATCGGTTTGCATTGGAAGGAAGGGAGCTTTACCCAGCACATCAAGTGCAGTATTTGCAAATCTCTCAACAGAGAAATGAGGTACAGAGCATGCCTTTTTACGGGGACATTTCTTTTCCAAGGAAAGCAAATTCATTGGAAACACCCTGTCTTAGTTAACATTTTTATAGACTTTGATATACTTTTTGGCACTTTTATATAATGCAGATCTTCGTTTAAACTTCAGAAGGAAAAAGTTAACACAATTTCAGTTTATTCTACACATTTTTCAAATACTGGGGCCTGGTAAACGTTACAGGCTGTCCTTTTGGCTGCTGATGGCTCTGAGAACTGCTATTTGGCCTCTGTGGCTATGAATCTTGTTGGCAGCATTTTTCTCTTTAGGTTATTCTTTGCCTTCTTCTTAAAAGAGGAAACACAGGTCTAAATCTCATTGTTGTCTCCTCAACATTCTGCCACCCCTGGAAAATTTCCAGTTGTCACCTACCTACACAGGTGGTTTTGCTCCCCTAGCCCCCAGGGTAGATCTATGACAAAAAGTCACTAAAAATGGGCATCATCCAGGGTTTGCAGAAAGTCAGAGAAGGGCTCCCATGCCAATGGTTTTGAGTGGCTATTTTAAAAGGTACAACTTATAATAAAAATTATAGTCAGGCACTTTGCAAATTTAAAGTATGACATAGAAATGCATAATAAAAATGATTCTAGTTGGTGTGCTTGGATACAGTGTGCTAGGATACGCAGAGGCGTGTTGGCGCTGTCTGTTTTTAGCTGTGCCCGACCCATGGGGAGCAGCTCAAAGAATGCTTTGCAAGAAGAATGGCACAAAGCTGGCAGGGTCCAAAGACACCACACAAGACAGAAGGAAGAAGGACTTAAATGCACCTCAACCTTTGTAGATGTCAAACACACACACACATAAAGCAGGATGTGTTTTTGCAATTCCTTTTCATTTTTCTGCTCAAGTTTGGTCTTTGGATCAAGACCAGTGAAGTCAAGGTTAGTAAAATGAAAGTATTTGCAACCTTAAAGGAAGATGCATAGTTAGTGTGGGACTATTTACAACCTTAAAGGAAGATGCTTCTGGAGACCAGCTCAGGACTGGCCTACACAAAATAGTGGAGGAGGTAATGTTCCTTATAAGTGTCTTTCGTTCTCTTTCCTCCATCCTCTCCAAGGCCCACCCACAGCCAGAAGCACCTCCTGCCCAGACTAGGCATGGTGCAGGAGGGAAAGCACTCCCCTAGGAGCCAGGAATATTCCTCCTTAGATCTCAGCTTGACTCTAAAATTCTACATGACCTTGAACAAGATTATTTACCTCTCTGGACTGCAGTTTCTTCAAATGAAACAAGAGGCTTGGACTAGATGATTTCAAGGGTGTCTCTGAATTGTAAGTTGCTAAAATAAATGGATCCACATTACGGCAACTTCTCTAGTGGGTCATTTCATTTGGAAATGATCTGCCTGAAAAGGGCAATACTTGTCCAAGAGGAATGAATCTTTGATGGTGAAATTTCAAGCATTTTGCCTGCCAAATGAAAAAGAGAGTTCTTTTTTGGGAAACAAGTGTATATGTGTGTGTGTGTGTGTGTGTGTGTGTGTGTGTATAGTAGGGGGGATACAAAGGAGGTGGTTTGGGGAGTCAAGAATTTTTCATTCTTTTAGTTGCCCACAGCAAAAATTTTGAGGTCATCTTTAACTCCTTTCTTCAACTCCCTCCCATATTCAATTCATTAGCAAATCTTGGAGATTCCACTTAATACACAAATCTAAAATAGTATCACTTTTCATTACCTGCAGTGCTACTGGCGTTTCAACAGGCCAACGGTTTCCTCTCTCACCTAGATTATAGCCATACTTTCTCAACTGCTTTCTCTGCTTCCAACCGTGTCTCCTTTCAGTCTATTCTGAACACCAGCTGCTACCAGAATGATCCTACTAAAACTCTTCTTTCCCAAACCCTCTCTTAAAGTCTCTATCAGTCAAGTTGGGCTAGACTTCATTGAGGTAACAAGCAATACCAACACCTTGATCATTTGACCTAAGGAAGCTTAGTTCTTATTCAAACTACATGTGCAGTGGAGGATGGCAGAAGGGCTCTGCTCCTCATGGTCACTCAGCATCTGGGCCTGAAGGAGAGTCCCACAATCACCAGAAGCAGGGTCCAGGGTTGTGTAATTTGTAGTGATTCTTAAAGCTTCTGCCTGCAAATGACCCATCATATTTGCTGCCGTTGTTGTCTGAGCAAGTCACATGAGGAAGTTTCAAAGAGTTGAAGAAGGGCAATGTGCTGATGTGGCCAGAGGGGAAGGAAGGAAATATTTGTCAAAAAGCATGATGGCTACCACAGTTTCCCATCCCACTCAGAAGATAGCTAATATTCTTTTCATTAGGGTTCTCCAGGACTCAGCATGATATAGTCTCCCAACCTCATCTCCTCTCTTATCTCATTCTAGCTTTCCTTTCTCTCTACTCAGCTCCTTAAACACTCCTGGCAGGTTCAGGGACTTTGCACTCGCTGTCAACTCCTTGGAATACTCTTCCCCCAGATGCTTGCATAGCTCACTCTCTCATGTCCTTCATGTGCTCCAATGCCCCCTTTATACTCAGGACTTTCCTGACCACTGGCATTGGAAACACAACTACTCTCTCTCCTCAACACACCCAGCACTCCCAATCTTGCCTTCTTGACTTATTTTTTTTCTACTGAACTTAATATCTTCTAATATAACATGCAACTGACCAACTCATTTAGTGGCAGAGCACAACTGTTAAAAGCCTAGGCTCTGTATTACTTAGGTTCAAATCCATGTCTCCTCTACTTCCTAGCTAGTGACCTTGGGGAAGTTGCTTAGCTTCTCTGTGCCTCAGTTTCCTTTTCTGTAAAATAGGGTTAATAAATAGTGCCTGCTTAACTCATTTTGTGGCAGAGCACAATTGTTAAAAGCCTGGCTCTGTATTACTTAGGTTCAAATTCATGTCTCCTCTACTTCCTAGCTAGTGACCTTGGGGAAGTTGCTTAGCTGCTCTGTGCCTCAGTTTCCTTTTCTGTAAAATAGGGTTAATAAATAGTGCCTGCTTCAAAGCGAGGTTGTGAAGATGACATTTGTAAAACACATAAAACAGAGAATGACACTCAGCAATGGAGCTCTCTGTTCTTCTGTGTTGTCTGATTCACTGCACTTGGATATAAGCCCCACAGGGCAGTGATTTTTGTCCAGTTTCAGCCCAGGTACCCAGAGCACTGTCTGGCACACAGGGGGCACAGCATAAATATTTCCTGCACGAATGAGTGAGTGCTTGTATGACTAGTACCGAGGGCAAGCTAGCCAGCACTCTCTCCTCTGGCCCCTTCACAACCCTAAGATCTCTAGGCCTCAGCACGGGGAAAGCTGCAAAGAGGCCAGCTCCCTGCAGCAGGCCAGCCTGCTCAGGGTCTCTGGAGCACCTGCCTCCTTCCTTGCTGGGAATGTCCTAGGATAAAATGGTGTGTCATGGGTGGTGTAGGCTCACTTTATCGGAAAGCATCCTGCTGCACTTGGACTCTGTGTAAACAGGATCGCAGAAGTACAGAAAGCCCCCGAGTCTGCTCTGCAATAGTGAATGCTTAATTGGCTGCTCAGCCTCAGTTATGGCCTTGAACACAGAGTATCAGGTACTCTGCCAGGTATCCCCGTTCCTTCAAAGTGGCCACTGCCATTGTCATGAGTTGCCTGAGATCTGTCCTCTGTGGGGAGTGCTGTGGGCCCAGCAACATCCCTGGCTGTGCACATAGTAGGTACTCAGTAAAGGTCTGTTTAACAATGAGTCAAGAGATTCTGAAACCCACTGAGAGGACATCAAACCACATAGACCCTCTCTAGTATGTTGGAGGGAATTCAGATCCCCTGAAGTATGGGAAATTGCAGAGCATTATCAGAGCCCAATTTTTCCCTTGTAATTGGACAAATTAACTTCACAGCACAAACATGAACTATCCTAAAAAGGAGCATCTGGATTCCTGGGAAGTTGTGGTGCTTTCTGGAATATCAGATCCTACAGGGTCAGAGGCCTGAGAGGACTCGGAGTAAAACTAGCAATTTCCGGACCTGTCCCATCTAGGGTGCTTTGGAGCCTTCTGCAGTGAAACTGGCTTAGGACTACTAAGCAAAGCACAGAAACTGAGAGAAATTCTTGGCCTGAGGACATGAGTGGGTGTTTCATGTTCTTAAATATATTACATATGGCAGTTTTCAAGGAGTAGAGCAGCAAGGGGAGACCCGGGGAGAGTATCAGGTACCGTAATTCTTACTTCTGGATTGGATTCTGTCTGCCAGCGTCTGCTCCTGTGCAAGGCCTGAGGGGAATCTCGTTCCTGTCTGTCTCTGCCCTCATCCTTCAGGCCTCAAATGTAAAAGACCAACAGGACGAGGGTTTATTCATGACCAAGAGGAGGCAAGAAACTACAATCACATGCTTGCTTCCTTTTTTATCCTGGAACCTGGTGTGGGAAATGCTGGCTGACTTGTTTATTCCTGTGGATGCCTGACGTATACCTCAGTTGCTAGAAGTCAGTCACCCCCATCCCACCCTGTGCGTGTCCTGCATCCCCTTTCTTTTACCAGGAAAGCAGAGAGAGCTATGCTTGTGATTTATTCCAGGGCTTAGCGCAGAACTCTTGTGAAGTAGGTAACTTCACATGGTCTCATACTTTTCTGTCCCCCCCTCAATCCCTTTGCTACTGCTGTTGCTGCTTCTTCTTCTTCTTCTTCTTCTTCTTCTTCTTCTTCTTCTTCTTCTTCTTCTTCTTCTTCTTCTTCTTCTTCTTCTTCTTCTTCTTCTTCTTCTTCTTCTTCTTCTTCTTCTTCTTCTTCTTCTTCTTCTGTTTTTTGCCTTAGGGTGTTTGCACTCCCCAAGGAGAGAGAGAGACAGAGACAGTGAGAGGGAAAGTGAGAAATCGCCTCCTAGGCAGGATGGCTATGCTACAATCCCTTCTCTTCCATTCTCCTCCTGGGATCTTGGGTATGGTACGCACATGCACCCAGTGTGAGTCTCAAGCCTCCGGGTCCGAGACTCGAACCACAGTTGGCCATGTGGGAGTCCAGCAACGTAACTACCGCATCATCTGCTGGCTCCATCCCTTTGCTTCTTAAGATGCTGTGTAACCTAGGCATAGTCCTTATTTTTTTTAAAGTGTCAGTTTCTTCATCTGTAAAATGATATTAATTACAGCATGAATTTCCATCAAGTTCCTTGGACGGTTAGGCTAGATCATTCCTGGAATGGATGCTATCATTATTACTCACTCTCAGGACAGGTTCTCACATTACTAAGTCCACTAAACTCCACGTCACTGGATTATTCCAACCCCATCTAGGAAACGTTGCCTTTTTCTCTAAGGAATAGGGTGGTGTGACCCCTGCAAAAAGAACATCGGTGTCAGGAGAGCAGCTGGGGAAATGCTCCTTGGGTCTGAGGCTCTAGTGCCCTTGAAACCACTTGAACAGGGTGTTTTCTGTTCCTTCTAGGAGAGACCATCTCTGCTCCTTTCCTGAGCAAGGGAGCAGGGATGGCAAAATAGGATTAACAGGGACTGGTGAGCCCTGTGCCGTCTG
>NW_006159752.1:0-18293 GCF_000334495.1 Tupaia belangeri chinensis
AAAAAAAAAAGGCAACAAAAAAACCCCAAAAAGACCATGAATCTATATATCAAACTGTACACAAAAATGAACTAAAATTTGATCTTAACAAAATGTAGGAGCTAAAGTTATAAAATCTCAACCAAAAGATATAAGATAAAGTCTTTGTGACTGGGACCAGCAGATGGTATAATGGTCATGTCACTGGACTCCCACATAGTGAACTGGTTTTGAGTTCTGGACCTGGTGGCTTGAAACTCATGCCGGGCGTGTGTACATGCATGCCCAAAATCCTGAGAGGGGAATGGAGAAGGGATTGCAATAAGGCCATACCTACGCAGGGGGTGATTTCTTGCTTTCTGTTTCTCTGCCTGTCTGACAAGCATGTGTGCCCTAAAGCAAAAATCTCTCTCAAAACAAAACAAAACAAAACAAAACTTTGTGACTACTTTGGGGCCAGTAGGTGGTATAGTGGTTAAGGGCACTGGACTCCCACATGGCCGACCACAGTTTGAGTCGCAAACCTAGCTGTTTGCTTTCTCACTTTCCTCCTCTCTCTCTCTCTGTCCCTCTCTAGTCTAGGAAACGCTTATGGGGGCCTTCCTGAACATACTGAGTATGTGGGTGCTCATGACCTAGGGCTCGCTGAAGCTGGGGGTGGATTGCAGAATCAAGACCTTGTTAGGGTTTCTCTCTCTCTTTCTCTCTCTTTTATGATGAGAAATAAAACACATTTAAAAATGGCAGAGACTGAGAGGCTGACTCACAGAGGAAGAAGGTTCCAGGTTCACATCTAGAGAGCTCGCCAAATATGCCAGACATATGGGTGCTGGTGATAGAAGGCTGGCTGGGTAAGGCTGGGGATAGGTCAAGAGATCAAGACCCTGTTGGGGGATCTCTCTCTATATATATTTTTCTCTCACATGAGAGAAATAAACATTTTAAACTAACATTTAAAAAATGGAAGAAACTGGGAAACCTGAGCTTTGCAGCAGCTTTGTGACCTGAAATCAATGATTTTACTTCTCTAGATCCTTGTTCCTTCACCAATAACAGAATGTGGCTAAGCTAAAGTGTGGTAAACAGATTTTCTATTTTTTAAATTTTTTTAAATTTTAAGCATTTA
This sequence comes from Tupaia belangeri chinensis, assembly GCF_000334495.1. NCBI lineage: Eukaryota > Metazoa > Chordata > Mammalia > Scandentia > Tupaiidae > Tupaia > Tupaia belangeri. The sequence continues at coordinate 1,106 of NW_006159752.1, forward strand.
TTTATTTTACATTCATTCACTGAACATCATCACAACATACTAAATGCAATTCCCATCCAGAATACACTATATAGTGGTTTAATTAGACATGCTATCTTCAACAGATAATTTTTCATTTCTTGTTTCATATATATAAATATATAAATTCCCTCCCCATCTCTCACCCTCTGCCATTTCCCACCCTCCTCCCCACTGTCTCTGGTATCTACAGTTGCTTTCCATTCCTTTATTTTTCTCACATTTTATTGATTCACAAAATATCTCAAATAATCTAACTACTTTCAATAGCAAGTTCAGATGATATATACGTATATGTGAACACATGTTGACTTTAGGCATGGAACTCTGTGAATAGAATGAATGTACTAAGGAGTAGCACCTAGCTGAGGTTATATAGCTTACTGTGGTCATTAAACAGGTATTTTTAAGTGTATTTTCAATTTCAAGAAACACAGATTTAGCTTTAATCAATCAAAATAAAAAAAATTTAAGAGAATTTTGCTTAAGACTTTAAGCCAGGAAACAAGTTAGGGTTTTGTTTAGATCTTTCTAATCATACAACACTGTCCCTCTTCAAACGGTCCAATCTTTCTGTTTAAATTCTGGAAGATAACGTTCAACTCTGGACTTGTCCCTACCATTAAGCTGGCCATTTTCTGAGTTGTTTTAGAACTCATTTCTGTGTGTCTGACCTTAGTTTTACTGATATTGCACTCCTTGCAGAATATCTTGGAGAGCTGATTGAGTATCAGTCTTTCAGGTTTTGTTTATCTGAGAATGTTCTTGTCTTCTCTTCCCATATGAAGGATAATCTTGCTGGGTATAATATTTTTGGTTGAAATTGTTTTTCACTGAACACTTTGAATATATTTTCTCATTCTTCCCTTGCTAGCATTGTTTCTAATGAGAGGTCCACTGTTAGCATGATGGGATATCCTTTGTAGGTAACTTGATGTTTCTCTCTTGCCAATCTTGGTATCTTGTCTTTGTAGCTTTGGTCAATCTGGCTATAATGTGTCTTGGAGACGATCTTATTGGGTTGATTTTATGTGGGGTCCTTCATATTTCTTGGAACCGGATCTTTGAATGCCTTTATAGATTTGGAAAGTTTTCTTCCAAGATTTCATGGAATAGATTATCAATGCCCATACTAGTCTCATCTTTGGGATATCAATTATTTAGATATTTGGTTGCTTAATGATATCTAGTATTTCTTGTATATTCTCATTTTGGGGGGACAATTTTCTCAATCTTTGTGGTGGATTTTTCTAGTCCAGAAATTCAGTCTTCTACATCTGAGATTCAATCTTCTATATGATCTAGTCTGCGTTTAATACTTTCAAGAGAGGTTTTGACTTCCTGTATTATAGCCTTCATCTCTAACAGTTCCATTTGATTCTTTTATGGTGTGTATTTCCCCTTTCAGATCATGCAAGACTTTCCTCACCTCTTGGAACTCATAGGCTCTTTTCTCCTGCCTCTTTTGGAGTTCATTGTCTCTCTTCTCTTGCATATCTGTTAGCATTGTCACTATGAATGTTCTAATTTTTTTATCAGACATTTTCGTGAGTTTCATTGTACTGTCTGTGGATGAAAATGAGTTATTCTTTTCCCTTGGAAGAGAGTTATTTTCTCAGTTTCTCATGTTTATTCTGCCTCTGTGGTGTTTTCTGGTCATGTGATGGGTTATACATTTCTCCCCAATTTGTAGAAGTTCAATCTGAACTTTCAGAGGTGTGCAGGAAGAGGTGATCTGCAATCTCTTTGTCATTCTGTTTTTCTCCATTCATGTGGTGGATTCAATGAGAATTGAGGAATATTCTGACCCTAATAGTATTCAGATGTTTGGCTATGGTTCTCTTAGACTTCTCTAGACACTCAGTGCATGGAGTTTGAGCAACAAAGCGATGAAGGAAAAAGAAAAATATATATAAGAAAACAGATAAAGAGAAAAAGAGAGGAAGAAAACACAAAGAATTATTTATTTATCATTTTTTAAAGCAAAAATGAAAACCACACAGTGCATCAGTGCACCTTGCAAAAGCAGTAGTTCTCAACTCCAATGGAAGAGTCCTCTTCTGAAGGCCTGCACTTTTGCTTCTCCGAAATGGAAGGGGAGAAGGGATTATTCACAAGATAAAGGAGAATCTGAACATACTTAACCTTAAAATTTTTTTCAAAGAAAATTTTTTAAAAAAATTAAAAGACAGAGAAAGACAGGGAAAAAGATACAGGGGCCCTACCACTCTAGAATGGGGTCTAGAGGGTGAAGTCTTAGCAGAAAAATTACCATTATTCTTAGTCTTTGGAAGAACTAGTTTTCAGCTCCAATGGAGGAGTCTACTGAAGATTTTCTAATTTTAACACACTACTCTATTTATAATATATCCATGTTGTGATTACTAGATTCTTTGAGAAAAAATTTAAAAAGAAAAATTTTTTTTTGAGAGGTTTTCGCTATAGGGCACATGTGCTCGCCAGACAGACAGAGAGAGACATAGAGACAGAAAGCGAGAAATCACCCCCCAGAGGGGATGGTCACGCCGCAATCCCTTCTCCTTCATTCTCCTCTCAGGATCTTGGGCATGCACGCACACACACCTGGCGTGAGTTTCAAACCACCGGGTCTGGGACGTGAACCGTGGACAACTACGTGGGAGTCCAGCGACATAGCCATTACGCTAACTACTGGTTCCCAAAATTTAAAATATTTTTAAATACAAACTTTCTCTCAACTTTTTAGTGTAGGTGGCTTACTTTCCTCTTTAAAGTTGAGAACTAGTGCTTTTAAATTAAGTTTCATTTTGTTGTATTAATACAGTAAATAATATTAGACAGAATATTGTGATTAAAATAAGTGGCACTAATAATCTTTTTATTGTTCATAATTTTCGAATATCAATAAATTGTTCTAATGAAAAAATTCTAGTTTCAAAATATTTTTCTCATTTGATTGTTGTGTTTAATACATCCTAAATGAAGAATAATTTTTATTTCTTTAAAAATTTTTTATGTAAATGTTAGTAACTGGTAATGTCAACATGAAATTAAAGTGGGGGCAGCTGTTGGCACAGTAGTTACAACTTACATGGCCTTCAAGTCCCAGACCCAGTAGCTTGAAACTCACGCCAGATGAGTGTGTGTGCCCAAAATCCTGAAAGAAGATTGGAGGAGAAGAGATTATGGTGTAGCCATCCCCCTTGGGGGAAAGAGGGAGGTGATTTCTTACTTTCTCTGTTTCTCTAGTGATTTCACATGCCCTATAGTAAAAATCTCTGAAGGAGAAAAAAATGCAATGAAAACACTAAGAAATAGTGATAAAAAAAAGAATTTATGCTGAGGGTTAAAGAAAAAAACAATTGAGACTGGCCTTAAAATAAGTTACACGGACTTGCTTGGAGCTGAGTATAACAAAATATGATTTATGTGCAAAGCATTTTTGCTACATAATTTATGAAGCAAAAAAGTGGAATATAGTCAGCATATGGTGACTTGATTTGGAAAGAGGATCTGAATATAATATTTCAGCCTCTTCTTTATGCCATATTTGAATAGTGTCTTCTCTCTGCCCACTCCCATGCCCAACATTCAACCCCCTACACAAACTCACTTACATCACCTTATAGACTGCCTGCATTGCTTTCATCATTCATTGTTTCTAACCTTCAAACCATAATGGCTTATTCTTATGCACTTTTCTTTCACACAACTCGAGTTCTGTGCAGTATACCTCCACTAAAATAAATAACTAGCAGGTTCATTTGTTTTTATTTGTTTATTTTTAAATCCCAAGTCTAAGTTCTGTGTGAAATAAAGAGGTGAAATGGAGAAAACAAGTCCTAGCAACTCTGTTTCATTATTTCAGACATGCATGGCCTCCTATATAATTTGCTTATTGATCTAAATAATGAAGACCAGACAATTACATCCTCTCCTGTCTGTGCAGCTATGAATCACAGATTGCTCAACTACTGTCAAATTGAACAACTTGCCTGATACTGAGAAAGGATTCACATAGAAAGTAGAATGATTATCAGCCTCCTGTTTAACCCAGTATATTGCTTATGTTAAATATAGCCAGTATCAGTCTATATACTGTACTACTTTCTTCAAGTCTTTTCAAGAAAAATCCATCCTCAACCACTAGCATTGCCATCAGATTTAAATCCCAGATTTCTTGAACAAAATTATGCAAGACAGTCTTCTTTCCTAGAAAATAACTGCTCAAAAACAAATAATTATAATTAAAATCAATGCAAGCAAACAATATTGAAAGACTATGGGTTCTGTCTCTCTAAAAGCTTTTAGCTGATACTGGAAATAGAGGTTTGCAATGCAACATTTGAATATCCAAAGCCTCCTATCACTTTTTAAAATAAAATCTCTAAGATTAAATTCAGACAGAGTTGACCTTCTGAAGTAAGATTCTTCTAAATCACACAATTATGTCTAGAAGCTGAGTGTTAAAAGGGTCAGAAATAACAATGGGCTCTGGACTCCCAGTTTAGCAACACCCAGAGCATGTTGCTTCTTCAGAATCTAGCAAAGAAGAGCATATCCAAGAAATGAAATGAAAGCTAAAAATCATATTGGGATCCAGTCTTCTTATTAAATGGAATAATGATGGAAATTGAAACATACAACGCTACTGTGAATTTTTCCTGAAACCAGATAAATCACCCTGGGCAAATTTCTTAGACTCTATCAACTTCGGTTTCCTTATCTAATCCTAACAGTTTTCTGATGTCTTGGGTACTTTTAGGAATTCTATCTTTCTATATTCCAGTGCCTAAATAATCCCTGAGACCTATCTTTTTCTCTATGATTTGAAAATGATTATTTTTAAATATGTATTTTTTATTTCAAATTTTTTATTCATTCAATCACATATGTCATTTAGCTTTCAAAGTGAATATTCCAACATGTATACATTTCTCACCAGTCCAGTTGAGAATACAATACACATTATCTTCAATAGATAATAACCCATTTCTTAGTCCCATAAATGCCTCGCCCCTCTATTTTTCTCCTTAATGGCTTTCCACAGACTATCCTCCTTCACCCACCCTCTTCTCACACTGCATCTGGCATTTATAACCTTTTATTCTGTTTCTATATCCTCTAATCATTCTGTTTTTTGGCTATAGAGTGTCAACACTCGGTATATATTAGGTGGAGACATACAACATCTCTTTTTCATAGCCTGGCTTGCTTCACTCAGCAGTAAATCTTCAATATTCATCCACTTTCTTTCAAAAGCCAGGTTCTTGTTTTTTATGGCTGAGTAGCATTCCATAGAGTATATGTGCCACACTTTTTCAATACATTCCTCTGTTCGTGGGTATTTGGATTGTAACATGTCTTAGCAATTGTGAATAATGCTGCAATAAACATCAACGTGAAAGCACTTTTCTGACTAAGGATTCTTAAAATAATTCTAAATTAAGCATTTTGATGACGTTGGATAACTTTAATTTTGCATTTGTATCTATTTATATAATAATTCGATCAAATATAAAGGTGCTTACTTCTGCCCATATAATTTTAAATTGGGGTTCTCATATAAAGTAGATGAACACTCAATTTGTCAATAAACTTTTGATGAGATCCAAATCAAATTCATTATCAAACACCTCTTGTTCAAAACCTTCTTCCTCTGTGTTAATCTAAATTTTCTAAGATGAAGAATCCTAGTCACCATCATGTGTAAAACAATCTTTTTAAAATTTAATTTATCAGTATATATGTTTTTAAATTTGCTATAGGGCACATGTGCTCAGCAGAGAGAGAAAGAGAGGGAGAGAGAGAGATAAAGGATTCCATTAGAGGGTGGATCTTGCTACAATCCCTTTTCCTTCATTCTCCTCTCAGAATTTTGGGCACCGACACACACACATACCTAGCATGTTTTTGGGGGTTTTTTTAGAGAGGTTTTTGCTATAGGGTGCGTGCGCTCGCCAGACAGACAGAGACAGACAGAGAGACAGAAAGCAAGAAATCCCCCCCCGGGGGGATGGCCATGCCACAGTCCCTTCTCCTCCATTCTCCTCTTGGAATCTTGGGCACGCACACGCACACACACCCGGCGTGAGTTTAAGCCACCAGGTCTGGGACTCGAACCACGGTCGACTACGTGGGAGTCCAGCGACATAGCCATTACACTAACTGCTGGTCCTCCCCAGCATGTTTTTTCAAGCCACTAGATCTGATACCAAATAGCACATTTGATCACACGAGATTTAGTTGCCTTAACCACAAGATGACCCAATAACTAATTTCTGTACTTTTGTCTCATCAACATACCACAATATATTTAACTATAAAACCATGCCAATAAGTTTATTTGTCCTTTAAAAGGGTAAAACTAAGATCCTATAGATAACATGTTACACAAAGAACAACTTCAATTGGATAAGCATTTTACTAAAAGGAAAACTGAAATATTAAAAAGAATAATAGTTACAAGAATTTGATTCCTAAGCCTGTTAGTAAATTCAATATTTTTATGGCTTGCTTCAATTAATTTTAAAGACAATGACTTTTTAAAACTATTCAAAATGTTAATACAAGTAAAATTATTCAAAGTATATTTGATTATCTTGATTACATAGAATCTTCTGTCTGCAGGTTAAAGTAACTTTATTTAAAAAAAAACGCTTATTTTTGAAGTTTAATTTTTTAGTTGCCTAGTGACATGATTGCTACCCATATTTAAAAGGAAAACAAATATAAAATGCTATGTCATGGTGAGATATGTCATTAGATGATTATTGAAGATAGGTAATGTGCAGTTAAGTCAACTTTCATTAATGACTCTTGTAGTGAACAAGAAACCAGTATAGATCGCTTGTGGTAATAAATGTTCCTTCATTACTAGATTTCTGCAAAATTGATTGCATAGTATTGTACACTAACTACTGAAAGATATTTATAAAACTTTTCTATTTAACTATAGGGCATGTGAGAAAGCATTTCTTTGGACAAGAACACACATGTGCCTGGTATAGTTTTTAAGTCATCAGGTCCAGGATTTGAACCGCATTGTTGGCCATGTGGGATCTAGCTGTCTTAACCACCATATCATCTAACTGGAACAAGACTCTCTCTCTTTTTTAATGTCAGTATATATTGATTCTATGCATAGTATACATAGCTCACACATTTCTCACTAAAAACTTATTTTTTTATGGATCTTCCTTCTGTATTTGTGATTTAAAACATAATTTTTCTAATGCAAAAAAGAAAACCAGTACCTATATGACAATATTGGATTTATACAATGGTATTTTCAGGTTTTGGGGTGTTTCTGAGTATAAATATATGTTATAGTTGACCTTTTGAAATAATTAAATATTTTAAAATCTCTAATAATCTCAGCTGTTAAAGTTGGAAATTAATGGAATAAAGTGTACCCAATCCACAATCAAAGATCTTTGATTCAAGTCTTCCTCATGCCTGGCTATTGTGTTATTATAGTTAGCTTTCCTTATCTTTTAACAAACTAGGGGTTTTCAAGCTGCCCTTTTAATACTAACATTCCATAATTCTGTGCTAGGAATTACACTAGGAAATAGCATGTTATAATAAATTAACCACTTGAATTCCCTGGTAAAAATAAAGGAGCTTTGATATTGCCTCCTTTCCCCCACACTCCACTACCCTTTATATTACTCAAACTATTTTCTCTGTGACTCTGGTGTCTGTCTCCTATCTTGACTTTATTTACCCAAGATTACCAAAAAGAAAAAGGCTTGGATGACAAGGGATTTGTACATTATTATTTTTTTAACTTCTCTAATTTTAATTGTTTGAGGGCATGCATGCACACTAGAGACAGACAGAGAGAGAGGAGGTAAAGCACCACCAATGGGGCATGACCATGCTGCAATCTTCTCTCCATCACCTCTTCATCCTGTGATTCACATATGCCCAACATGTCTCTCAAGCTTCTATGGTCAGAACTCAAACTGTAATCAGTCATGTGGAACCTTAGTTCCTTAACCATGAGGCTATAGATTTGTACATTCTTTGTAAAGTAGTATAATATTGATTCAGGTAAACCATGAGAAGTTAAGAATGTATTATAATTCCTAAAGTATTCACTAAGAAAAACATAGTTAAAAAAAAAAGCCCCAATAAATTAAATTCTGAAATATACCTAATAGTTACAAAATCAAATACACACACACACATATATATACACACACATACATAATATATATATATATATACACACACACACACACAAGAAAAGAGGGGACAAATGCAACCCAAAATGAAAAAATAGGGCCCAGCCACTGTGACATAAAAATAATGCAAGTGTCCTGCAAGGCTGGAAGTCATGTGGCTGACCATGGTTTCAGATCATTGGTCTGACCTGAAAAATACACTGGACACACATGGACATTCAGGATCTTAAGGAGCTGGAAGACTGGAGAAAAGTGTAATGATGTGACAAGACTCTACTTAAAATTCTTTCTATTCTCTCTCTTTCTCTCTTTCTCTCTCTCACTTACTCTCTTATGTCTGCACACACATGTTCTCTATCATAAAAAAGAAAACAAAATTAAGAAATAGATGTTAATAGGAGCTAAATCAGGACTATAAGGTGTATGTCTAATAATAGCTCAACAAAGCTCTCACAAAATTCTTCTTGTTTTATAAAAGGAATGAGTGGAAGCATTACCCTGATGAAGGACTCTTCAGTGATGCATTTCCTAGCATTTTTCTCCTAAAGCTATGGCTTGCTCAAAAAACTCTCATAATAAGATTAAACTAATAAAGCTTCTGCATGGCAAAGGTAACAGTCAACAGAGTAAATAGACAACTTACAAAATGGAAAAAATATTTGCAAACCGTACATCTGACGAGGAGTTAATATCAAACGTAAATGAATCTCAACTTAATAGCAAGAAAACAACCCAATTTTAAAATGGGTGGAGCCAGCAAATGCATGGAGGTTAAGGTGCTGGATCCCAAATGGCTGACTGAATGATTCTAGTCCTGTACCTGGCAGTTTGAAAAACACACTGGATGTATGTGCGTGAATGTCCAAAATCATGGGAGGAGAATGGAGGAGAAGGGATTGTGATGTGGCCATCCACCCTGGCGGTAACTTCTCACTTTCTCTTTCTCTTTCTTCTCTCTCCAGTCAGCACACACACCCTACAGCAAGAATTAAATTAAATTAAAATTAAAAAATGGGCAAAGGGTTTGATTGACATTTCTCAAAAAGACAAATACTGAACTGTTACATGAAAAAAAAAAACTTAGCATCACTAATCATCAGGCAAATTAATATTAAAATCATAATGAGATATCACTTCACACATATCAGAATAACTATTATCAGAAGTCAAATGATACCAGCTGTTGGCAAGAATATGAAGAAAAGAGAACTCTAGTATCCTGTTAGTTGGAATGTAAATTGTATAGTCATTAGGGAGAAGAATATAGAGGTTACCCCAAAATTTAAAATAGGATTGCTGCAAGTTCCAACAATTCCATTTCTAAGTATATATCCAAAGTAAAAGAAATCAGTATATGCAGGCGATATCTGCACAATATCTGCACGCCAATGTTTACTGCAATATTATTAACAAGAACCAAGATAGAGAATCAACTTGAATGTCTACCAACAGATAAATGAACATTGAAAATATTCTACACACACATACGGACAATATAATACTATTCTTTAAAAAAAAAAAAAAAGAAATTCTATCATTTGTGACAATATGGATGAAACTTGAGGACATTATGCTTAGTTAAATAAGCCAGGCACAGAAAAACAAATACTATGTAATTTCACTATATATGAAATCTAAATCAATTGAACCCATAGAAACAGACACTAGAATAGTGGTCGCTTGGAAAAGCAGAAAGGAGGAGTGAGAAAATTTTGTTCAAAGGATAAAACATTTTAGTTAGACAGATTGAATAATTTCTAAAAAAAATGTACACCATGTTGACTATAATTAATAATGTGCTGTATACTGGAAAATTTCCAAGAGAGTGGATTTTAAATGTTCTTACCATGCAGACGCAAATGATTAGTATGTGAAGAGTTGAAAAAAAAATGTTAGTTAGATTTAATCATTTCATAATGTAGACATATATCAAGATATCCTATTGTGACTTATAGACATAAAATTTTTATTTGTCCCTTATGCAATAATAAAGGTAGGGATAATTTAATTTTTTGAGAGTTTTTTGCTATAGGGCACGTGTACTCACCAGACAGAGAGAGACAGAGAAACAGAAAGCAAGAAATCACCCCCCAGAGGGGATGGCCACGCTGCAATCCCTTCTCCTCCATTCTCTTCTTGGGATCTTGGGAACGCACGCACACGCACTCGGCGTGAGTTTAAGCCACCAGGTCCGGAACTTGAACCACAGTCAGCTACATGGAAGTCCAGCGAAATAGCCATTACGCTAACTGCTGGCCCCAGTTTAATTTAATTTTAAAAGAGATGAAACAAACAAAGGAGAATATTAAGCTCTAAGTTATAAGAATAAAGAAAATAATAAAAGTAAAATTAAAAAATAAACAAAATACAAAACCAGAAAATTAAAAAAAAAATCAATAAAACCAAAAGTTAGCTCTTTGAAAAGATCAAGTCAATTTGAAATTTTCTCCCCAAATTTATCATAAAACAAGAAATGAAAAATTAGCAATATTAGATATGAAATAGGAGACATTACTACAGATTCTACAGTCATTAAAGGAATAACTGGGACATATTGTGAGCAAATTTATGTAAAAAGTTTCATAATTTATTTGTCCATGTTGCTCAGTATAATAGCTGTTAGTCCCAGGTAGCTGTTGAATACAAACAATACTCCTAACCCAAACTGAAATGTACTTTAAGTATACATATTTAACTAACTTTAAAATTTTTAAGTTAATAAGTACATGAAATATCACAGTAATAATTTTATATTGCTTATAGATTGAAATTAATATGTTTTGGATATATTAGGTTAGATAAAATATTATTAAAATAAACTTCAGCTATTCCTTCTTTTTCTCATTTAATCTATGTTTATTAAAAGTTTTAAAATCATATAGTTGAAAGTATATTTCTATTGGATTGTATGGATTCAGATATGATGAACAAATTTTCTTAACATCTAACACTACTGAACTGCCCCCAAAATAATGAGATAACCTAAATAGTTATAGGCTATTAAGTAAGTACACTTTATAGCTAAAATATTTTCCATAAATAAAATTTCAAGCAGGATAATATCACTACTCAGTGCATTTAAAAAGTAATATGAAGTAAATACTTCTTTTTAAAGAAGAAATAAAATGAAGTCTACAGAAATTATTCTAGAAAATAAAAGTAAAAAAAAAAAATTCCCAATGAATTCTGATATAAAAAAAACATAAAAACACTAAAGAAAATTACAAACAAATATCTCTCAGAAACCTAAACACAATAATTCTCAATAAACTATTAGGAAATTGAATTAAGAAACTATAAAAATAGTAGTACATCACAACCAAGTGGGATTTATTTCAGGAATCAAAGCTGGGTCGACATTTGAGAACCAATGCATGTAATTCACCATATTACCAAACCATACAAAATTGAACACCCAGACCAGGAGACTTGAAAACCACACTGGATGCATGTGATGCATGCCCTAAAGTCCTGAGGGGAGAATGTAAAACAGGGAATTGCAGTGTGGCCATCCTCCCTGGAGAGCAGTTCCTGACTCTCTCTCTCTCTCTCTCTCTCTCTCCCTGTTTCTCTCTAGTGAATGCATATGCCCTATAACAAATTTAAAAAAAAATAAAGAGGAAAAGAAAAAAGTGAATCTTTTGTACAATAAAAACCCTGTAACATTAAAAGAGTATCTGGAAGCTAGGGGAAAATAAGTGCAATGTATATATCTGGAAAACATGTACAGAAAATGGTCATATAATACAGTAATAACAATTTATATTTATACACTGTGTACCATATGCCAAACATTTTCTCAAAAGGTTTACATAAATTAAGTGATTTAATCCTAACTACATTCCAATGAGGTGAGTAGTAGTATTATTACCATTTTATAGAGGTTAAAGAATTATTTTGCTGAAGGCAAGCAAATCAATAGAGAGCCAGGATTTTATCTAGGAAGTCTGGTAGACATTTCACAAAAAAAGAAATTCAAATATCCAAACCATGAAAAAATAGTAAGTCTCAAGAATACTATAAGAAATATAAGGGGGCTGCCAGGTGGAATGGGTTAAGAGTGCTGGACTCCAACATGGCCAACTCCAGTTCAAGTCTCAGACCTGGTGACTTGTTTTCTGACTCTCTCTCTCTCTCTCTTTCTTTCTCTGTCTGTCTTTCTCTGGTCAAATTAAAAGATAGTGATAACAAATAAAAGTCGAATAAAATAATTCTTAAAAATAAAGAAATATAAATAGTACCGTAATACTAGGTGCTAGGAATAATATGAAGAAACACAAACTCTCATAAAATGATGAGAGATGAGAAGAAATACATAGCAAAATCCAGTAAATTTGAACATGATTTATTAAAATTTTGAAAACTTCACTTTTCACTTCTAGAAAATATGAACAAAAGCATTGTAGTGGGCCACCAGTGGCATGGCATTTAAGACACCTGAATTCCACAGAGTTCCAAGTCAGAGTCCCAAGTCCAGTGGCTTGAAAATCACACTGTGTATGTGTATGTATGTGCATACCAAAAATCTAAAAATGAGAATGGAAGAGAAGGGATTGTGGTGTGGCCTGCCAGCCCAGAGGGGGGGGGGGTGTTTCCTCAATTTCTCTATCTATTTCCCTCTTTTACAAGTACATGTGCCCTATAGTAAATTAAAAAAATAAATAAATAGAAAATAACATTTTGTTTTTACAGTGACAAATACTAGAAATAACCTAAATGTCCTGGGCAAGTAAATTAACAAAACATTAATTCACAGCATAATCACGAAGTACAGTACTATACTACAGCCAGAATAGATGAACTATCAACAGCTCCACATAGACCACTTCAAACATTCTCAAAAATATACATAAAGTTAAAAATAAAAATGTAGGATTACAGAATGATAGGTTCAACATGGTACCAATTTTCTAAAACTAAAATCTCAAAAAGTATTTTACTTATGAATTTTGAAGCAGATAGTGAACGTATAAAAAAAGAAATCATGAGAGTGCTAACCTTTAAATTCAGAAAAGTGGCTTCCTCCAGGCAAGGAGATGGGGAACTGGACCAAGGAAGGGTCCTAGCACACTACCTGGTACACCAGTGGGATGTGAAGTTTGCATGTATTAGGACTCTACTACAATCACTTTAACCAATTCTACCTGGAGGGTAGAAATTTCTTTCCCCTATTTCTTGAAATTATCCTTCTTGATCTGCTTTGTGTTTTAAATAAAATTTACATCCCTTAGGAAATGAAAATGGCTCTGTCTGAGCTATCTAAGGATAGCATCATAAGTAAGTAAGTGTTTTCCTTCTGATTCTTGAACTTACCTCATTACAGTGGGGTGTAAATGAAAAGAGATCACAGAATAGAAGTTTTAGATTTTGTCCACATGCAAGCAATGCCTTACCTGCTAAAAGCGAATCAAAGTATCATCACAGAGAGAGGACAGGTGAGCTAACCAATAGAAGCTGAGAAAATTAAATACCATCAAAGAACCATCTTGAAATGCTGAAGAGTTTGTGTATGCTTGTATTCAGTAGTATTTTCTGTTGTAAAGCAATTTATTTCACTTTAAAAGTTTTAATGGTTGCAATGAATTATATCACAGCTCGTTATGGCTTTCTCTTGACTGTAAGATAAAAACTGTTTGATCATGGGACTTCACCTACCCTTGAAAGTCTAATGTCTTCTCATCTAACAGTCTTCTCTCCAAGGTATCTCAGCAAAGGAACACAGGTAGTAGACAAAAATCGACTACGTATTTGAAATACCCCCATGCTCCCACCTGACATGTCATTCCCCAATGCTAAATTCGTACTCCAACTTTAGCTCAATGGTGCATGTCGTCTCTCACAGTAGGTTAGGAGCCATCTTCTAGGAAAGGCGCCGTTTCTTTCTCATATTAATATTTCAATCCTTTGGCAAAATGAACACTGCAAAAGAGTTACTTCTCAAATGCTCGTTGATGACCAAATGAATTAAGAAAATTAAGTCAATTATACTTAATCAGTCTGCTGTTTCTTGTTGATTTATTCATTGACTCATTCTCCTGATAATTTATTTGCCGACTAGTTCAATGCAATGTTTTGAATGCTTGCAGCATAGGGTAGACAGGTTAATTAAGGGGGTCCTTCTCAAGGGATTCACATTCAACTGAGGAAAGATTGATGGGGGAAGAAGTGAACACACTGGAAAAGATCATTTTATACTGCCGTAAGTGCTAAGAGAAAAGTAAAGTAGGGTTGTTATGGGACAGAATGACCAGGTCAGAAGAGTCATGTAAATTGGATTAAAGAGATGACACCTCAGGTAAGACCTGACTGACCAACAAATAAAGTGCTATTTGGAAGAAATAAGAACAGCAGATCCAAGGTACCAATGGGACATATAGATCTTTTAGAAGTTTGTTTCTGTTTATGAGTGAGAGAGAGAAGCACTCTTGGTAAAGTCTACCCTGCAATTTTCTCTCCCGCCATCCTGTCCAGCTAGGATCACAGGCATGCACACATACACAGTTTAACCCAGGAACTGAACCCTGATTTTCCATTTGCCTTCCAGCATGGCAGAGTGTTGTATTATTGTTGCAGCACCACAGCTGGGTCCTAGCAGAATGTATTAAGCTTAGCTTAGGTTGAGCAGAGCCAAATGTAAGCATAGCTTTGTATATTGAGGCACAGATCTCCCAATATGGAATCAAGCGGCCACTATCACATACCAAACAAAGCTAATGAGATATTTCTTCAGTTTTATGTTGTGGTGTAGGAGAGGCCATATCATAAAAAGAATATTTACTTCAGTGACTTAGAAAACTTGCCAAGGCAAGCACACACTTGGTGATGCATCGTTAATTTAGTCATTGTTCTCAGGTTTATTTGAAACTTACAATGAGGGGGGGATAAAATCAATGACTTCTAGGAAGAAGGGAAACAACAGACGTAGGTAAAAGACAAAGAACAGACAGGATTATAAAAGGTTTGACATGGATCTTATACCATGGGGGGGGGGGGACACTAGCATTTAAATTCTTTTAGGTGGATTTTTAGAATAGACAAAATGACAAAATGCATTGCTGAATAGATTCTTCAGTGAAAGGATTTCCTGAGGAAAAGAAAACCACAAATTTGAATAGGAAGTTTAACAGAATGAACTTTGGATGCCGATAATCTTCAGTCAGTGGGTATAGGAGAGGAAATCTCTGTCTGGTTCTCTTCCAGAGGTAGAGATGAAAAGCATACCAAAAGTTAAGCATTAATGGCATCCATATTTGTCAATTTTTTAAAAGGCAATACATGTCTAATTTTCAAAGCATTGTTCACAGAGCATAAGAATTTCAGTCTAGGATAACTTTCTTTTATTTATTTATTTTATACCTTTAATTACTATACATCACTTTGCTTGGAAATTGAATTTTTCCAACATCAATATGCTTCACTCCAGTCCAGTTGAGGACAAAAAACACATTATTATCAACAGATCATAAGCACTTTCTCCTAAATGTCTTGCTTCTCTATTTTGCTCCTTAATTTCTAGGATAACTTTCAATTATCAGCTCTTGCTGTGTAGCTCTCCACTGTTCAGGAGACTCATTAACTATTAATAAATAAGTTAATCAATCCCTCTGTATCTACCTGGAGTTCTACTCTCAAAGCTGTGCTTGGCCACTACAATGCATCTGGATAAGAATCCAGGCTTCCAACGACCCTGGGAGCTGACAGCCAGTCTTTCCTCAGAGGCCCCAGTTCCGCGAGAATTTGCTATCTGCCATGTAATTTACATTTTAAATCAGAGGATTCCAAGCACATCCTCTAACATTTGGATAAAATCTGTCTAGTGACACAGAAATACAGAATAGAAACATTGCTATATTTATGCAAATAGGAAATCTTTACGCAGAAGCTTTTCTTCAATTCACAGTTGCCCATATGCCAACTTAATTTTACCATTCATGACTCAGCTTCTTTACTATTTGTGACTCAGATCATTTTGGACCTCATAAAACATGCTTCCTGAATATCTGTGTGACTGATTTGATCCCAGTTAGCTACTTAGCTACTTCTCGATTTTTTTTTTTTGAGAGAGAGATTTTTTTTGCTATAGGGTATGTGTACTTGCCAGAGAGACAGAGAAAGACAGACAGACAGCAAGAATTAACCCCCCCAGGGGTGAGGACCATGCTACAATATATTTCCTCCATTCTCCTCTTGGGATCTTGGGCACACACACACATGCACCTGGCATGAATTTTAAGTCTCTGGGTCTGGGACTCAAACCATAGTTAGCTACATGGGAATCCAGCGACATAACCATTAAGCCATCTGCCAGTCCCCTCGCGAGGTTTTATTTTATTATTTGGAGTAGCAAGTATGTCAAAGTTTATACGTGTTTTACAAGTTGCTCTACATTTTATTAATTAAAGGATATTCATTATATGTGAAAAAGTTAATTATAGTCAAGAAATCAGAGACCTTAGTATCTTAAGTTTTAAATATTTGGTGCTGGCAGGTGGCATGCTGGTTGGGGTGTCGGATTTCCATATAGCGGACCATGGTTCAGTCTTAGACCTGGAGGCTTGCTTTCTCACTTTCCCTTTCTCTCTCTGACTCTCTCTGGTCAAATTTAAAAAATAATAATAACAAATAAAGTTAAATAAATAAATGATTATTTTTAAAAAGTTTTAACTTTTCAATAGATCACCTAATATTTAAAAGAAAATTACAGGAATTTCTGATCTTACCTTACCAAATAAACATAATAATATTCCTTTCCTGATTTATCTGCTGTGTACTCTTTCATTTTTCTTTTCTTTTCTTGTTTTACCTAGTTTATTGTCTTACTTTAGGATTATTTTCAGAAATTCTCTATCCTTAATATTTTGGTATATTTGCTTTTTTTTTTTTTACTATGCATATTATTAAGTCCAATACCCCTGTCACTATCTCCACCCATTTATTTATTAATTTTTTTCCTAACTTCATACTCATTTGCTTGATCAAGCACTCCATTTTTTTTTTAA
>NW_006159752.1:18336-24237 GCF_000334495.1 Tupaia belangeri chinensis
AGAGAAAGAGAGAGAGAGAGAAAGTGAGAAAAGAAGCCACCAGGTCCAGGACTTGAACCATGGTCAGCCATGTGAAAGTGTCCAGCACCTTAACCACCACGCCACCTGCTGGTCCCCAAGCACTCCATTTTTTAATGTTGCCAATATCTCATGCCCATCTTGTCCAAATTGTACCTGTTGAATCTTTCTCTACACTGGCTTCTCTTCCTATGCTGGCTTCACTGAATGTGTTCTCCATCTCAGTAGCGTTCTGTCCTCCCAGCTTCTCAAATCAGATTTCTGGGGCTCTTCCTTTACTCGTGCTCCTCTCATACTCCTCATTTCCCAAATTCCAAAGTCTTTTCAGTTTCTTCACTAGATAAGCCTCCCCCTGCCCATCTTCCATATTGGTGTTGCCATATGTCATGCTGTCATCTCTTGCAGCCTCCCAATTTTCCTCCCTTCTGCTAACTGGGCCCTGCTCCAGTCCATTTTCACACTGTACTTATTTATTCATTCATTTCTTTTTTTTTTTTTTTAAATTTGACCAGAGAAAGAGAGAGAGAGAGAAAGTGAGAAAAGAAGCCACCAGGTCCAGGACTTGAACCATGGTCAGCCATGTGAAAGTGTCCAGCACCTTAACCACCACGCCACCTGCTGGTCCCCAAGCACTCCATTTTTTAATGTTGCCAATATCTCATGCCCATCTTGTCCAAATTGTACCTGTTGAATCTTTCTCTACACTGGCTTCTCTCCCTATGCTGGCTTCACTGAATGTGTTCTCCATCTCAGTAGCGTTCTGTCCTCCCAGCTTCTCAAATCAGATTTCTGGGGCTCTTCCTTTACTCATGCTCCTCTCATACTCCTCATTTCCCAAATTCCAAAGTCTTCAGTTTCTTCACTAGATAAGCCTCCCCCTGCCCATCTTCCATATTGGTGTTGCCATATGTCATGCTGTCATCTCTTGCAGCCTCCCAATTTTCCTCCCTTCTGCTAACTGGGCCCTGCTCCAGTCCATTTTCACACTGTACTACGAATAATTTTTGTGAAATTCAAATATAATCAGGCTATTCTCTTGCTTAATGCCAGTCAACAAATTGTCAATGCTCTATAATAGTATCTAGTTAAAAACAGTTCATGAATCTTCATATTTCTATGCTTTATTTCTCTTCCTGAATTCATTTCTCCCCCACCAAAACACCTTTGAACTCAACGGTCTTTCAATTTTGAATTGTTTTCATGTCCTATAATGCCCTCTTTCTCACTTTTAGCATTCATACTTGCTGCTGATTCTGCTCAGAATTCTCTGGACATCACTCCCTCCCTGCCTCTCATGTTTGCTTTCAAGAACTACTCCTTACATTTATCCTTCATATGTCACCTTAAATATGATTTTGCTTTGGGTACTTTATTTCAATTGTCAAAGTTGACCTTGGTATCTTTCACATGTACTTTTTACATGTCGCTATCATGCCAATTTGTATACCATATTTCATTGATATGCAACTTTATTTTTTTCATGCTGCACTTCAAAGATCTCCTTCTCACTAATTATGATTATTGAATCCCTTGACTAAGGTTTCACACTTGCAGGCGAGGTGGATGTTAGATTTGAAATGACTTCACAGAAGACTCAGATATATCTTTGGGGCAATATCCCTATTTCTTGAGAACCACAAGATTTTGCAACTCCTGCTTATTTCTTTTTATTATTCTTTAGACTGGAAGCTCTCTAAAGGCTGTGATTGTTTAAAATCTTATTCACTGCTGTGTCCCCAGTACTTAGCAGGTACTTTGAATGTATTCAATAGGAATTCGATAAACAGATGTGTAGTAATTGAATGGACAGCTCTTGTCAGTGGGTGAAGTGTTTCAGTAGGACTCTCAAGGGAAGCAAAATAACCCTTGAGAAGTCAGATTTGCACCAATATAATTAATTTCCACTGTCATTCCAGGAATGTGACCCAAATTTATTAGATATGTGTGTAAGAATAGTAAAGAACTTAAAAACTACCAAAAGTCTTAAAATGTGCAGAAATTCTAACTTTGGGAATATATACTGGTGAAAGATAAGAATAAACATTGATATTTAATTATGTAGCATTTTTAGAATGGTAAAAATTGAGAAAAGCCTACATGATTAATAATAGAAAAGTTCTTTGCTTTATTAACGTATGGTACATTGATGTAATAAACCATCGCTCACATTGAAAGTCATAATTTGAGAAATGTATTTATTGATATGTGACTATCTTAATGACACATGATAAATAAAAAGGATTACCAAGCAATATGTGTATAATTTTAGTATTAAAGTTATATTTATACACTTACTATATTATGTAAGAGTCTTCAGTAACATATTTAATCATACTCTCAGTTTGTATCATCTTTGGATAAAATAATTTATAGTATTCTCTTTGTACTTTTTTTTACTATGGAAATGTGTTTTAAGAATTCTAAACTGATTCCATATAGGAGGATTTGCTCAAATTTTTACTGAAATCTTCTTTAGCTATTATTTCCTACTAACTCAGCCCTTTTTCCCAAGAGGATCACACAATTGCCTATTATCAACAAAAGACACTTTCAAGAAAACTGAAAGGAACAGTTATATTCTGTGTCATAGAAGTCTCAGTGTTTTCTTTGTTCAGTGTAAGTTTTGGATATTTCCTGAAGGATAGTGTCTCGTTAATGAAAATTCACTCTTGCTTGATCAGATGGTAACACTAGATTGGATATTAACTAGTCTGCTTTTTCTTAAACTTTTCCTTTGCTCTTATGGTAGGAAATTCTTTAAGTTTAAATTGTTTTCTTACTAGTATATGCATGCATGTGGTTTCTAATGATATACAGAAGAAGGTGACTTAAAATACTTGTAAACATTTTTTATACTTTGCAAAATGGTACTTAGTGTTACTAAATATGAAAATTAACATCATAAAAATTTTTACAGATCTCAGCATGAAAAAACAACTTAATGTGCTATTTTAGACTTATTGCTTTATACTTTAATTAATGTTTCCCTGATACTTTTATTACTATAAACTAGAGTCATATACTGTACCAAAATTCTTACATGTATTGAATAGTTTAGCCCTAATGAAACATTGAGAAATCAGTAATGTTTTCCTAAATAACCTCTTGAACAAGGAATTCCTCAAAGCACAGTAGTATCTTATGAGTTCACTGTATTACCTAAAGAAATTCAATGATTCCACAAGCCATGCTCTGGACACCAGTACTGTGGCTGCTCCATGAGTGCCCAAGACTAAAATACCAGAGCACGCTGCAGGTTAATGTGTTCACTCGACACATTTCCATAGTCATCACTATGGTTCTAATGCCTAGGGTACACTCACCTCAGGAGCACCAGGACCCTGGACTACCCGCATCTTAGACCCCAGGTCCCCAGCTGCTCCACAGCATCTGAGCCATACACTCCAAAACTGACACTGTAGTGAGGTTACCTGCAACCCTGTCAGTAGGGCCACTGCCACTGTGAGTATGCTCATGAACCAAACTCAACATTAGGGCACTTTTGGGCCTTATTTCTGCCATGAAAAAACAAACAAACAAACAAACAAAAAACCAAAAAAACAATAATGAAAGAAAAACTAAATCTCAGAAATCTTCAATGATGAGGACTCCAACAACCATCACCATCACTTTGGACATCTGAAATCTTTAATGATTCAATGATGATGTATGCAGTCAGTAATTCAATGATTCCACAAGCCATGCTCTGGACACCAGTACTGTGGCTGCTCCATGAGTGCCCAAGACTAAAATACCAGAGCACGCTGCAGGTTAATGTGTTCACTCGACACATTTCCATAGTCATCACTATGGTTCTAATGCCTAGGGTACACTCACCTCAGGAGCACCAGGACCCTGGACTACCCGCATCTTAGACCCCAGGTCCCCAGCTGCTCCACAGCATCTGAGCCATACACTCCAAAACTGACACTGTAGTGAGGTTACCTGCAACCCTGTCAGTAGGGCCACTGCCACTGTGAGTATGCTCATGAACCAAACTCAACATTAGGGCACTTTTGGCCCTTATTTCTGCCATGAAAAAACAAACAAACAAACAAAAAACCAAAAAAACAATAATGAAAGAAAAACTAAATCTCAGAAATCTTCAATGATGAGGACTCCAACAACCATCACCATCACTTTGGACATCTGAAATCTTTAATGATTCAATGATGATGTATGCAGTCAGTGCAATTGCACCCTCCCTAAAGTTGGCATTGCTACCTCTTCCCAGCCAGTATCCTCATACCCACCCATGGATGAAAGTCTTTCCTCATTGAAAGCAATTCATAAACTCTGGAATAAGTGTACACCCCATCAAATTTGCAGATGTTAATACAAATCAAAAAGGAAAAAGGAAAAAAAATCAAAGATTTATGCCACCACAGAAAGGAAACCATAGTTTTCCAGTAACCAATAGCCTAAGATGATAATCTATGGATTACTGGGCAAAGAATTCCAAATAACTTTTTAAGAAAATTTAATAATCTATGAGAGAAGATAGCTAGAAGCTCAATGGAATCGAGGAAAAAAATACATGAACAAAATGAAATTAATAAAGATACAGAATTCATAATAAACAAGCAAACAAAAAGTGTAGAGCTGAAAAATGCAATGAATTAAATTTTAAACATGCAATAGAGAGAATGACAGAAGGCTTGATCAAGCAAAAGAAAGAATTTACAGACTCAAAGAAGGATCATTTGAAATCACACAATTGGAGGAACAAAAAGAATTAAAAACTGTGCAAGAATCCTATAGAACTTATGGATGCCATCAAGTAGTACAATATATAACTTATGGTAATACAATGAGAAGAAAGAATGGGGCAGAAAAAATTATTTAAAGAAATAATGGCTGAGAGTTAGCCAGTGGCATCACAGTTAAGGCGACTGTATCCCACATGGCTGACTGCATTGTTCAAATCCCAAACTGGTGGCTTGAAAACCACACTGGGCATGGTAGTCTTGAGTAAGAACAAAGCTGAAAATATCACACTTTCCAATTTCAAATATATTACAAAGCAAAGTAATCAAAACAGTAGGGCACTGGCATAAAATATAGATACCTAGATAAATGGAACAGAATTTAGCTTAGACATAAACTCATACATATATGATTAACTAATTTTAGACCAAGACACCAAGCATACACAATGGGAATATGGTAGTCTTTTCACTATATAGTGTTGGTAAAACTGGATATCACCAGGTAAAGAATGAAATTAGACCTCTATCTTACTTATACACAAAAAATCGACTCAAAATGAGCTAAAGACTTGAAGTTAAAACCCAAAATCTCTACTCATCATAGAAAACAGGGAACAAGCTCCTTGATGTTGGTCATGATGATGATGTTTTGCATGTGAACTGGAAAGAAAGTGCAACAAAAGCAAAATAAATAAATAAATAAATAAATAAATAAATAAATGGGATACACCAAACAAAAAGCTTTCTATGCAGATACGGAAACAAATAACTGAACAAAATGAAACCTATAATGGAAGAAAATATTTACAAAAGATAAATCTAGCAAGGGATTGAAATCCAAGGTCTAAAAAATCTAAACAACTCAATTGCAGAAAGAAAAAATAAAAAGCACACATTAAAAATAGGCAAAGGATCTGAGTAGACATTTTTCATAAAAAGCATGCAAGTTATCAAAAGTATAGGGAAAATATGTTCAACCTTTCTAATCAGGGAAATGCAATTAAAACCACAAGGAGATGAACCCTCATATCTGCTGGAGATACCCAGTGCTACAAAAATGTGAAGAAAAAGGAGCTCTTATATGCTGCTGGTGGGAATGTAAATTTGAAAAGCCATTATGAAAAACAGTATGAACAGTCTTCAAAAAATCTAAAAATAGAAATATCATACAATC
>NW_006159752.1:24277-32601 GCF_000334495.1 Tupaia belangeri chinensis
CAATGGAATATTATTCAGCCTTAAAAAGGAGAAAAGCCCGACATTTGCAACAACACAGATCAACCAAGAGAACGTGATGGTAAGTGAAATAAGCCAAATACAGAAAGACAAATATTGCATGATCTCACTTACATGTGAAAGCTAAGTAAATAAGTAAAGTCACAGTGACAGAGAGTAGAATGGGATTCACCAGGAGCAGGAGGCTTGGGAAAATAAGACGGTAAAACTATACAAATTTTAATGATCAAATAGATAAATTTTGAATACCTGAAGTACAGCCCAATGACTATAGTTAATAACATAGGGGATACTTAAAACTTGCTAAGACAACAGATAAATCTCAAGTATTCTCATGACACATACACAAAACAGTAAGTAGAAAATATGATGGCTATGCTAATTCGATTTTGGTGATCATTTCACATGTATATGTATAACAAAGCACCACATTGTACATCTTAAATATATACAATTATTTGTCATAGTACAATAAAATTGGAAGAAGAAAACTTAATAACTTTACTTAAATAATACTCAGTTTCGATAACTTAGTCTGCCAAACTATTTGGTTTAAAGATGTTGCAGTAATAATCATGTTCTTTAAAATATGCACTAAAACTCAAGAAATTAATATAAATGGTTGTAAAAATAACATCAATTTCTCAAATTCTAGAACACTTGCTTTGTAAAACAACAGTTGTGATTTCTGTTTTGATTGGGGCTCTAATAAAAGTCAGCCAGATTCATTCGCTGCATAAATTACTCATGGGGAGTTAATGTAAGTATTTCTGCAGCTGCAATAATTCACTCAGGCTGTTGCAGAACTATTTGACTCACTGCAGGCAGAACTTACTAAATGGCAGCTCAGGAACCAGATATTTTATGGCTCTGAAGGAAGTTTTAGCACCATTCTGGGCTCTGACACAGATGACCCAATCCCTGTGACTGTCCATATTAGTATAATGATTCAGTTACAATTGTTTGCCTAGTCTGTAGCTTCCAAATATGCCCCAAATGCTCTCCTTTCTCTATTTACTTGCCCAATTTGTTCATCTTGTCTCATATCTACACTCAGCCACACTTTTTACACTTCTTCTCATCATTTGTACTGAGCAGTCGCCCCTATCTGACACATTCAGAGAGATCCAAAAAAATACTCAAATACCATCAAGAGAAAATGATGAGAAAATGAGTCAGGATGCAAACACTTTATAGGTTACTAAATACCCTTCTATGTTCCAATTTCTCAGTGCAGTAGATGTTCATGTTCATTCCCTACTTGAGCTTGAAAGGTAACGATGTAACACCAGTTCATAGCTTTGAATTACTCACAGACAACATGGACTGTAGTGAATGCTACTGTCTACATCCAGGTGCCCCTTCAGTATTGAAGGACATATGCCCTGTACTACTGACAGAGCTACTGTCTACAGTCCTCAGGTAACAGCTCTGCTGGTTGGCAGAGACAGCTGTCTCTGTAGATGTCACAAACCTTTCCTTAGGTAGACTGCCTCCAATGCTGATTAGCAAAGTCTGACCTCTTCTCTCAGGCAGCTGTGACTTTCAAAAACAGACAGGAGGGTAAGTCCTCTCAATGAGCTGAGCCTCCAGCCGTACACTTGGTTATCTGGTTTTATAGACCAAGATGTAGTCTCCATTTGGGACTATATATCGTCTTATGAGTGATGATGGACGGCCTGAGCAGATAGGCCTAGAGGAAGAGATTGGAAGATCAAAATCAAGAGGTGCCGAGCAGTGGCATGTCGATGGGACTATGGAGTAGGGAAACTGTCTGAAGACCTTTGAGTTGCATTTTAACACCAACCTCAAAGCTTCTATCCTAAAAGAGGCACAAAGCGATAACTCAGCTAGTAACTCTCGGGTAGCTTCTGCCATTGACCTTTTCAGTGCTGGTGTTAATAAGTACACAGAGGAGTATGAATGGTATTAGGAATGGAGGCTATGCATGGGCCAACAACGTGGACTGCTACTCATCAAAGCTGGTTTCGCTCTTTGCGCTGCCGGAATCAAAGACTACACCTCTGTCCTAATATCGCACCATCCCTTCAGGAGACCATCCTGTAACATAGAGGCAGTTGACCACAGTGGACTTCTTTTATCTTAGAGGGGTCAGTGATTCATTTTGACAGTAAAAGACATTTGAGGGGATTCCAAAAAAGTATGTGGAAAATAAAATTAAAGTATAATTTATTTTGGTGTAAAAAATTTTGAAATCAGGGAACCAGCAGTTGGTGTAATGGCTATATTGCTGGATTCCCATGTAGTCGCTGGATTCCCATGTAGTCGACCGTAGTTTGAGTCCCAGACCTGGTAGCTTAAACTCACACCGGGTGCATGTGTGTGCATGTCCAAGATCCTGAGAGGAGAATGGAGAAGAAGGGATTGCATCATGGCCATACCCCCGGGGGGGGATTTCTCACTTTCTGTCTCTCTGTCTCTGTCTTTGTGTTGAGCACATGTGCCTATAGCAAAAAGCTCTAAAAAAAAAAAAAAAAGAAAAGGAAAGAAAAACTTTTGAAATCTATGTGTAGTTTTTCTTTTTTTCTTAATATGTATTTTACATGAAAATTGTGAAGCTCTTTTGTTTATTCTGAACTTGGATTGACGTTTATCTGTCCACATGGTTTCTTCCAACTGAGAGCTTACATAATGTTAGATCAGAAGGTGGTGATTTTACTTATTACTATGTCAATATTAGGGACCTACTTTAAAACAAATCAGGTCCATAGTCAGATTTTTTGATGGTGAGAACAACTGGTCCTATCCCATGCCACAACACTTAGAACATGTCCCGCTGACAGAGCAACAGGAAACAACCTGTGGCGTTTTCACCTACACAGAGAAGATGGAAGCTCAGACATCCTTCCCTATGACAATGGGATGACAGCCTCTGGGACATAGCATACACCTTCATTCAGTGAGCATTGGCTCTGAGTCCCAAAAATTATTAAAAGAATATGTAGGTGAGGAACCAGATGTGGATTTTTTTATCAATATTCCCAAATGACCCACTTGAGGAATTAGGTGTGGCCTTAAGACTATCTCACCAGGGGGACCAGCAGTTAGCGTAATGGCTATGTTGCTGAACTCCCATGTTGTCCTGGACCTGGTAGCTTAAACTCACGCCGGGCGCGTGTGCAGGTATGCCCGAGATCCCGAAAGGAAAATGGAGGAAAAGGGATTGTGGCGTGGCCAGCCCCCCCCGGGGGGTGATTTCTCACTTTCTGTCTGTTTCTCTCTGTCTGTCTGGCAAGCCCTATAGCAAAATCCTCTCAAAAAAAAAAAAAAAAGACTAAGACTATCTCACTAGCAATGGTAAGGTCTATCATTTTCCCTCAGGAAAACTCCTGGGATCCCTGGAGGTGCTGCCCCAGAACTCAAAGCAGTGTAGCAAGAATTGAACTGCCATGTTTCCCAACTTCTCCTCCAGGACCAAAGAACCTATTCTGTCCTGTCTCCATTCCCCATGTTCCCTCTGCATGTCTAGAGGCTGATTTGGAGGATGCGTTGAGAGCCTCAATTTTAAGGCTTGCCCTGCAGGGCCATGATGATTAATATACTTTAAAAGAGGATGAAAGATGGTGTGATTGAGTCATGACTTTTTTTTTTCTTTCTTTCTTTTTTTGAGAGGCTTTTTTGCTATAGGGCCTGTGCGCTTGCCTGAAAGAGAGAAACACAGAGACAGAAAGCAAGAAATCACTCCCCAGGGGGGATGGCCATGCTGCAATCCCTTCTCCTCCATTCTCTTCTTGGGATCCTGAGCACACACACACATGCACCTGGCGTGAGCTAAAACCACTGGGTCCGGGACTCGAACTACGGTTGACTTCTATGGGAGTCCAGCGACATAGCCATTAAGCTAACTGCTGGTCCCGAGTCATGACTTTTTAAATGACAGCATAGCAGAGTGATGACTCTTCTTGGCTTTTACATGATGCCTTTGTTAGAGTCATGAAGTTACCTGTCTTTAGAACCACTGAAACTTAGTCCAGATAACTTAATTGGGACAAACACTGCATTTCATGTTAGTGATTCGTGGGAATAGTAGTTAGTAGAAAGCAAACTATTCATTCATTAAATCATCTTATCAAGGATGACTTCAAAACCCATCAAACTGTTTTTAATAAATTTCTATTTCCTAGATTTGTTATTATTCAAAAATTACATCTCAAGAAAGCAATTTTTAGTACAAAAATACTTATACAATAAAATATACTAGATTTTGCATTATGAATCTAAAGTCATATTTGTCTGAATACATTTGGATAGTAATAGTATAATGCACAAAATTAGTATCTGGCTTTGTATACTAGACTCATTATTTAGTAGCTGTGTGAACTTAGTCAAGTGCTGACCTTCAGTGTCTGCCTCATTTTTTAAAAGACAGTCCTACACTATACTGTCTCTTAGGGACGATACAAAGATTATTTGAGTCAATAGGTGTAAGGCATTTTAAAAAGTATTTGATATAGAGTAAGTGCTCTATTCATTATTATTATTATTATTATTATTATTATTATTATTGAATGCCTATTATAAGCCATAGACAATGAGAAGAATGGACTTGGATAACTACTTGTACATATATTATCTCATGTAATCCATACAATAAAACTGGGCTATAGCTATCTTCATCTTATTTATGAGGAAAATGAGGGCTGGACAGATGCAGCAACTTGCTCAAGGTTACACAATTGAATAGCGGCTAGGCAAAGGAAGAAGAGTCCAAAGCTAGCGAAACCAATCCTGTAGGTATCAGCATTTCTTCATAGATGTTCTTTTCTCGGATTTATTATGAACCTTCCAGTCCGTCCATGTGATCTGTCTGGCATATTCTCCACAAGTCAAAAGATTAGATTTGAATCTCAGTCAGCTTGGCCTTCATAAAACAGGGAACTGAAAACTTCTCTTAGGACATATATCAATATAAAGCTTGATGCTTCCAGAAGCTCTGTGAACCATCTTGAAATTTGCTTGCTGATGAAATACCTATTCCAGCTTATACCTCAGATACGACTCTCTGAATTTTCTTTTTCATGATTCAAAGGAGTTTGCACACTTTTATCCATTTGAGAACAAGATTTTCTATAAACCCACCTGAGACCAACAATATGTGCATGTGGATTTCATATTGAAAGTAAACCCACCATGCTGCCCTTCAGTCTTCCCTCAAAGTCTCACGCGTATTACAGTTTGTTCCCTCAGAGGTTTAATACCATTTTGATACCATAAAATAAAGTTACACATTTATTCACATGTGGTTTCCAAAACATTGTCACCAATTTGTTTTCTCTGCAGCAAGATTGAACTTCCAACATTCCCTTCGGTGGTCTGCCACAGTGTGTCTACTTAGCATCACAGCACCGTTGTGTCATATTGGATGTTTTCCTTTGAGCTGAGTCAAATATTAACAGTAAAAATATACCTTTTAAATACAAAATGTGAACACGCAAACTAAGAAATTTTTAATGGACCTAAGTTGTAAATCCATTAAAATATGTTTTATAAAGGTATATTTCATCATTTTCTTATCAGAAAACATAGCCTTCTGAATTGAGAGATGGCTAGTGCCTCTCCATGAATTAAAAAATGGCTAAAATTTAATCATGATTTTTGATAAAGTCTTAAATGATAAATTCTTAAAAACCGCAGACAAATAACAAGGTCTACCTTTATAAGAGAGCAGAATAATGTTTAGTTATATTGTCTATTTCAAACACAATATATGTATGTATAGGGATATAGATGATGAAGATATAGGTATTTTAGCTTGCCAGAGAGTCTGTGTGTTTGCCAGAGACAGAGAAAGAGGGAGAAAGTGAGAAAGTACCCTCCCCACAGGGGATGGTCACACAGCAATCCCTTCTCTTCCATTTTTCTTTTTTTCAGGATTTGGGGCCTGTGCATACATGCCTATTCAAGTCATGGGTCCAGGATTTGAACCATATAGCCAGCCACATGGGATCCCCTATGCCACTGACTAGCCCCATATAATAATATTTTAAAACCACAATACTACAGGTTCATGGACTGAATGTGATTGCTTGATTTTTAATTTTTAAAAAAAATTAATTAAATCATCAACATAAAACATTGTAAAATGGAGTTACTATCTCCCTTGTGATGGTCCTGAGCTTCTCTTTAAGAAATAGAGAAATCAAGAGATAAATTATATTAACCATCAGAGAAATACAAATACAAGCCAAAATGAAATACTACTTTACACCAACTAGTATTGTGATAAATCAAGTAGGGAAATTGATACCCTCACACCCTGCTGGTGTGTGTAAAAAATGGCGCAATTTCTTCGGAAAACAAACAGTCTGGCAGTTCCTCACACAGTTAAACAGAGTTGCCACATGATCAAGCAATTTGACTCCCAGGTTGACCCAAGAGAACTGAAAACATGTATCTGAACCAAAATTTTAGCAGAAATATTCATAGCAACATTATTCATAATAGTCAAAAAACTGGAAACCATCCATTTGCCTGTCTAATGAGTGGACAAATATGTGAGGTATATCCATGCAGTAGAATATGATTCAGCAATAAAGAAATGAAAGAGCAATGAATGATACAGCCAGAACGAACCCTGAAATCATGCTAAGTGAAAGAAAAAGATCACAAAGTAACATATTATGTCATTTCATTTCTTTCAACTTTCCAGAATAAGCCAATTGACAGAGATAGAAACTACACAAGTGACAGTCTAGGATTAGGGAAAATGGGAAGATTAAGGAGTAAATGCAGGGTTTCTTTTAGGGCTAATGAAAATGTTCTAAAATGTATTGATGGTTACCAAGCTCAGAATACAGTAAAATGATAGAATTTTATTCTTTAAATGGATGAATCATTAGGTATGTAAATTATATCTCGACAAAACTGTATAGAAAATAGAAATAACAAAGTGGGTAACTCTTAAGTGAAAGAAACCTTCTTTTCTCTCTAAATCGGTTTGAAGATCTTGCCAATATGTATTAAATATAATACATTGGGAGCCAGCAGATGGTGTAGTGTTTATGTTGCTGGATTCCCACATGGCTGACCATGATTCAAATCCCAGACCCGGAGACTTGAAACTCATGTTAGGAGCATGTGTACAGATGCCCAAGATCACAGGAGGGGATTGGAGAAGAGATTGCAGCATGGTCATCCACCCTGGGGGGGTGATATCTCACTTTCCCTCTCACTGTCTCTGTCTCTCTCTCTCTCTCTGGCAAGAGTATATGCCCTAAGGCAAAAACCTCTAAAAAAGAATTTTTTTAAAAAAATACATTGAAGTAATATAAAAAACTTGAAAAATACCAGCTTTTAACCATACTTTAGTAATTCTTAATCAAACTATACTCTGGAGGAGTACTGTACAATACATAATTACTTTTTGCATAGGCTACAATACTTTCAATTCATCTTCTAAAGCTATTGGTGTAAGAAGTCTTTGAAATGAATACTACACTTACAGAGCTCTATCATTTAGGGGTCGGCTCTGTGGCACAGAAGTAATGCACTATTTCAGGACAAGCTGGATTCCACGTGGTGACTGTGGCTCAAATCCACAGCTCTGTCTGCCTGATATACACCAGGCATGTATGAGGTGTCCAGAGTCTGACAGGTTGGAGGACTGGAAGAGGTGGATTGTAGATGACCAGACCTTGTGGAAGGTTCTTCTCTCTCTCTTTCTCTCTCACTTTCTGTCTCCTCTCACTCTCAAATGTGCATGCACACACTCTATCATTAATGATAGAAAAAAGACATCAATTGGAAATAATTAACCATGTGTATAATTATTTCACCTCAAGGTCGTTCATTAGCAGTGCTTCTAATAGTGAAAACTCAAGATAAAATTCCCAGGATAAAGTATTAAGTTAAATAATTTTAAATCATTCAATGATATAATATCTGCCCATTTTTTAAAAATTTTAGAAATTACTGTAAAAAGCAAAAGTATTTATAATATGCAGTTTAGTGACTGAAAGAGATTTTAAGCATGTAAAGTATTGTCCCTTTTTTTCTAAAAGATACACACAGGAAATTAGCCATTAATAATAGTGGTTATTTCCTGACAATATAATCACATGACTATAGATGTGTCTCTTTTCTTTTGCTTATTCATATTTATAGGGCTTTCTTATAATGAGTATCTGTTGATTTGATGATTTGTAATATATTTCTAATATTTGTTTTTAAATAGCATTTTAATGTTTACAGAAATCAACACCGTTCTGTGCTACTTCATAAGTATTTTACCCTTGGTTAACTTTTTTTTTTTTTGAGAGGTTTTTTGTATAGGGCCATTGCGCCCA
>NW_006159752.1:32639-44334 GCF_000334495.1 Tupaia belangeri chinensis
GGGGGCCTGGCCATGCCACAATCCCTTCTCCTCCATTCTCCTCTAGGGATCTTGGGCACGCACGCACATGCGCCCAACGTGAGTTTAAGTCACCAGGTCCCGGACTCAAACCATGGTCGACCATATGGGAGTTCAGCGACATAGCCATTATGCCAACTGCTGGTCCCCTTGGTTAACTCTTACTACCCTGAAGGGATGACAATGAGCAGTGATGAGCCTGAGGGAAGAGCAGAAGAGCCTGTTTAGACATGCAGAAGAAGAGTTCTACTACCTGTGTTTTCAAGGCGACGGCGGAATATTCATTATGAATTGATGATATGTAGCATTGCTCAGACTATCACCAGCTATTTTCATCTGTCATTGTTCAGTCATTGCCAAAATCCTACCAATCCTTACTTTGTGCCAAAAATGACTGATAAAATGTGCGGATCACACAAGACTCCAAGTTACATGCAACAACAACAACGAAAAAAAAAAAACTTTTGTTGTTCTAAGTCAAAGAATCAACCAGAAGTATGTAGCAAGCTCAATGAATCAACATAAAGGTAGAGGACATGCTTAAAACCCAGCAGGAACCAGAGAGATTCTAAAGGCTCAGTCACCACGAATTGCTGTATGTTA
Source organism: Tupaia belangeri chinensis (assembly GCF_000334495.1). Taxonomy (NCBI): domain Eukaryota; kingdom Metazoa; phylum Chordata; class Mammalia; order Scandentia; family Tupaiidae; genus Tupaia; species Tupaia belangeri. Next base: position 33,261 of record NW_006159752.1, read on the forward strand.
CTACCAGACATACCACCCTTAGGTCCAGAGACCAAGGCCATTGCCCTGAGCTTAGGGCTTTAAAGGACTCTCTCTTCTTTGAGATCTGACCTTCTCCTTGAGCCAAGAGTCTATGAAAGTAAACGTGTTAAACAGAACAAAGTCCTGAATTCCAGAGCACAGTTTGCATCCATCCAGCCCCAGAATCCCTACAGAAATGTCCCTGAACTGGCTTCCATAACTCCTGTGGACCTCTTTCCAGGCTCCATCTACTCCAGAAAGAGCCGAGTACAAGTAGTTCTGCCAGGTGGCCACAGTGCAGCTTTCTCTTAGGACACACAAATGAAGCTTGCACCCAGGCCTCAGTGACCACATATGTAGGCACAAACTCCTTCCAGAGCAAGACAGAGCCAGGAATAGGACAAACAGGAGAGAGTGCCAATAGATCTGGGCCAAGTACCAGACGCCATTATCCCACGCTCCCAGAAGTCAGTATACGACAAAACTAACTAATCCTAAATTCAAAACTAGCCACCCGAGTTTTATGAAGGAGTGCCAATAGATCTGGGCCAAGTACCAGACACCATTATCCCACGCTCCCAGAAGTCAGTATATGACAAAACTTCCTAATCCTAAATTCAAAACTGGCCACCCGAGTTTTATGAAAGTACATTTGTCAAGGTAGGAGAATCAAAACACGGTGTTTATGAACATTTTCTTAGTGTAATGTATAATTTTAAACACTTAGTTTGGTAGTTTGTGGGCTCTATGTATTCTGTTGAGTCTGACAAATACTGTCATTGCCATAAAGCCTAGTGGATTCTAAGTACAGTCTCATCATCCCTTTATTTTTGCATTGTTTCCTTTTAAGATTGAAAGTCTTAGGCAACAAAATTAATAGATTCCAGATCACAGGCTACATACACTCTAGCTGCCAGGCATTGAGAAGAGAGCCATCTGGCCTCTTTAGACACTACAATGGCAGGAAGAGCCCTAATGACCCATAGGGTTACATGCAATGGTGATGATCTGCCCCTCTCCTCGTTAATTAGAAAAGGGAAATACACGCTAGACTGCCAAACAAAACAAAACTCAAGCAAATATGCATTTTATTGAGAGGAAGGTGCCTATCCCTCATCAAATGGCTGTCTTTGGTAACTTAACTAACCCCCTTTTCTCATATGTGAAATAACCATAATAAGGCCTACTTCAATGGATTGTAGAGAGCATTAAAAAGATAATATATCTAAAATACGCTCTGCAAACTGCAAAATGCTGTATGAATTATCGTATTAGTATTATTATACCCTAGGGAGAGCTCTGGCAGCTGCTAATCAAGAATTATGAGAAATACACTAAATAGGAGAGATGGTTGACAATGATGAAGAGTGATAACAGGCTTGACTGTCTTTGCTGAAATGCGGTTCTATTCAGATCCTTTCGTTCTGCATGCTGCTGCTCAGCCCTAAATTAGAATGAATCTCTCCCATATAATCTGCACAATTTCCTTACAATAAATTTTCAGGCTTCATTTGGTCATCCCCGTAAACTCAATATACCCTAAGCAGGTTGTTAAGTACGTTCAAGGATTTTACGATGAACAGCAGAGATCCGGTTTTCATTAAAACAAAGTGCTGACATTGGAATAAGGCCACGAGGAGTGTTTACTGCTACTGTCATGGAATAATTATTTCTGCTTGGCCTTTAGAGGACTGAATGGTCTGTATCCCTCATGTTTACAGGTAAGATATTTGAAATAAAAATGTTGAGCTATCCATGTGTCTATGTTGATCAGAACTAGGAACTGCGTTATTGTGGGTAGGGACTCTACAAGAAAAAAAAAAAAGAGTCTTCATTAATTGCCTACTTTTGTTGTCTGTGCTTGGTGGCATAACATTTTATGAGATGATAGCTGTGTACTCCAATTTACAGAATATAAGCTAAAAATGGACAGAGTTTGAGAAGAACTAGAGACCTAGTAGAAGGTAAAAGATAGAACATGAAGAATTTAATCTGAGATGCGCATCCGAAGAAATTTCTGTCCTAGGAGACAGAAATTTTACCGCGAAGCTAACCTAGATGTAAAAGAGACTAAGGACGAACATTGGAGACAGCTAGAGAATAGTTTTAAAAGGAAGGAATCAGGGTGGATGTAATGCCCTTAGAAGAAACCAGGAAAATGAACATTGGGCTAGCCTCAATTTGGTACTGGGAAGATGTGTACAAATCTTATCTACTCCTTTACAGAGTTCAAATGGTCCCAAACTTTTAGGAAATAAAATAAATTTGTTCAGTTATTTTTCCTCAAGATGCAGGTTGCAACTGATACTAAATTTCTTCCCAAATTACCACTTTATGAAAATGGTCTTGTCTAGCAAAGACAGGGAAACATTGGAAGAACCAACATGATACCTGCTCTGGGAACCACAAATGAGGTTTAACATTGGATTGCTTAGCGTTGGGATCTGGAAAAATCAGGTTTATAACGTGTGGCTTCATAGGAGAATTTAAATGTTGACAGCCACATTAGATATAAATATCCTACCTTTCTATTTCACATCAAGAAAGTGCTTCCAAATCCAATGTGAGGGAAAAGCTACCCTGGCAATAGAGTGATTTACAAGGTGGTTATTGTAACCAAGATGAGCCTGTTAGTATATAACTAGTCATAACCTCTAACATTATTTATGACTATAACTTCCGCAAGTTGTTGGTTTACATCTGTGAAAACATCCTTGCTGCACTATGTCATAAGCGGACATTGTAACATGACGTTAGAGTAACACCACGATCTAGAACTCTCCTCCCTCAGATGCCTGGATGGTGCTGTCTTCTTCCAGGTCCTGACTCAGATCTCACTTCATGAGCTCTGCCCCAACAACAGCTCTGGATCAAGTGGAAACACCTCCCCCTCAACAAGTGCTTCTCCTGTTTCTCACCCACATTACTTTTCTTCACGCCACTATGACTCTCTAGTGAAGTATAATGTATTTGCTTCTATATTGGTTGCATGCTTCCTACACTCCTGCATGTCTGTCACCATGGGCCCCAACAGTATGGTGTGACCAGGACGTTCACAGCACTCATTGGTGGCACTCAGGTGAAAGGAACATCTTATAAGCAAGTGAAGCCAGAGGAGCCCAGTGTGTCCTGGGATGGGCAGTGCGTTTGCCCAGCACAACAGCAGAATGGTGGGCAAAGCCTTAAGGGAGCTCTGGTTCACGTGTGTCAGTTTAAACAAGCCAAAATATGACATGATAAATCCTTGCTATCTCTTCAAATTTTCAATACAGCTCTTTCTTAAAATGAAATAAAATAAAACAAAGGCTTTTGCGCTGCTGACAAAATCCAAGAAAGCAAATTGCAAAATAATAGCTAGGAAAGGCATGCCAATTTATTAACCTGGCCTTGGATTAAATTCCCACTTTTCACTGGCATTTTCATATTTGTGGTTTAGTTAATTTACATTTTAATTAACCTATGATATAATTTGTATACAATATATAATTTATATATGCTACATCAAATATAATTTCTATTATAATTAATATACTAGGGTGTTGTTTAGCACCAGTTTTAAGCTTTACTTTATAAGGAGCATAAAGGTTTCTTATAATGTTATAATTAAGCAAAAGAGTAAGGTCTTAAGTAAAACAATGTTATGATTGACTAGCTGACAAAATGGTTATGAGGGTTCTAAGATAACCTAAGAAAATCCATGTATTTTACTCAGAGCATTGAGCAAATTATTTCAACTCCATTCTTTCTCATATTTTGGTTTTTTTATTTCAGCAACTTAAACTCAGTATATCCACAAAAGATCTCCTCTTTTCCTCCAAACTCTGTGTCTATAAATTCTAGATGAATGGCAGAATCGAACACAAAGTAACTCTTATCGATGACCTTGGAAGCATTGCCTGAAATCAGACCTGACTCTACAACTGAACCTTCAAAAACTACAAATTTATCTTGGTGCAAAACCATTTTTAAATACACGCCTAGTTTTTCATGTACCCATTTCCCATGGATTTCTTTGAAGATGCCCCCCACGCATTCCAGTTAGCTGATAACCTGTGCGATCTCAGTTAAGATATCTAAGTTGTCCATATCCTTAGTTCCTTGGTCTTTGAAATGGGTACAGAGTGCCTACTCTGCAGCTTTGTCATAAAGATTAAATTACATAATGTCTATAACGTACTCAGCACACTACTTATTTATGATAGATAATTCAATTAAGGTTAGTGACTGTTGCTTAAACTTTGATCACATCATGACTACTTTTTAAGTTTATTTTATTATTTTAAGAATTATTGGTACCAGCAGTTAGCATCGTGGCTATGTCGTTAGACTCCCATGTAGTCAATCATGGTTCGAGTCCCGGACCCAGTGGCTTAAACTCACGCCAGGCGCGTGTGCAGGCGTGCCCAAGATCCCAGAGGAGAATGGAGGAGAAGGGACTGCAGCGTGGCCATCCCCCCTGGGCAGGTGATTTCTTGTTCTGTCTCTCTGTCTCTGTCTGTCTGGCGAGTGCACATGCCCTATAGCAAAACCCTCTTCCAAAAAAAGAAAAAGAAAAAGAAAGAATTACTTATTTTATTTGTTATGATAATTTTTTAATATGACCGGGGAAAGAAAAAAGGAAAGCAAGAAAGCAAGCCATCAGGTCCGGAACTTGAACTATAGCTGACCAGGCTCCTGGACTTGAACCACTACACCACTTGTTGGCCCCGACTGTGATCATTCTTGCATCAATTCTGTTTTGCTGTCATTTTTTTTCTTTAAGGAATATGCAATTCTTTCTGCTCTGATCTTGTTTCTCCCATGTGTACTTTTTACAAAGTTACCAGAGGCTAGAAAGCTGGTCATGTCACCTTGCTGCTTTAAGTCCTTCAATGGCTCACCCAGGTTCTTTTTACAAAGAGATCAGCACACAATCGATTAGTGTGTGCTATTGATCAGCACACGAGTTCCTTCATGGCTTAGGTGCCTTCTGTTCCTCTAAACTCACCTCTGATGCTCTCAACCTTTGTAGTTTCTTCTACGGATTCATCCCGATGCTTTGAGCCCTCCGGTGAGTCATACACATCACGCCTCCATCCATCTCACCTGCATAGATGAGGCATTGTCTGTTGTTTCCATTTATTAAGCTAATGCCTACTCAGCTCCCAGGAAAGCCTTCTTAATGATGTAGACTTTCTTGTATGCATTCTCCCTAACACTGTAAATGCACATTTGTCATAAATTCATTACATTCTGGTGTGATGTGATTTGCTGTTTGTGTTTCCCAAGTAATTAAACCATTTTCAATTAATCTTTTCATCCCATAATGCTAGAGACACTGTGTCTAGCACGTAGTAGGAGCACAAGGGATATTTATTTATTTTTAGAGAGATTTTTTACTATGAGGCCCATGTGCTCACCAGAGAAACAGAGAGACACCCCCCTTCCCCAGCGGGGATAGCTGTGCTACAATCCCCTCTCCTCCATTTTCCTCTCGGGAATTTGGGCACGTGAGCACATGCACCAGGCATGACTTTTAAGCCTCTGGGTCCAGGATTCAAACCATGGTTGACTATGTGGGAGTCCAGGAACATAACCATTAAGCTATCTGCTGGTCCTGTACAATGGATATTTAGTAAGTGAGTGGATAAGCATGTTAAAATGAGACCTAAGTTATGGAGATAAAGAATTTTTTATTCCCTGTTCATCACAATACTCTTTTCCTTATCATGACTGACTTGAATGAGATCCATCTTCAAATTTTAGCGTTGGATAGAGCATGGGAGGTAAAGTAGTTTATCTCTCATCAGAAGCAAAATCCCCACTACGACCTGGTCTGGGCTCACCTTACATCAGAAATCAGTGAAAAAGAAATCATCTTAAGAAAGGTTATCTGTGCTCCTGCCTCTTATCGGTGAGATAAAATCCACTGTACTTCATTTAGCACTGTATGGTAAGTGTCTGTTTCTAGGTGAAAGACTTAACTTATTTTTTTACATGTAGGGCTGATAAAACTCAACGCGGGTCACCAGGCAGAATATGACGACAATGACATTAGATTTGAGGAGGCCCAAATGCTTCTCTCTTGGCAAGATTAGTTCTTAGATGTAAGCTGGGCCTCAAGTATATTCAGCTTTTTGCCCTTTCTTTTTTATCAGTGTGGGTTAGAGGGATTTGGGGGGGAAGGCAGATCAATGGCTTGCCCCCCTTCTCCTACTACATCAATGTACCTTTCAAGGGAAAATAGACAATTTAGTTAAGCTCTGCATTTCCTGAACTTCTACAGAATCAATAGTTCATTATCTGCTATATTTGCCAATATGTAAAACCTTCAGGATAGTTGCTATAATTAAATGAAAAACCTATATTCGCAGACTGCTATATGATTTGAGATTCAAAAGGATTTCTTTTCCTTTTATTTTTCTAGTGTTAGATTTGACCCTTATCCTGCTTGTCAGTTTTCTTGAAAGAATATGCAATTCTAAATACTTCTCCTCTAGACAGTGCTTTGGCATAGCACAAGTGGACCACTCACCTTTTACAAAGCAGTCAAACCTCTTACCAGATTTCTTGGCTTCTCAAACCATGGGTTTTTGTCAGGTAGGAAGGGCTATCCTCTTAGGAGATCAAGCGCCATTCGAGATCATTAACTGTTCCCATTCCTTTCCTTTTAAGAGATGGATTTTAAGCATCTACCATGCATCCTACCACGGTCTGTGATGACATTCTATTAAATGTGACGAAGCATCTTCAGAGAAGAGTCATCATTATGAAATGAGTTCAAAAACCAATTTCCATGAGCTCTGACAATTATCTCATGGAGGAGAGATTATCTGCCTCCCGTGTGAGGATTTGTTTTGTCCATTACAGTACTCACAATAGTAACTTCCAGAGAGAAGCGAAAAGGACAGGGATGCGTACAGTCTCAGGAGAACAGAGACGCACTACAGTTCGGTAGTGGAAGTCTGCCACCAGAAGACAAATGCATAGAGCAAATAACCATCACACTCTTGAAAAGAACTTGACCAATGCTCCGTTATCTTTTGTGCTTCTCTCTGATATAATTTAGCAGAAGCGTTCGTTGTTAGTACTGTTTACTGGCTCTGGCTCTAATTCCCACATGCAGTGTACAAATCAACAGGAGGTTTTTAAAGCAAAGTACTTGATTACCTTTCCCCAATGAAGACAGCAGTGATGGGACAAGCACCTAGGAAGGGAGAGCAAGAGAGCGAGAGAGAAAGAAGAGTTGAGAGGAGAAGGCATGCTGACTCTGATCCTTGTCACCAGCAGGAGATGCGATTTAGACATTTCACATGGAGGAGGAAGCTGGGAAAAGCTTTGAACAGGAAGCAGAGGGACAGCCAGAGGGCAGAACTCTATCATTGGGTTTCAAGCCCAAAGTCTCAAAATCTCATAAATGTATAGATACATTAAAACACAAAATCGCATTCCTGAGCCAAACATAAATGGGCCTGGTACTAGGTATCACTCAAATAAAGAAATAAAGAAAAAATATAATGGAGACCTATGAGCAATATGCAAATAGTCGCATAAAGTTACAAAGATCTGAATATTACAGAAACTTACCTTTGATACGGCCCTACAGAGGCCTCTGCTTCCGTTCTTTCACTAAGATGAAGAATGTAGTAGGGAAGTGAATCATAACACCATTAAATGGAGATTGGGTGTTCTTTCGGTTATGCCAAGATTGTGTTTATGTTATATACAGGTAAGTAGTGTGTGTTTGTGTGTAGTGTGTGTGTGTGTGTGTGTGTTGTCTGGACCTTTTTTAGAGTATAGTGTTTCCATGTGTCAGCGGTAAGTATAATGTGTCTCAAAAACATTAGAAAGTTTAGAATCCTCATGGACAGATGAGAATAATGTAATAACGTTTACACACAATTGTAAATGCAACGAGGTCCGTTACCTAGGCAATCACATTGTGCTCTTAAGCAACTCCGTAAGAAACACCCCATTCTCCAGGTGAACTTTGCTGAGACTCAGAGCGGCTAGCCATCTCTTGTCACATTGTGGAAGGAATGGCAGGATGAGTTTCAACCCAGATCATGAGGATCCCAGCACTCACTGTCTTTCTACCTCATTATGCTCTGTCAGCACATTCAGTGGCTTAGTCTCGGGAAATACTATCTGTAAAGTTCCTGCTTGAGTTTCAGCAAGCGAACAAGCAGCTGGAAATAAATAACAGAACCATGACTCCAGCTCATGACTTTTTGTGATGACCTGTTGGCAACATTAAACAAGATGGAAAACACGGCACGCTGTCTGAAGCGTGCTGGAGCAAGCTCAGTCGCAACTTCCAACATCAGTCTTCTTTAGTGCCTCTTCTGTGCATCGCTCACACTTAAGAGTTAGCTCCCTCGTTTTTCAAGAGGAGCCATCGTATCCCTTGAGGCCTTCTGGACTGTAATCCTGAAAGGACAGTGAAGATTGGAAGCTGCCTTTGATGCTTGTTCACACATATCTGACTCTGAATTCAACTGAAGAGTGTGCAGGAACTCTGGCTGAGGGGTCTGAGACAGGAGGTGATGAGCTTCTGCTTGTGAATAATAAAAGAAGCAAGTCTGTCTTTGTTGTTGTTTTTCTGAGGGAGAAAATAGACCGGTTGGCATGCCAGGCTGACACTGCAAAGAATAATTTATCAAGTGATCTCATGTTTTGAGCACCAAGATGAGAGTTAGGAACTTTGAAGCATGGTCAGCAATAATTTTCTGCCAGTAGACAACTACATGTATTGTACAGAATGCCAGCCAAGTGACTCGATGGAGTTCCACTCCAGAAAATAGGTACCAGACGTAAGGTCACTTAGTGTCTTTGTCCCTTAATGGTGGATACTGGAGAAATTGACTTTCAGAAATAATTTACGTTAGGAGTGTTTAACACACATGCCAAAAAAAAAAAGATATGTTGAAAGAGAAAAAAAACAGTATGTCTCCACTTAACATATACTGACTGCACTCTGTGGTAGAGACTGAAACGTTGGAGGACATAAAAGCAATGAAAATAGTCAGGGACACTGGAGATAGTGTGGAAGGAGGATGGAAGAAGAGAAGAGTGTAGGGGGAAGAAGAGAAGAGTGTAGAGAAGGAAATTAGGGAGAAAAAAATAGCGAAGTAAGACATTTGTGGGATACAGAAATGGTTTATTACCTGTTGATGATAGCATATATAATATTCTCAACTTTTCACAATGTTAATGAAAATTTACATACCAAGGAGACTGGAAGAGTTTGAAGTTTTGGTCTGACACTGAGACTCGCAGGGGCGCTCTAGTCTGAGTAATATCCGGTGCTGCCAGGAGAAATCCCTCGCCTTTGAAAATAATTTGTCACACGGAAAAATGGAAAACTTGAAAACATTCACATAAAAGTCTGTGTTGTTGGGAGATACCTTAAAAGATGGGAATATCTTTCAAATTTTTGTATCTTGTTAAATCTGTTGTTAAGAATGTGTCGTAAAGACTATCAACTTTTTCAAAGTTCTGGATCAAGTATGATTTTTACCAATGACTCACTCCTGGGGAAGATAAACTGATAAGAGGTCACATAAAACTTAGGCTTGTATAATTGAATTTAGCTTGGGAAAAAAAGTGATAGCTCTGAAACTTTGTAACATATAATTTTGAGGTATAATTACCATCTTTATTTTTTTCCCCAGACCTTGCAGTCTAACAACCTAATCTTTAATAAAAAGTACGCTCACAAAAACAGTAGAAATTACAACAGTGATAGATCACTTCGACTGAATAGGTGTTTTTATTTTAATTCGATCAGTGAATTAAGGTTGACTGTCTTGGTATAAGCAATGTGTATTTCACTACAATAATGGATACAATATGCCATGTACGAGATCTTATGCTTCTCTTTAAAAAAAAAAAAAAGGCTATTCCTTTTGAAAAGCTCCATTAAAAATATTTTTTATGGAAAAAAAATGAAAAAAATCAGTCAGTTTAATCTAGTGGAGTTTTTTTTAATTGAGCAAATCATTTTTTCTTGAGAGGTTTTTACCTTAAGGTACATACACTCACCAGAGAGAAAGAGACAAAGACAGTGAGAGGGAAAGTGAGCAATCACTCCCAGGGGGTATGGCCATACCACAAACCCTTCTCCTTCATTCCTCTCGTGGATTTTTGGGCATGCATGCACACATACCTGGCATGATTCCTAAACCACTGGGTCAGAGATTTGAATTGCAATCGGCTATGTGAGAGTCCAACTACGTAACTGCTCTGCCAACTGCTGGCCCCTAATAGAGTAAATCTTAACACAAGTCAAATTGGGGAGTTTGCAGACCAACCTCTCAGCAGCTCTGGCTAGCCTTGTGGTCGACTCATTATTTTAAGTTCCAGAAAAGGAAAGTGGCGTACAAAAATGAAAGTGACAGGATGAGGTAGGGAAACAATTGGATTGGTGGCAGGTGGATCATAGGCTGCTCAAATAGCCTAAAAAGTAAGCTCGCTGAGATTGACTGAAATGTGGCTACTGTGATTAGCTATAACTTAGCAACCAGTTCAGGAAAACAGCCTAACATGTATGATTTCGGCTTATCCATAGGAATTCAAGTGTGGGAGTACAGCAACCATTTTAGGCTAAAATAGTTCAGGTTAACAGACTCAATCTAAAAAGTACCTAATTGGTCTAGAGGATGTGTCTGCAAAACTTTGCTACTGTTACACTAAACTCTATTGGCCTGAGTAGGCCTCTGTACTCACATGCTTGAGTTCCTGTAAACAAACCACAACCTCACTTGGGTGTCCACTTCCTGAGGAAGTTGCTGCGATAGCCAATCCCAGCAGCCACACATAAGTCAATCATAGACAGCCCACCCTTTGAACTATGTTAATATGGTCAAACATCAAGCTGTAACCAATCCAAACCACTTAGGTTTTCGTAGGTCACTTTCCCTTTCTTGCAAGTAAGCACTACCCCATCATGTGGCCATCTGGAGTTCTTTGGAAGCCATTGTGGGGACTGCCCCATTGGAATTATTTTTTTGCTTAATTAAGCTCTGGTAAAGTAAATTGTCTAAAGTTTATTATTATTATTTATTTATTTATTTATTTATTTATTTATTTATTT
>NW_006159752.1:44365-54065 GCF_000334495.1 Tupaia belangeri chinensis
TTTGGAGAAGTTTTTGCTATAGGGCTTGTGAACTTGCCAGAAAGACAGAGAGAGTCAGAGAGACAAAAAGCAAGAAATCACCCCCCCCCATGGGGGATGGCCATGCCGCACTCCCTTCTCCTCCATTTTCCTCTCGGGATCTTGGGCATGCATGCACATGCACCTGGCATGAGTTTAAGCCACGGGGTCCAGGACTCAAATTGCAGTTGGCTACATGGGAGTCCAGTGACATAATAGCCTAGCTATTATGCCAACTGCTGGTCCCAAGTTTTTGTTTGTTTGTTTATTTTGTTTGTTTGTTTTTTAACATTACAGAAAGCTGGATCATATTATAAGCCAGATTTGACAAATCCTTTATTTTTCATAGTTATTGGCAATAAAGTCTTTAATATGGGAAGGTATCATTTGCTGATATTCAAAGACAAGGTAGAAAGGGAGTTCACCTTAGCAAGGCGTGGAAGCAGCAGCTGGAATGTATATCACTGCTGTCTCCTTGCTGTGGGGGATTGATCTTTCATATTCTGCACTTGGAGAAATACTTAATGAGTCAGACGCACAGCACAGGGGGTTTACAAAAGGAGAGTTCCCAGGAGTGCATAAAGGAGGGTCCAAAAAGAATAGGGTCCAAATGTATTCCATCATGGTAGCCTTGTCTGTTCAAGACTACCCAGCCTTGTCTCTGAGTGGTGCCTTTTAAAAAATTTTTAATTTTTCAATTTTTGAGGCACCAAAGTTATTTTCAACATTTGCTAGACTATTTTGCTTTATGTTATTTAATTCTTGTAGGACCCGACTATTTTCTATTCAATTGGCATTATTTTCCCTTGGATATTGGTGCACATTACCTTGATCTTTTATCAAATAACAATATCCTACAATAGCGTCAGGCACCAAGAGGCAGAGGGAAGAGTGTGGTCTTCGAGGACTTCAGTATCTATTTATAGTTGCTCTCTGAACCCTAGTTGCCTTGGGTATGGAAAAGGTTGATACTCCCACTTCTAAGGTTATTTTGCGAATTGGAGGTTACACAAATCAGGTGCTTATCATAATGTTTAGTCCATCGTAAATACTCAATGGTAGGTGTTACTGTCTATACAGTGAGGTGCTGCATTCGAAGCTCTGTCAGGTTAATTTCAATTACTTTGTAAAACACTTGGGTACAATAGTTCCTGTATAAGTCTTCCTCTTTTTCTCTGAAAGAATACAACTCCCAAATCTCACATTGCAAATCTTTAAGATAGTATGTTTCACTGTCTACAACTCATATTTCTCTTTAACTTTTTTGACCCATCATGTCCAACAAACTATTTCTTATTACAATTCAGGAGGCAGGGTCCTTTTTCATGTCAAGACAATGGTCCTGGCTTGCAAAGACATCAAAAGTCTTAATTTTATAAGGCCATATATTAAGTTTCCTAGACTTTGCTTAGTGATAGCACAAAGATTTCTTTAAGTTTATGTCAATTGATACAGTTATTTGTGAAATTCAGAACTTAGAATAAGTTCTTTTTTTCCCTTTAAGATACAAAATAATTTCATCCCCAAAGGTCTATTCTCTCATACAATTAAAATTAGCTGTCTGGGGGCCAGCAGGTGGCATAATGGTTAAAGTGCTTGACTTCCACGTGCCCAAAGTGGTTCAAGTCCCAGACCTGGTGACTTAAAACTCACCCTGGGCTTGTGTTTGTGCATGTCTAAAATCCCAGGAGAAGAATGAAGGAGAAGGGATTGCAGCATGACCATTGCCCTAGGGGATGACTGAGTTCTCACTTTCCTTCCCTCTGTCTCTGGCTAGTGCATGTAGCGTGTGGTAAAACTCTGCAAAAACAAGTATCTGTCTTGACAGGTAACACTCCTCTATTTTGCAATGACTGAAGTAGGGTGTCCATTCACCTCATTGTCACTCATCAGCATCTTGTCAAATGTGTCTAGAAAAAAAAAAAAGACTATTTTATGAGATTCCTATATTCTCAATGTTAGACTGAAGTTATGCCTGGGGAAAAGACCAGATAGGGCAAGTTACATGCTGGCCCCTACTTGAATGAACACAATTTACTCAGAAAAGGAGACTTTATCTTTTGGGAGTAGATGTTGCTCTCCCTTGCATTGCACTGTGTTGTGATCTAGGAGCTGTAGCCTGGAGAATCCTGGCAGCACAGGCCCTAAGGCATGCATCCCTCCTTCTCCCAGGGATGTTTTCTACGGGTAAAATCAGAATAAATTACAGTGAGCAGGAAAGACTGATCTGAAGGGGAAAAGAAGTTACGACAGGGTAGTCTAACATGCATGTGACATGAGAAAGATATAGTCCCAATGGAGCTTAGAGAAAAAAGATAAAGGAATGATCAGCAGGTTAAATGAATGAGAGCCATAAATATCTTTTATATACATAGTTTTAGGAGTTCATTTATTTTCCTCTATGAGAGAGAAACAGGGAGAAGGAGACAGAAACAGGCACCCCAATAGAATCCTCACACTATGATGTGCCCCAGTCTCAGCTGGCCTGAGTTACAAGCACACACACTCATGCTTGATACGCTTAGGAAGGTCCTAGGATGCAAACCAGGCCATTTTGTTTTTGAGTCCAGATGTGTTACTGCTGCACCACTGCCTGGCCCTTCCTAATGATGGAGCACTGCAGGACTAACCTATCTAATGAAGGCAACATGGAGCTGTGCGCTCCACTAAAACAGAAGATCCAGGGACAAATGGTCTGACTTTCAGGGTCGTAGTAAAGATCCTACCTCTTACTGAGAACATGAGTTTTCAGCTAGGAAAGTGGCTTGGTGGCATTTGGACACCACCCCAAAAGTCACCTTTCACAAGAGTTGGATATAAGTGCCTCTCCAGGGTCCATGAGACTACTGGGCTCAGAGTGACTGAGGTGCCTTGGTACCTATTTCCCCATTGAGCATTTTCCCTTCATTTTCAATATCTTCAATTCACTTTTTCTTTCTGTAAAATAACACCCAAGAACTCTTCCCAAATTTAAAAACACCACCTACAATACTACCTCAGCTTTCAGTCTTTTAGCCTTCCTTTAACTGCAAAAATCTTTTAGAAGTGGCCTGTAAGTATTTACTTGCATTTCTCCCATCTATTCCATCCTTAGCGTCCTGCAATCAGGGTGATTTTCTCACCACCCACCATAGGATGCCCTCCAAAATCACTAAAGCGTCATCTTCACAATTCTAGAATATCTCATTTACTCTGGTTTTCTACTTTCTTTCTAGTACAGGTCAATTCTGTTGGCTTTTTGGAGCTCTTCTTTCTTCTAGGTCAAAAGCAATAGTAGATAATTCATGGTTTCTATCTCAGGCCACATCTTTAGTGTTCATTTCTGTGCTATCAATTAGTTATGGAAATCAACCAAAGGATGCAGTCAATGTTCTCTTTTTGAGAATTGATGAGATTGATCAAGAAACATGTAGATGGCCTTCCAAACCACCAGACACATAGGGAAGCCATGTTTCACAGCTTAAGGTGATTGGTTCTCAGTGGAGTAGGGCAATTACAATCTGCCTGGCCCAATGCAAAGAAATGAGCTCAGATGGTGTCTAGCAACGGCAAGGCTGAAGTCCTCACAAACAGATCTGAATCTAGTGAAACATGGTTAAGCTAGTGACTAAGACCTCCATGAACTATACAGGTCTTTACATTGTCAGTGATGAGCAAACGTGAGCCAGAGAGGGAGAGAAAAAGAGAGAGAGAATCAAGAAAGCTGAACCATCTCTGTTGTTTATAGAGTTAGAATCAAATAACAGATTTTAACCATAAGTTTTCTTTTACTTGATTTTTTTTCTTTGAAAGGATAATACGGGAACAGGGTTAACTCCTCTGTTTTCTATGGATTAGTTCTAAATTCAAAGTATTCATATATGTAAAGATAAAGGCTATCCACATATAATGGTTATATTGCACACAAGGGTATTTGTTACATAATTTTTTCCTGTAATTAATTAGATTTAAAACGTTTTTAAAGAATTTAGAATTCAAAACCTAATTCTAAGAGCATATAATCTAATCTTTTCATTATACAGATTAAAAATTGAAGATGTTGGGACCAGCAGTTAGCGTAATGGCTATGTCGCTGGACTCCCATGTAGTCGACCACGGTTTAAGTCCTGGACCCTGTGGCTTAAAACTCATGCCGGGTGCATGTGCGTGCATGCCCAAGATCCTGAGAGGAGAATGGAGGAGAAGGGATTGCGGCATGGCCATCCCCCTTGGGGGGTGATTTCTCGCTTTCTGTCTCTCTGTCTCTCTCTGTCTGTCTGGCGAGCACACGCGCCCTATGTCAAAAACCTCTCAAAAAAAAAAAATTGAAGATGTTTTCTTCATCTTAAAAATATTAAAAGCTCCTCGGGAGCAGTAGACAGTGTAAAGGTTATGTCACTGGACTCCCACATAGTTGGCTGCATTTAAGTTCCAGATCTAGTGGCTTAAAAGTCAGACCAGGTACGTGTGCATGCATGCCCAAATCCCAAGAGGAGAATGGAGGAGAAGGCACTGTGGCATGGCCATCTTCGGTGGGGAATAACTTTTTTATCTCTCTCTGTCTCTCTGTCTCTCTGGCAAGCACACATGTACCCTATCACAAAAATCTCTCTTAAAAAAATGTATATATATATATCCTGGTTGACTTTCTATAAAACTGATCTGCAGTGCAAGGACTTTGGATTTTTAAAATAGAAGTACATTGTATGGAAAATTGTGGTCAGTTCTACTGAGAATACCGCAAGTTCATTTTCTGCTAAATGGTAATGATATGACCGGCCTTCTCACCTTCATTTGCATCAGACACAGTTGGTATTTATAAGAGAATTATTCACCTAACTTTTAGCAATTCTTTGTCAGAAACAATTCTATTTTGAAACGTTTTTTTCTTTTTGTTTTGGTTGTCAGATGATCCTTCACTGAAGTGCTTCTCCTTTGAACTTCTCATTAGTTGGGCATTCCATTGAGCCACTGTTGACATCATCTGTGATGTTATGAGAGTGGTGGTCATCCATGCTGCAGCCCACAGATTGGGCTGTCCCCAGGAACTCTTTCATGGTTCCCAAGAGTTCTCTAGCTAAAGAGGTGATGTCAGGCAATGTTGACGGTCTCATCGAAAGTGATGTTGTCAGTAAATATTTTTCTGATTCCTTCAGTTTCTTTGAGGGCTTTGATCATCAGGGCAGAGCCAGAAAGTACCACCTCAGTCTGGGCCTGTCTATTCTGAACAGTCAGTTTCGTGGTGATTCACAGATCCTTCCAATCACAGTTGCCTGGGTGATATCACCACCTCCATCTTTTGAAAGAGAGATATAGAGGACTGGTGTTTGGTTCTAGGGCAGATGTGGCACCAGCATCATTATCAGTGCACCTCAGGTATACTACTTTGATCTCCTTGGGATCAAACTTGGATGACATAGAGGAAGAAGCTGGTGTAACACGGTGGAGGAGGCCGGTGCAACGCGGTGGAGGAGATCGGGGTAACGCGGTGGAGGAGGCCGGGGTAACGCGGTGGAGGAGACTGGGGTAACGCGGTGGAGGAGATCGGGGTAACGCGGTGGAGGAGGCCGGGGTAACGTGGTGGAGGAGACAGGGGTAACGCGGTGGAGGAGGCTGGGGTAACACGGTGGAAGAGGCTGGTGTAACATGGTGGAGGAGGCCGGTGTAACATGGTGGAGGTGGGTTAACACGGTGGAGGAGGCTGGTGCAGCACGGTGGCGGAGACTGGGGTAACATGGTAGAGGAGGCCGGGGTAACGCGGTGGAGGAGCGCGGTGGAGGAGGCTGGGGTAACGCGGTGGAGGAGGCCGGGGTAACGCGGTGGAGGAGACGGGGGTAACGCGGTGGAGGAGGCCGGGGTAACATGGTGGAGGAGGCGGTGTAATGCAGTGGAGGAGACTGGCGCAGCACGGTGGAGGCTGGTATAACACGGTGGAGGTAGCCGGTGTAAGATAAACCCAGATTCAGGCTGACTGAAGACAGTTGCACCCAAGATTCCTCTACTAAGGCCTAAAACCACTCTACGTGGATTTAGTGAACTTTGTTTTAATCATCAGAAAAAAAATCATAAAATGTTAAAGTAAAATGTGGAAATAAAATTAATTAAACTTTAAAAGAACTTGAACTTATTTCACAATCTTTTATTTCCTCTTCCCTCTAACACACACACGCAAATGTGCGCAAACACACACACACACACACACACACACACACACAATGAATAGATTAAAGAGGGATAGCACATTATCCTTTTTTTTTTTCTTATTTCTATGTCGTCTATGCTAGAAAGTCACTCAGAGTCCTTTCTCGGTGGCTCTTGAAGTTGTGTCGAAGCTATCACGAATATATATTGTATCCACCCCCTATTCAAATCACCTTCATTTCCATAGACTGCATTCATAATTCTTGGCTCAATATTTATTTTTCTGTGTAACTTTCAATTTCATATTGCTTCTTACATGCTTAGCATATTTCTACACATAGATCTCTCTTTAACTCCCAAATGAGAAGAAAACAAATGCTGACAGGATTTTCTTTGATCATGTACCCTTCTGTTCTTCTGTCAAGAGAATCTAAAGATTCAAAAATAGATGAAAGATAATCAAAAAGTATTTAAACACTTTTAAAAAGAACTGAGGTTTGCAGGAAAAACACCTCTCTTAAATGTTGGAGGGAAAACATGAGAAATTTAGTGAAAATGTGAATTATGTATATCTAGCAATTGATTGCATACAGAGATTTTTTTCCCGGGAGATAAATCATGACTTTATTCAAACCTGAGAATTGCTGTCTGCAGAATAGAAGGTGGAGAGGGGAAAAAAAAGACAGCTAATAATAGTATAAATTAGTAAAGCATTTCTTGAAGGCCATTGGGCAATCCATGGAAAAAGCCTTAAAATAAAAATGTAAAATTACTTATTAAATCCGAAGAAGATAATCATGAGAGTTAGCAAAGATTAGGCTTACAAATGATCATCACATGCTGCTTTTAATAGCAGAAGCATTGGAAATCATCTCCATGGCCAACAACAGAAAATAAATGAATGTTTCGGTCTATCTGTAACATGGAATACAAAGTCCTTTATACGATGTATAAAGAATCAGCAGGTGGCATGGTGGTTGAGGTGCTGGACTCATGTGGTTGACCGTGGTTCAAGTCCCTGGTTCAGACCTGGCAGCTTGCTTCCTCACTGGATGGGCACTGGAGTGCAGAGGGGATTTATGGAGAACAATGAGGAGCTCATTTTTATAATCCAGGAACAAAGTTGTAGTGGTCTGAATTGTGCAGAGGCAGCTGCAATGGAGAGAAGTGGATGGATAGGAGAGGAATCAATAGCATATTGTGGTCGATTAGAGACCTAGAGCTGCAAGAGGTTTGTGCCATGGATAATTTAACACACTCTAGACTGAAAATTGGATGCCTAGTGGTGCCATGCATGAGACAGGAAGAGCTGTGGGTATGTCTGTGTGTGTGGAGGGGCAGGTAGGTTTCTGTTTGGGACAGAGGAAGCTAATACAATAAGTTTAAACTCAAGGAGTTGGAGGTACCCATAAGATATTCAAGTAGAAATTTCCTAGCAAATATTACCAGCTTGTCCCACTTCTTCATGCGTTTCCACAGGACTAGAATTAGTCCCACTCCCTATGAGCAAGGCCAACCCTTTGCCTACTTTCTCCTTGTCACCTTCCCCAGATGCCCCAGTCCACACTGAGCCCCCCAGCACCTGAACTCCTGTAGCCCCACTGTGTGTGCAGCTCATCTGGTACTTAGCATGTGGAACCTCCTGTGGTTAGTCACCACCTCAAGGATGTCCCTTCTTCTAAACTGTAAGGGGGTTACAAACAGATTTAGAAGATTTTGTTTATTTTTTAATTACCAGAGAGTGTATGTTCTCTCTAGAGAGAGAGAGCAAGAGAAAGAGAGAGAATGCATGCCTAGTGGGGTGTAGTCATGTTGTCATTCCCTTCCTCCATTTCTCCATCCCATCAGGATCCTCAGCATGCAGGTACACACAACTGGATGTCCCTCAAGTTTCCAGGGCTGGGACTTGAAGTGTGGTCTGCCCTGTGGGATCTGCCTACACACAGTCCTATGGGACTGACCTGCTTTGTTTTTAATGATTTCCACTGGGTTATTGAGAAAAGCCAGGAAATGCAAAGGTTACAAAGATCCAAGACACAGCAGACAAAACACATTCTGGATTCTTCAAGACCAGGGAGAAGAGTAAGGAATTACATTTGAGAGATGCATTTGAGAAGACTCAGAGAGCGCTTGCTATCCTAGAGATACCACTGCTACCCACTGAGAAGGAAAAGAGATATTGTGTCAATAAAAATATCTATGTGCAGATATGCAAAATATGAGTGGGGTGGTGGGGGAAAAAAGAGGTTAAAAATGAGGTAAGGGAGTCCAGCATTTGGTGTGGTGGTTAAAGTGTGGGGCTCCCACATGGCAGACGATGGTTTGACCTGGTGGCTTGAAAATCTTACGCATGTGTGTGTGTGTGTGTGTGTGTGTGTGCCCAAAATCCCAGAGGGAGAATGGAGGGGAAGGGATTATGTGTGGCCAATTGCCCTACAGCAAAAAAAAAAAAAAAAATCTTAAAAAAAATAAATAAATAAAGTGAGGATGTTTCTTTATACAAAAAGGACAGAAATTTATTTTTGTCAAACTGTGGTATAAGAACAGTATTAACAGCTAAGCATTACTTGTGGGGCATTGTTCTACATGCTTTACATACTTTTTTTTTAAAGATTTTTGCCATAGGGTGTGTGCACTGACAGGAGAGAAACAGAGGGAAAGTAAGAAAGCACTCTTCATTTATTTATTTATTTATTTACCCATAGGGCACATTCATACAGACCGAGAGTGAGAGACAGGGAAATGGAAAGTGAGAAATCACCCCCTGGGAGGATGGCCACACCTCAATTCCTTCTCCTCCATCTTCCTTTGGGGATTTTGTGCATGCATACGCATGTGGCCGGAACGATTTTCAAGCTACCAAGGCTGGGACTCAAACCATAGAAAGTCATGTGGGAATTCAGCACCTTAACCACTACACCACCTACTGGGCCCACCTTGATATATCTCATGATTGTGATTATCACAACTTTCTTAAGTGGTAACAATTATTACTCTCATTTTACAGACTATACAGCTGAAGCACAGAGTTTAAATTGCATCCTCAAAGTCACACAGCTGGAAATTCTAATCTAGATTAGGCAATTCAATCTAAATCCAGTTGCTAATCTGATGAGTTTTGGCTCTAAACCTCAAATCTTCTTGGTTTTTGGAAGAGTTAATATATATAAAGGAAGACTAATTCTTAATTGAGAGAAGGGGTTGCCATTAGACATGTCAGCATGTTGACTCATTTAACATGTGCACTTAGTTTGTAATTTGCTCCCAAAGCATGTGTTCTACCACCTGAAAGTTAGCATGGATTTTTAAAAACATAATAATGGCCCCCGTTTACTAGATACATCCTTTATGAAGGGCATAGTGCAAAGTAGCTTTCTCATATTATTTCTAATTTATGTGGTTTTATTAAATAATTTTGTGACCCCATATTTGACCTAGGAATATTGAGTTCTTACGTAGTATAGGCCTTTATCCACTCCCATCCATATGTGATCAATCTTAAAACCCAGACGACTTTCAGGAACCCTTCTTTTTTTTTTTTTTTTTTTTTTTTTGGGAGGTG
>NW_006159752.1:54133-92529 GCF_000334495.1 Tupaia belangeri chinensis
CCCCCCCAGGGGGATGGTCACGCCACAATCCCTTCTCCTCCATTCTCCTCTCGGGATCTTGGGCACGCAAGCACACGTGCCCGGCGTGAGTTGTAAGCCACCGGGTCCAGGACGCGAACCGCGGTCGACTACGTGGTAGTCCAGCGACATAGCCATTACGCTAACTGCTGGTTCCTTCAGGAACCCTTCTTTAAACAAACTTCCGTGACTCAAGATTTATGGACTAGCAAGCCCTTGGGAGTATAATGGCACCATAAACTGCAGCTCCTCAAACTGGCTATGAATTGCATACCTGAATCCTATCTGAGTGAGTCGTAGGTGGGCATGGGGGGTTACTTTCTTCACACATCGTCAGAAATAATTCAGTGTTCTGGACAGCAGTGGCTGCAGCAGGTAATGCAGACAGCAAACTATCTTCATTCCAGAAAGAATAAAGTCCAGTATGTACACATGAAAGGAGACACTCTGTATATAGAAAAAAAAATGCAGTGAACTTAGAAGTTTTAAGATTCTTAATGCGTGTAAAAAGGCAATTTCTTATTATAAGCACATTCTGTACATCCTGTCAGTTCGGAAGAGACAAAAGGGACTAAAACTTTTTAAATTGAATGTCATCTACATTTTTAGCTGGGATGGATGGGAGAAAATTGCTGCATGAATCATTTGAAATAGATGGGAAGGGAAAGTGGAAAAAATGGAACAAGTCCCAAACATGAAATGCAAAGATCGAGTCTGTTCCGAGTTTAACAAAAGGGAGGCTGTGTGATATTTAGAAAAGTCTAATTTATTAGAACTCCAATTTATTTACCACAAATTATAGATACTAATGCCTACTTTAAAAGACAAGCAAACAGGGACCAGCAGTTAGCGTAATGGCTATGTCTCTGAACTCCCATGTAGTCGACCACGGTTCGAGTCCTGGACCCGGTGGCTTAAAACTCACACCGGGCGCGTGTGCGTGCGTGCCCAACATCCCAAGAGGAGAATAGAGGAGAAGGGATTGTGGTATGGCCATCCCCCCAGGGGGTGATTTCTCGCTTTCTGTCTCTCCGTCTCTCTCTGTCTTTCTGGCGAGCGCCCGCACCCTATAGCAAAAACCTCTCCAAAAGAAGAGACAAGCAAACAATACGTTGTGAGGCTAAATGTGTAAGACATAAACTATTTACTCCATAATTATTGTCCTTAACTCATATTTTCAGTGTTATACCTTTAAAATATTTTTAGATGCATTATTTTATTTGACCCCATAAAACTGTAAGATGTTTTAGGATGTGGTCCCAGGATATAAAGTTCCCAATTTTAACATTTGAGAATAAGAACTACAATTTTAAGCCATAGTATTATAAGAACAATAACACTTCTTTAAGAATGGTCCTGCTAAATTTATGTTTAAACACATTTTCTACTGTCAACTTCAAATTCACCACACTGTATTAGGAAATTACATTTTTAATGATCTTTGTTGGTCAGAGGTTTTTTTAATTCATTCATTTATAGCCTATATGTGCCGTTATGTTCTTACACTGTTCATTTTCTGCCCATAATTACCTTACAGTGAAAGATTGTGTTTTGCATGAAACAATAAGGTCACTTTATCTCTCTGCTTAACACCAATTCTAATCATTAGACAGTGAAATGAGGCCTACCTAAGATTGATTAAAAGTGAGAAAATATGGCGTGAGTATAAAGGTTAACACAATTATACTGGATAATTTTAATCTCACTTTTAAAAAAAAGAATAAGTTGATTTAATAAGTGTCTCTGGTAACTGCCAGTAATATTTCTATCTTATTTTTCTTTTGTTTGTTTGGAGATTGTGTTTGTTTTTATTATAGGGAGCATGCACTTGCCAGAGAAAAACAGAGAGGTAGGGAGAAAGTGAGAGAAATCACCCCCCAGTGAGATGACCACTCTGCTATCCTTTCTCCTCCAGTCTCCTCTCAGAATGTTGGCATGCATGCACATGCACCTTGCATGATTTTTAAGTCACCAGGTCCAGAACTCGAACTGTGCATTTGACCATGTGGGATCCAGTGCCTTAACCTTCATATCACCTGCGGGCTCTCTATGAGAGTTCTAGTTTAGGAATAAAAAATAATGTTTGGTAGGACTTATCTAAAGTAGACATGATTTAGCTAAAACTACTAGGAACTAACTGGCAGACCCATATTTAATGACCCAGCTGGGCTCCTTTGTCCACGAGTTGATCTTCACCACCCTTTTGGATGAGCCTTCCCTTAGTTACCTGTAATAGGAACCCACTGTCACATGCTTCCTGCCTCCCCAGTTGTGAAGATTCTAATAAAAAAAAAATGTATGAAAAGCAGTTTGTAAACTGTAAGGGCTAAGCAAATAAAACTGTTATTGAGTATAGGATTTGGTAGCAGAAATCCTTTTTTCAAAAAATCTTTGGAAGTCGGTCAAAATCTCATCTCTAGTTACAGTCAATCTTCAAAAGGAGCCAAACAAACTAGCACAACACTCAGTAGTTCCGTTGTCATGTGTGGACGGTATTCCATTCCCATATGTTGCTGGGAACTTAGAGACGCTGCTCGACTGGACGACAAGGTGTGATGTTACTGGCACATGATTATCTGGTATGTAAGACTTAGAGGGTCATCTTTTTACTTCTGATCTCTTTCCGTTCTTCATCAACTCCTCTTGGCAGGTCCACGCTTTCCTCGTTACACCCTGCTAGAACTTGCTATGCAGCAGTCATCATGGTCTCACCCGACATGTTATTTCTCATTGATTTGGTGAGCAATTTGCTAGTAACTCATGTCAGCAGTGCCTCTCAGCTTTCTATGCCTGTCTTGCGGTGCTCCGGTACACTATTCACCTTCCCTGTCGTTCTAATTATTGCCTACCTTCACAATGAAAGCTGGATCCCGTGGGACTGCTCACATACTGAATACCGGCTTTCCATCTAACAGGATGAGAACGTTCGTCCATGGCTACCTGGGCATTTGAACCACAAACTCTACAGGACACATGTTTTGACTCTTTCTGAGATGTCACATGTTTTACTGGAAAAAGTCTCGTAATCTGGTTAAATACTGCCAAGAATTTCAGGCTGCCAGATATCAAACAGGTTCCGTGTCTTAGGCATGTCTAGCTTTTCTTTCCTGAATTTGATGCTGTTATTTTCATCAGCTATTCCTGAAATTATTCTGTGATTTCCCTCCAGCACTGAAGACCTATATTTTGAAATATTTTATGTATTAAACTGAATTTATTAAGTAATATTTTTCTGTTTTTTATTAATCATATATATCAATAAAAATTTATGACTGGTATCAGACAACGATTCATCACACATATAGTTGTTGAAATTGCAGCCAGAAGCAAAGAATTTTGTTGTTTTTATTAACCTGAGCTGCTTTATAGAGGATAAATTTATGACTCCTATTTTGCTGTTTGTACATGTTTTCAAAAGATTTGTTACAGATTGAATGTTTGTAGCTGCCCCCAATTCCTATGTTGAAGTCCCCAAAGTGATAGTATTTGGAGGTGGTACCTTTGGGGGGTAATCAGATTGGGATGAGGTCATGAGTTTAGGGCCCTCATGATTAAATTAGTGGTTTTAAGAAGAAATGGGTCCACTTTGTGGCTGTTGGATCTCACATGACTGACTCCCTGGTACGAGACACGGACCCAGCAGATACATGTGCATGTATGCCCAAAAATCCCCAAAGAGGGAGAGATAGAAGAGAAGGGATGTGGTCACGACCCATTGAGGTACTTTCTCTCTTTTTCTCTCCCCTCGTCTCTCTCTGGCAAGTGCATGCACCCTCTGGCAAAACTTTAAAAATGAAGTAAAATAAATGAAAAAGAGGGAACCAGCAGTTAGCGTAATGGCTATGTCGCTGGACTCCCATGTAGTCGACCGCGGTTCGTGTCCCGGACCCGGTGGCTTAAAACTCACGCCGGGCGCGTGTGCGTGCGTGCCCAAGATCCCGAGAGGAGAATGGAGGAGAAGGGATTGTGGCGTGGCCATCCCCCCTGGGGGGTGATTTCTCGCTTTCTGTCTCTATGTCTCTCTCTGTCTGTCTGGCGAGCGCACGCGCCCTACAGTGAAAATCTCTTCAAAAAAAAAAAAGAAAAAAAGAAAGAAAGAAAGAATAAAAAAAGAAAAGAAAAGAAATGAAAAAGAGAAAGAGCAAGTTCTCTCCTCCACCACACTCAGACACTGCAGAGAATATAAGGACATATTCGGAAGGCAATGATTTGCGAGCTGGGAAGAAAACCTTCACCAGAACCCAAGCACCACAGCACCCTTATCTCAAGCTTCCCGCCTCCAGAACTGTAGGAAAATAGGTGCTTGTATTTTAAGCAACCCAGTGGTTATGGCAGCTTGTTATGGTAGACCAAGCTATCTAAAACAAGCTCACGCTATCTCACTGGTACCTGTCTGAACCCTTAGGCTTGACGAATCTCCGAGTAAGACCAGAAGCCTCATGACAAGTCCTCTGTAACAGCTGTATGAGTGTAACTGCTTCACATTGACCATGACGTGGAATTATAATGTATGGCTCTCCATCATCCACAATTGGCTTAACCCATTCAATTAAATTGTCAATCTCTGTATATTAGTTATTCATTGGGCTTAGAAAAAGAGCTACGTATTTCATTGTGGTGGGAGAGAACTGTTGTTTAGGACAAAGTATCTATGAATGCTTTCCTCTTTTTTTGAGGAATTTTTTTTTTCCCTTTGGGATATAATTACAGTTAAAACTCACTGAGAGGGGCCAGCAGGTAGAGTGGTGGTTAAGGTGCTGGACTCCCACATGGCTGAATGTGGTTTGAGTCCCAGACCTGGCGGCTTGCTTTCTCACTTTCTCATTTTCTCACTTTTCCCCCTCTCTCACTGTCTTGTGGTAGGCACATGTACTCTGTAGCAAATTAAAATAATAATAAGAAATAAAATAAAAAAAATTTTAGAAGCCTCATTGAGAGTTTATGCACATGGGTTTTGCATGCCCTATCTCGACCCGTTCTCAGGACTTTGAAAGGAAAACATTCCTGTGTTTTAGATGAAGAAACTGAGCACCAGAGAGGAAGATATGTGTCCAGGGGTGCCCAGACAGTAAGTGGTAGAGCTACAATTGTTCCCTAAATCCTCTGGCTCCAAGTCCTGAAACTTCTGTGTAGATTTCATAGTCATTTTAGCTAATGGTCTAAAACTCTCTCTGCCCCAAATTAGATTTATAGTCTGATAGTCAACTAGAATCTTGAGAAAGCCATTTATATTTTTATACCCTAGATTCAGATAAATGAATTTCTAGTGAAACTGATAACCTGGGTCACAGAAGGTGGTCGCCTTTGAGTCAGCCCATCCATTCTGATCTCCACCTGAAGCGAATGGGGTAGCATCGGGAAGGGAGATCAAAGATGGAAGGCTACCCCTACTCATCCATGAAGGACTCAGAGACACTGGTCTGGAGAGGAGAAAAATTAATACAAAGTTTTAATCATGGGAACTAGCAGTTAGCATAATGGCTATGTCGCTGGACTCCCACGTAGTCGACCGCGGTTCGAGTCCTGGACCCAGTGGCTTAAACTCACACCGGGTGCGTGTGCATGCGTGCCCAAGATCCTGAGAGGAGAATGGAGGAGAAGGGATTGTGGCGTGACCATCCTTCCTGGGGGCTGATTTCTCCCTTTCTGTCTCTCTGTCTCTCTCTCTGTCTGTCTGGCGAGTGCACACGCCCTATAGCAAAAACCTCTCCAAAGAAAGAAAAAAAAAGTTTCAATCATGAATAAATCCTGGTATCTTATTATCTGGCTTTTGTAGATTATGGTAGAATAATGGATTAAGGTATAATATTTTATTTTACTAGCCATCCCCTTTAACACACAACCATATATACATACACACAGTGGGGACTTCTTGCTCTGCCACTTTCTAGCTGTCTGACCTCTTTCTCTGTTTCCTCATCTATAAACTGGAGCTTGATAATAGTACCTGATTTTTAGGATCATTATAAAGATTATATACCTTAATGCAAATAAGGTCTTAGAAAGAATCTGGCACAATAAATGTGAAATATTATGATGGTAATTATTTCTAGACGGTGCGCTGCCATGTTCTGTAATAAATACACCCTTATAAATACATTCTCCTGACTTTTATTTGAATTGGTCTAGATGGCGACACATACTATTCATTTACTGCTCCATTCTCTCTAATTACTGTTTCCCAAAAGAACAACCCTTCCTTATTTGAAGCCTCTGACAGACAAAATTGGAATGAGATTTGAAATCACAACCAACAAATCCCCATAGACATAAGTCAAGAATTTACGGACCCAATCCAAGTTAACAAAATAAGGACTACTCAAGTTGAAGATGGTTGAAAGATAAAATGTAAAGGTCAAATTAACATGAAATGTTGCAAAGGTAAGAAAATAAGTATCGACCAAACAATAAAAACAATATTGGGAATGCAAAGTAGAAATTCTGGACAGAAAGAAGTACTAAAATACAAGGCAGGCACATACTCTGAATAATTCGGAAAAGGTGAAATACAAAATGAGATTGCAATAAACCACAAAAGTGTCATTTTCTTGGAAGTGCATTAAAGGAGATAGGACAATCTTATAAGCTTCTTGAAGGCATTGAATTTGTTTGATCTTTAGTACGTACATCAACATTATGTAATGTTATATACATTTTTCTTACCTGTCTGGTTGAGGTACATTACTCTTCTCTAAGACGAAGATGCTATGTTTGTCTCAGATAGAAATCTTCGCTTGCAAAATTCACTGTGTAAGAATATTCATTTGTTTACTCTTTATACATGGTTAACTAGAAGAATTCCTGATAAACTGAACTGGAGAAGACCTTTGTCTTATAGTGTTGGCAGGATACTTGACCTTCTTTGGGCTGCAAGTTCCTATTCACCATGCTGTGGTGTCACAGATTGTTTAATTCATCCATTCATTTCTTTTGTTCTTAAAGTTGTCAATGGGGTGGGGCTGGCGAGAAGGGCAGCTGTCCCTGAATACTCAGTGTCCCGTGTGACTGCTGATTGCTATGAGCTCGTCCCGCATGTCTCCATCCTGCTCAACAGCTTTGGCTGACTCTGCCACACTGGGAACAAGAAGATGTCAGTGCAACAGCCATTGTGTCCCTCCACCAGCCTCTCCCCGCAGCAGGTTCACAGCCTTCCCCAAACAATGCCAGAGAGATGGGGTTTGGTCTCCCCTGATGGGTGACCTCATATATATCTCTCTTCTCTTTTTCTATCAACCAATGAAGACTTGGGCTTCTAATTTGTAATGGGGGAATGGCTTTCTCTTAATTGCTACTCCGAGAACCTCTTGTTTCATCAGCTACTTCTCTTTTCATTTCTTCTACTTCATCTGGAAACGCTTTGATTTCTCCTAAGAGTTTTGACTTTGACCCTGCTCCTCCTGAAACACCATGTATCTTCTTGAATGCAAGTAGTAGGTGGGCAGAAATGCAAGGAGATGGGAAACAAAACAATGCAAATCTCATAAACTGCAAAACTCACACACAAAGCAATGTCTGAAATCCAGTCGCCATCCACAGCACTCTGTGTTGCCAATCACAGATAAAGTGAAAGGACCTTACAAACAGGACGTTAATGGGACCAGCAGTTGGTATAATGGCTATGTTGCTAGACTCTCATGTAGTTGACGGTGGTTCGGATCCCAGACTGGGTGGCTTAAACTCTTGGTGGGTGCTGGACTCCCATGTAGTTGATGGTGGTTCAGATCCCGGACTGGGTGGCTTAAACTCTTGGTGGGTGCGTGTGAGTGCCCAAGATTCCAAGAGGAGAATGGAGGAGAAGGGATTGCAGTGCGGCCATCCTCCCTGGGGGTGATTTCTCTCTTTCTGTCTCTCTGAATTTCCAGTGAGTACACTAGCCCTATGGCAAAAACCTCTCCAAAAAAAAGGGGGGGGGCAAAAAACAAAATAGGACATTAACAACAGAAGGTGCATTTTACTGTAAATGTGTGTGAAAGGGGTGAATTATTTATGTTGAATGAGATGAAAGTCATTAGAATGAGAAGAGGGAACTTCAGATTTCTAGGTGTATGTGTGTGTGTGTTACCTATGTACATTACCTATATGATTAGGACATTAAAACAAATACTATTTAATGTCTTTCTAACCCCATGCCCTGCTTGCCATGTAAGTAATATTGTGCTAAATATTATAATATAAAGGGACCAGTAGATGGCAAAATGGTTACATCACTGGACTCTCAGATGCCAATCATGGTTCAGGTCCTGGACCCAGAGACTTGAAACTCACTCCAGGTGCATGTGCTTGTGTGCCTAAAATCCCATAAGGATTGGAGGAGAAGAGATTGTGGTACGGCCAGCCCCCATCGGGGGTCATTTCTCACTTTCAGTCTCTGTCTCTGCTGCTAACACATGCTCTCTACAGCAAAAAAAAAAAAAAGAAAAAGAAAAAAAAATCTCTAAAAAAATTATAACATAAAATAAATTTAATATTTTTAAAATTCTTTGGCTAGCATAAGGACCACATATGGAATTATTTGTCAGGCAACTTCTATTTCAGTCTTTAACACATTCTCTGAAGACTTGATGCTTTTGTCAAATCGATCCATATATCACACTAATATGAAAAATAAAGTTGCAGTAACATGGAGTCAAAATAAGAAAGTCATTCTACATGACAACAGGTCCCCTGTCAAATCAGGAAGATGATTGGCTGCTTCAGAAAGACTTCCAAGAACTTCTGGCAGGTCCAAGAACACGGGAGACATTCAGCCATAGAAAGGAGAAGTTTCTGCAAAGGAACATGTTTCTAATGTGATTAAATGTGCTATTTAGAAACCTGGGCAAATATGAACTCTCATTAGTTATTTGTATTCATTAGTTTTCTCAGTGTTTTTCCCTCGGCTGAGCTTAAAATGAATAATTACTATAGAAAAATAATACTCAACTCTTATGTACCAATTAGAGGTACATAAGGAAATAAAAATATAGTGTCTACAGAAAGAATTGCTGAGACACATTTGGCCAAGGGCGAGTTCAAAGAAGATAAACTGTGACCGACAACCCAGACACAAAGCCTTTTGCTTGAAATGTTTATTATGAAAGGTGCAAAGATGATGACTATCTCATCCGTAGGTTTCATAAAAATTGTGACATGGGAAGATCCCACGTAAAGTGTTATATTATTACAATGAGCTGCTTAGGGAAATCAAAGTCTAGTTCCATTTTTATGAACTTTAGCCCTCCTCCTTCATGTCACTAGGCTCTATAGTCTTCTTCTTTTTAAAAAATATACTAAGAAATTGAAGCCGTAACTTAGGATTTCATCATTTAGTAGCTGGAATTTCCATCATCACTTGTGCATATTCTTTCAAATTTGACCTGTGTCAGCTCAGCTGCAGTGGCACAGGTAGTGGGGTGCTGCTCTTTGATACTGAAGCCATGTGGAAGACCTCTGGTTTGGAGCCAGGGAGGCCTAAATGCACTGGGTATGCCTGCAGGAGGGCTCACGATCCTGGTTGGCGGGAGAGTTGGGGGAAGATCATGGCTTGGCAAGACTCTGCAGGACTTCATTCTCTTTTTCTCTGAGAAGAAGTACACTTTAAAAACTTAGCTGTGTTATATTTCACAAATATGCAAGCAAACAATGCTCACCTCTATCCCAAAGGTTTTCTCAGAATCAACACCTACTTTGAGTTGCCACTAACTTTTAGACTTCATACTCATCGAAGAAATTCCTAGAGGAGAGCTGGGGCTTTTAGTTGGGAGTCTCCTTGAAAGCCCCCATCCCTTATGTAATCAGGCTTTCCCTTCAACCAGACGTGAGGAGAATGAATTGAAAAAATTCAGAAAACATTGCAATCGCAATGCTCAGGGGCATTTCGTTCCCATTCAGGGGACTGAGATTCTTTTCTGCCTGCCGATCATTCCCCCGCGTAGCTTTACCAGAATCCAGTTTCTAACCCGTAGGGTAGAGAATAAGGTACTTTATTATGACCCTTAAATGCAGTGTCAACATGCTGAGACCATGTCCCTGAGCTCTTGTTCCCTACAGCATTGCAGAAAATGACCCTTTAATGTGTACTCAGTTGAAAAAATATTTGTATTAGGAATGTTTCTCTGAGACTTCTGTGCTGGAAATTAAAGCTACGTCTATACACATGAAATAAACAAACTGCTCTGTGGCCAATCTGCTCATTTCAGCTGTCTTAATGATCAGTGTAGACCATTGCACAATCGATTCAACTGCAGCAATCAGTATTATCCACGAACTGTAAGAAATTCGGTGCAAATGAAATGGGCAGGATGTTGGAAAACGCTCTTGCTTCTCAGGCATTTGGTTTAAGGAACTTGGACGCATCATAAACTTGGTTGTTTGATTTAAATTTGCAATTTATTCTTTGTTTTGTGTGCCAAAATTTCGGATCTCTAGAACAAAATTTGAAGTTCTAGGTCATCTCTTCAACATTTCAATGATAAGTCTTCTAAAATTTTATCAAAAACTTGTTATAATTCTTCTCATCCCAAATATACATTTAAAATTCTGGAGACGGATTCTGTCATAATTTTCTGAGAGGCTCAATCCTAAATGTCTAGGAACACATTGCTCAATTCATAGAAAGTTAGATCAAAATCTAGTATCTCAAAAAAAAAAAAAAAACCCACAAAGCTCTTTGTAAAATTTTCTCTAGCATGAATCACACATTAAATATGTCAAATCTGGCAGCTTCTCTAGGTAGTTAGTTTCCCAATAATCAGAGTCAGGCAGCAGCCTAAAAGGATTCAATAATTCTCATATCTAAGCTTTTCAAAGACTGTCTTGTAAGAAATTTGATTTTTTTCTCTATATTGTAAATATCAAAGAGATGAACTTCCACAGAAGTTGCTTTGTTTGTAAAAGCAACCTACAACCAAGAATCTTCGAAAAAAGGTATACTATACAGACATCATTACTGGATACACAGTGAAGTTTTAACACTATCAAATGTCCCAAAGTAAATTGGATTCCACATGGATTTTTATGATAATATTAAAGGAAACTGCTACCAAAAAGAGGGATCCGTAGATCTCCAGAAAACTTTCTTTACTAATTTTGGTAACTATAGTTTGGATTCTAGTTGAGATGTTCTGTTCGAGACACAGAAGCTTTCTTCCAGGGAGGTTGAATTTCTGCTAAAAGAGAGGATTCTGATATCTAAAACTATTCCTTGTCAAAGAGGCAGAGTATACTAAGATCATAGAGTAACTGTATTATCAATTCATTTTTTACTAGGAGTGAGTTGTATTCCTTGTGAAATATAAAGAATGCATTCCTTTAAGTCAGAAGTTCTTAAACTTGGTCTCAGAATCCCTTAATCACATTTAAAAATCATTGAGGACCCCAAAGAATTTGGAGTTGGATGTGTGGGCTATCTCTATTAGTATTTACCATATTAACATTAAAACAGAAAATGTTTAAATACAAGAATACATAGTACTCATTAGCTGTGAAAAAGAATGGTGAAATCACTTACCACTCTGTCCATTCAGAGGAGAATGAGACTAAGAACGGCAAACAATACCGTTTTATTAAAACTATATGACCTCATGAACCCCTTGAAGTCGTCTTTGGAACCTCTGAAAAGTTCTCAGAGGTCCCCAAGATTTTGTAGATCATTCTGTGATGGATGCTGTTCCAAGACCTCTTTGCTCACTTGTCAAAGAATAATAATAATAAATTATAAAAATTTGATGGGAAGATCAGAATAATAACATCATATAAAATAAAAATTTCATAAAGTATAATTATTAAATAAATCACCTAACCTCTCCAAGCTTTAGTTCCATCAGTTGTAAAATGTATATAACAATTCCTGTCTCATAGAATTGTTGCAAAAATTAGTATTAATGCCTGTTAATGCATTAATTATAATATTGTGAATGCATGTTAGTGTTAAAAGTAGTCATTTAAAAATTATAACACTTGGGACCAGCAGATGGCGTAATGGCTACGTCACTGCGCTCCCATGTAGTCAACCGCAGTTCAAGTCCTGGACCTAGTGGCTTAAACATGCCAGATGCGCATGCATGCATGCCTAAGATCCCAGGAGGAGAATGGAGGAGAAGGGATTGTGGCGTGCCCCCCCTGGATAAGGCTGAGCTACAGCAACAAAATTGGGTTGAAATTTGTGTTAGTGGCAGTTAAATTTTCCAAGCACTCTCCCTGGCCCCATGCAGTAAGGAAATTGCATCTTTTCATCCTCACTGAGCAAGGTTTACTTTCTGGAGATGCATTTAGAGAAGTTGTGTGTGAGTGTAAGACATTGTCTGCATAAGTGTCAGATGCTGTATTAGTGAGAGAAGGGTGAAATTTATCTCCATTTTGAAGAGTGACAGACCAATCCCCTCTACTTACACTCTGAACACTGTCACCCTAAGTAACATTACTCAAGTGAAAAAATAGTTCCAAAGAAATGAACTAGGAGCATTGAATTAAATGCTCTCCCAGCAATGGCTGAGCCCCAAATCAGTGTATAGGGAGGTTCATCTTATCAAGGTGCAGAGAGTGTCTAAAATGTTTTTATGTCTCACTCTTAAATTTATTTATTGACCCAAGAAATGAAGATTACTAGACATTTGAGAATAGCCTTTCCTATGTAAAAAAGAAAGCAAGCCATCTTATACTCTGACAGCTTGATGGGTGATTGATACATAGGTGATAGGTAGATGTTAGATAGATAGACAGATAGATGTACAGAAGAGCTCAGAGTCGAAGTGCTCAGGTTAAAACACAGGCTCTTGGGACCAGCAGTTAGCATAATGACTAGGTCACTGGACTCCCACGTAGTCGACCACAGTTTGCATCCCAGACCCAGTGACTTAAAACTCACGCCGGGTACGTGTGCGTGCGTGCCCAAGATCCTGAGAGGAGAATGGAGGAGAAGGGATTGCAGTGTGGCCATCTTCCCTGGGGGGTGATTTCTCGCTTTCTGTTGCTCTGTCTCTCTCTGGCTGGGTGGCAAGTGCACACGCCCTATATCAAAAAATAAAAAAATAAAAAAACACTCAGGCTCTTCCATTTGTCAACAAAATGATCATGAGAAAATCACTTCTACCATTAAACCTTAATTTTTCTCATCTGTGATAAGGATAATAATAGTTCCTATCTAATAAAGGTGATGATGACAGGAAAAAAAGTATTACTGTAGAGTAAGCACCCAATAAATATTTTTTATTCCAATCAGCAAAGTGCAGGGCATGCTTGAGAAATACAGTTTTCTGCTTGCTCAGGTTAAAACACAGGCTCTTGGGACCAGCAGTTAGCATAATGACTAGGTCACTGGACTCCCACGTAGTCGACCACAGTTTGCATCCCAGACCCAGTGACTTAAAACTCACGCCGGGTACGTGTGCGTGCGTGCCCAAGATCCTGAGAGGAGAATGGAGGAGAAGGGATTGCAGTGTGGCCATCTTCCCTGGGGGGTGATTTCTCGCTTTCTGTTGCTCTGTCTCTCTCTGGCTGGGTGGCAAGTGCACACGCCCTATATCAAAAAATAAAAAAATAAAAAAACACTCAGGCTCTTCCATTTGTCAACAAAATGATCATGAGAAAATCACTTCTACCATTAAACCTTAATTTTTCTCATCTGTGATAAGGATAATAATAGTTCCTATCTAATAAAGGTGATGATGACAGGAAAAAAAGTATTACTGTAGAGTAAGCACCCAATAAATATTTTTTATTCCAATCAGCAAAGTGCAGGGCATGCTTGAGAAATACAGTTTTCTGCTTAGTTGAACATCAAGTAGAAAGAGAAGGTGAACCCAGATGGTCAGATACCTTGACAATTACATACTAATAAATATGTGAGAATACTTTGCAGACAAATAATATCGTGGAGTAACCGTCACCTCACCCAAGAGAGTCCCCAAAAGTCACTGTCTCACATTCTCTGTTCCCAGCAAAAAAAAAACAAGTCAAGCCCTTGGCTCTTCAATGCTCAGTGTATGAAAAGACCGTAATAACATTACATGGTATGTCTCTCTCTGTACATTGGAGGGTTCACATTAAATTGTGAACACTCAATAAATGCAAAATTAATATGTGATTAATTAACAACAAACCCTGGTCTCCCTTTTACTCGAATAGGGATTCATAGCTCTTTCAATCTACCCAGGGTCTCTTTTCAAGCCTCAGAAGGTTGGATATTGTGGCAATTAATTGTTTAAACGCATTATGAAGGATTATGATGAGAGGCAGACATAAAATGTAATAAACACTTGTAGCCAATTTATTTTAATAGCAGTTCCTCTGCCAAGCCAGCAAATTTTTTTTAGGATATAGCTCTCTTCTATCTTCAGTTAAGTGAGATTGGGGGAATTGCCTTTAAACAGACCCAACTCATCATTCCCCACACATTCACAAAAGGTACTAGACCATTCCTACAGCCTAGCTAAAAGGAAAGGTGTTACCTTTCTTTAACCCTTTGGGGCATAAAGAA
Source organism: Tupaia belangeri chinensis (assembly GCF_000334495.1). Lineage (NCBI taxonomy): Eukaryota > Metazoa > Chordata > Mammalia > Scandentia > Tupaiidae > Tupaia > Tupaia belangeri. The sequence continues at coordinate 68,607 of NW_006159752.1, forward strand.
GCTGGCTTTTTAGTAAGAACAATATTATAAGAAGGTATTCCAGGGAACCAGCAGTTAGCATAATGGCTACGTCGCTGGACTCCCACGTCGTCGACTGCGGTTCGCATCCTGGACCCGGTGACTTGGAACTCACGCCGGGAGCGTGTGCGTGTGTGCCCAAGATCCCGAGAGGAGAATGGAGGAGAAGGGATTGCGGTGTGACCATCCCCCCTGGGGGGTGATTTCTCACTTTCTGTCTCTGTGTCTCTCTCTGTCTGTCTGACGAGCGCACGCGCCCTATAGCAAAAACCTCTCAAAAAAATAAAAAATAAAAAATAAGGTATTCCATTAAGACAGTCAGCAATGCACAAAGAAAATAGAAACTGGCACCAAAGGAAGATTAAGAACCACCTAACATGGAAGCTTTTATTCATGAATGATCAAAGGTCCAGAAAGGCTTCTCTTCCCTCAGCAGAATGTCTTCCTTAGAACAAAAATAGTAGTAAAGAAAGTATATGATTGGGACCAGCATTTAGTATAAAGGTTATGTCACTGGACTCCCATGTAGTTGACCACGGTTCGAGTCCCGGACTCGGTGGCTTAAACTCATGTCGGGGGTGTGAGCGTGCGTGCCCAAGATCCCGAGAGGAGAATGGAGGAGAAGGGATTGCAGCGTGGCCATCCCCCTGGGGGGGTGATTTCTCACTTTCTGTCTCTCTCTGTCTTTCTGGCGAGCGCACACCCCTATTGCAAAAACCTCTCAAAAAAATAAAAAAAGAAAGTGTATGATTAGGTTAAGTTGATCTCAAATTCTCCCTTAAAAAAAAAAAAAGTCCTAATAAATAATTTCTCCCAATAACTTGTTTTTATTTTTTCTCTTGCCAGAGAATATGCATGCATGTGAGCATGAGAAGGAGAGAAAGACAGAGAGAGAGAAAAAAAGAACAAAGGGGTGGGATCATGCTGCAATCTTTTTTCCCTCCATTTCTCCCTCCTGTAAGAATTTCGGGTGAAACCAGCAGATGGCATAATGGTTACATTGCTGGACTCCCACGTAGTCGACCATGATTCAAGTCCCAGAACTGGCTATTTCAAACTCACACTGGGCATGTGTGCGTGCCCAAAATCCTGAGAGCAAAATGGAGGACAAGGGATTGCAGCATGGCCATCCTCCACCCCAGGGGGTGATTTCTCACTCTCTATCTTTCTGTTTCTCTCTGATTCTGCAGCAAGCACAAGTGCCCTCTAGCAAAATTTCTCTCAAAAAAAAATAAAAAGAATTTGGGGGACACATGCATATATACCCAGCACGTTTTTTAAGACCCCAGGGCCAGGATTCAAACCATGGTCAGGGATGTGAGATCCATTTTCCAATACATTATGCTTAACCACTGTGCTACAGGGCCAGACCACTAATAACTTGTCTTTAAGTCTTTCTAGGTTCCTAGGATACTAGGTTTCAGGTTTTGCTTGTTCAATTGTTTTTTTGTTTTGTTTTGTTTGTTTGTTTGTTTTTTGTTTTTTGCCATAGAGTGTGTGCACTTGCCAGAGAGAGGCAAGAGAGGTAAAGTGAGAAATCACCTCCCATGAGGGATGGCCATGTCACAATCCCATCTCCTCCATTTTCTACTACGTATTTTGGATATGCACACAAACACTCCCAGCATGATTTTTCAAGCTACTGGTCTGGGACTGCAGTCGGCCATGTGGGAACCTAGTGCCTTATCACTACACCACCTTCTGGCTCTGGTTTTTTTTTTGTTTGTTTTCCTAACAAGGATATTTTTGTTCCCATGAGATTTCTTTTTCTTTTGCAGGGCAGGAGACTTTGAAGTGGCATTGGAGTAGGACGTGTTTGATAGATGATTAGTTACCACTACTATGGGCTTTAAAATGTTACTTGAAGGATCAGCAGATGGCGTAATGGTTATATCACTGTACTCCCATGTATTTGACTGCAGTTCGAATCTTAGACCCGGTGGCTTCAAAGTCACGTTGGACACGTGTGCATGCATACTCAAGATCCCAAGAGAAGAATAGAAGAGAAGGGACTGCAGTATGGCCATCTGCCCTGGAGGGTGATTTCTTGCTTTCCATCTCTCCGTTTCTCTGGCAAGCACATGTACCCTATAGCAAAACAAACAAACAAACAAAAAACTCTCTCAAAAAATGTTATTTGAGAGAAACTACACAGAAAAAATAGTGAAAGATTTTCACCTTTATTAGGGTAATATTGATAATATTGATCATATTATACAATATATTTATATATATCGGGTTGTCAGAAAAGTCATGACATATTTTTTTCTATTTTTCTATGCAAAAATGCATCCTTTTCCAACAATCCAATATAGGCAGGGATTGTATATGTCTACGTACGGCCTCTAATTACACTTCAAATACTAATCACTCCAAATTTTTAACTTTCTACTACGATAAATAATTGTAGTAACATGTGTGCACAGATAATTGGGAAATGATCCTGTACAATTCCCCTACACTTATATTGAAAGACTGGACAAATGCTGTCTTGCTAACAAGTTAACACTGAACACCAGTAAGTTATTATAATAGAGTAGTTAGGATTTCTGTATATGAGTTGTATGGGAAGTGCTGTAGTCTATAAAAACTGCAGCCAAATACATGTACCAAGAAAGTAAATTTTAGGAAGTCTCTATTTTTTCTCTCTCCAATAATCCTCACCTGCTCAAAGTACTGCAGAAGCAATAACATATTGTAAAAACCAAACAGAAAAGAACAACCTAGAACTCTCTGTGTTAAATATGACAGACAGGGTGAGACAAAATTTTGTAGTAGCTATGGATGCAGACTTAATGTCCTCCTTAGTTAGATCTCAGTTTGTTAATCTGGTTCTCTACAACATGCTTATAATTGTTGCTTATTTTTAACATGGAGAATAATAATCCTAAAGATCACAGAATTTTTCTTTCATTACAGTTGTTTTTGAAAATATGCAAAAAGGAAAAGGGAGTCCCAGAGTTACACATAATGTGTGATTGCTGAAGTATGGCAGAAATGATGAACTTGACCAGGACTCTTGTGAGCACTGGACACCCAGTAAAGCCTTCATTCTTGTTAATTAGCGGTTCAAGGTTGTGACAGCGCTTCTTGTTTTAAAACAGATATCGACACATCCACACACACGTTCAGTTTTTCATTAGTCAGTAATTGAGCATTTTAGAAAGTCTAGAATTTTCCAAGACAGGTCAAAGTCCAAATACTTTTTTTTCATTTTTAGACTATAACTGACTGTGTGTCTAAAGAGGAGGGGACTTCAAAAAGTTCATGAAAAATGGAATTAAAGTAGAAGTGTATTTTGGTGGGAAAATTGAAATTTATGCATAGTTTATTTTCAAAATATCTGTGTTCTGTGAACTTTTACAAGATCACTCAGTAATATTCATAACTTGGTAAACTGTGTGAAAATTCTTTCTGATACTTCTAAACAAATATGACTAATAATGACTCTTAAAGGCCATAACTCTTACCCATTTCATAGTTCCTAAAACTCTTCTGCAATTCAATATTCATAAAGCAATGACTAAACAGAAATAAAATATTTCAGAATATGGCTTCAAAGTAAGAGGCATTGGAGTCTGGCAGAAAATCCCCATGTGTCATTATTCTAAAGAAATGGTTGAATGCAAATATGAGTTGACCTATACCAGATGATCTGTTTTGATTTCATTATCTAATGTCTTAGCAGGTAAGATTTTTTGACAGTCCAACAATTCATATTCTGTTCTCTTTTCGGATTTCTTTTATTTTTAATTTGGAGAAAGAAAATGGCATTTTATTTCCTGCTTTCTATGGACTCAAAAGTCATAAAATTGTAAAGAGGAGAAAAATTGTCAATTCTTTAAAGGTTAAATGCGGGAAAATTAGAGTGCCTGAAAGGGCAGACTCCAAATGGAGTCAGTGCTGAAAGGTAGATAGCACTGGAAGGCAAACTTAAAGATGAGTATTGAACAAAAAGATTGGGCAATGGTAAGTGTGTAAGAACAGCCTCTGGGACACCCTTCCAGTGATTTCTCTCGGCTCTAGGGTTGCACGGAGCTGCTCTTAGCAAGCGCAGTTGTTTGACAGCATAAAGGAGAAATGTAGTCATGAGTGGACCACACACTGCAGGGAAAATCTACAGAATGGTGCATTTTTCCTTCTCTTCTGCCAAAATCTTTCCTCTTGAGGTACCGAATGAAAATTAGGTGGAAGAAAAAAAATCTCAGGTTGCTAGGCAGAAAAGTAGCTTCCATTTTCTGAGGGTCAGAGGACTGGCTCCCTTTTCGAATTTCACACGTAGAGTTATCTAACGCCAACTCTGCAGATGCAAGCTTCAATCTGGGGCCGGCACCATGTTCTGGTGACAAAATGAATGCTGTTTATTTCTATCATTGCTTGAAAGCATAAGGAGTATGGGTGAAGGAAAGAAGGGATGCTTTTCTCTTGTAGAATCCGTCACGAGTGGAGAGGATATCCCCTCCGGAATGAAAATACCAGTTCAGGAAGATTTCTCAAGAGTGTCATTTCACCTCTGACTGTCTCTGGGAAAAGAACAGCTTTTATGCGTTTCAGGTTCGTTTGTGTGTTTCCTGTTCGCATGTTCCTTTGGGTCCATCTGTACGCTGCAGTTGGTCCTGTTCCTATTCTCATGTCAGCCCTGAGACCACCCTTTGAGAGTATTTTAAGATATCCCAAAGCAGCATTTGATTTTCCCCAGTGCTAAAGATGCAGGAAGGCACCATAGTATAATTTGGGTCAAAGTTGTCACCCTATGAGGCTTTAAGCAAATTCAAGCAGAAAATGAATAAATATCTATTTAATGAGCCAGATGTTCCTGGGGCCGAAACTACTCCTTGGGAATAAAGGGTATCTTTAGGACATTGTATAAACCCTTACACATTCCAAATCACCTACCTTGCTCACTAGGAATAACAGAAGCATCCATGTCATCTGAATTAATAATACTGAACAGAAGGGGAAGAAACTCTCTAAAACATTTATCAGCATCATCGATACAAATAACACTTAGGCAACATGCACTGCCTAGGAGGTCATACTCCATTGTGTCCTGGGAAAAACAACAACAACACATGAGATAGTTCCTGTCTTCAAGAAACTTGAAATCTAAGCAAAGATAAGAGAAACACCTGTAAAGATAAATAGCAAAAATAGCTATAAAAGACACACTAGAAAATGAGTGGTAAAGAGAAGCAATTTAAGAAATCTGAGTAATATATAATCCCAGGACTGGCAAAGACCTTTAAAGTCTTCTAGCCTAATAACTTACTGATACGGCAATCTACTTTAAAAGTTTATATTTTTAAAGAATATATCATTTTTAGTTTATTAATATTATTATTTTAATTTGTTATAGGGCATGTGCATTCACCAGAGAGAGAGAAAGTAAGAAAGCAAGTTGGCAGGTTTGAGACTTGAACTGCGGTTGGCCATGTGGGAACCCAGAGCCTTGACCATCATGCCCCCTGCTGGTCCCAAAGTTTACATTTTTTTAAGTGATTATTACTGCTCCAGGTATTATTTAAAGTGTGGAAATATATACTGAAAATAAACATTCATGTTTCACATATAGTCTTCTTTTACAGATGAAGTAAAAACTCAAAACAAGTTAGTAACTTATCTAAAGTCTCATAGTTAGTAAGTAGCTTGGCAGTGATTCAAACTCGGGTCTTTCTGTTATAAGGCCTATGCCGTCCATCACTGTACCAGACTATCTTGCCCACACATTTGACAGGCAGGCTTGGTTTCCACCTTGTTATGGAGACTCAGACATTACCAGTAACTCACTGTATTGCTCAGAGCCAGGGAGAATAGAAAGCATTTTATAGGGGTGAATGTTCCAGAAAGAAAGAAGTCAAGAAGTTAATTAAAGAGATACATTAAAAATTAAAAAGGCAAATTGTGAATCATGCATGCAATATGTTGAATGCAGATTTGTACTCTAGTTAAAAAGCCTTTGAAAGAATTTAGATTTGAACTATCAGTCCTGGAACCCTGAAAATCACAGTTTAAAAATAGTGTTATTTTTTGAGCATTGCTTCTATGACATTTTAACAGATAATTGAATTATTTAGAAACCTATGAAGAGGTGAATACAATATAGTCCAGAATGCTATAAATGTAAACTTAGAAGATTTAAATTCATGAGTGATCGGCAAGGCATTGAATGATTATTATTGACTCTTTGACAAAAAATTCTATAACTTTACAATTCATTTTATACTAACTACAACTTTTGCTTTGTCCTTATTTCTCCCTTGAGTTTTTATCTTTTCTCTTATTCATTGGTTTAGTTAATTTCAAAAACAATTAGATAAGCTAAGGTAATGATTCTACAGATGTATAAGTGTATCCTGAGATGAATAAATTATGGACATTTCAATAAGTAGCAAATGGAAGAGGAGCAGCTGGTTGCTTCACAGATGAGCTTATTGATTGGAATAATCTTCATTTTGTCTGATTTTAAAACAGTAATTTTGGCCCCTTCTATGGCTTTGTGAACAATCAGTCAACAAGTGTAATCCTTGATGTATTGCTCCTCTTTTGTTTAGTTGATGTATTGCTCTTTGATAGACATTGTTACGTCTAATAATTTTGAATGATTTTATTCTTCCTTGGTGGCCTCTGTATGGGTGTTGAGTTCATCTGTGGGGCATAAAACCTGAGAAAAACATGCTTCATGATTTCTTGAACAAAGGACTCGTATATACTATGAACTCCAGTTTTGTGACATGTTCCCTCTACAGATGAGAATAAAGAAACAATGTTAGAAGACAATCTCTTTCTCACAGTGTTAACTCATTTATAAAAAAAAAAAATTCAGTTTGGTTATATGCCCACAGTGTTAACTCATTTATAAAAAAAAAAAAAAATTCAGTTTGGTTATATGCAATAACAGAGAATGGGGCTAGCAGATGGCATAGTGGTTAGGTCACTGAACTCCACCATGGTTGACTCCCGTTTGAGTACAGGACCTGGTGGCTTGAAACTCATGCCAGGCATGTGTGCATGTGCCCAAGTTCCCAGAGTAGAAGGGATTGTAGCGTGGCCATCTCCCTGGGGTGGTTTCTCACTTTCTTCTCTGTCTCTGTCTCTGACTCTCTCTCTGGTGATCACACACATCCTAAGGAAAACACCTCTACCAAATAAATAAATAGTAGAAGTAAATTTGTACATATTTTATTAATATATGTGTAAGTAATAAAGATAAGGTTATTGATTAAAGTGCCTTTTTTCAAAGAAATCATGTCACTTCACTGCTTTGAATAGCAATGAATTCCCCATTTTATACAAAAGGAAATAAAAATTCCTTGACATTGAATTAAACGGCTTACGTAAGACCACAGGTACACTGACTTGATGAGATAACAGGACATTAAATGATATAATAATGTACACAAAGATTGTTTAAGGGGAAGTAACTGAAGAGCTTAAGAATTTGGTTGGGGCCTAGAGTCTTTTAGATCTGTGTCAAATTATAGCTCAGGGTGTGCTAGTATAGTAACTTTAAGCAAGTTAATTACACTGTTTAAGCCTTGTTTCCTCATTAAATGGATAATCAGTCTACCTTTTCTATAAGGTTATGAAGAAGATTAGATGAGATATCATTTTAGGTATTAAAATATTGATAGAGATCAGCAGATGGTGTGGAGGGCAAGGCAGCAGGATCCTACATGACTGGCTGTTTTAAGGCCCAGACCCAGTGTCTTGAAAAACATGCAGGTATGTGTGTGTGTGTGTGTGTGTGTGTGCATGTGTGTGCTCAAAAGTCCTAAAGGAGAATGGAGGAGAAGGGATTATGGCATGGCCATCCCCCTAAGGGATGATTTCTCACTTTTTCTCTCTCTATCTGCCTCTTTCTGGTGAGCGTATGTAAGCCATAGCAAAACTATATATATATATATATATACACATATAAAGAAACATCAGCTTAAAAAAGAAGAAATCAGTAGGATTACATAGCTGTATGAGTTAGTTTTTAAGAATTATCTTATTTAATTCTATTTATTATTATTATTTTAATTTGACCAGAGAGAGGCAGAGTGAGAGAAGAAAGGTGAGAAAGTAAGCCACCAGGTCTGCAACTCGATCCACTGTTTGCCATGTAGGAGTCCAGTGTCTCAACCACCATGCCACCTGCCAGCCCCAGCAGTATGAGTCTAAACCAGGAATCAAACCTATGCAGATTACCTCCAGACAGGCCGTGTTCTTAATGTCTATTCAATATTGTTTGTCACATAACATATCCAGAGCTTACCTATGAGCCATACGATTAGAAAAAACTAATATTAAAATCAGTATTTAAACGCACCATGAAAGAGTACCATTTTATAGTACCATCTTCTTCTGAACTGGGTACAAACCGGTGAACCCATACGTGTGGAAGATGTTTTTGTCTTGAGTACTTCTTTAAGGGTACAGTTCTTCCTAATGAAAGAAGTCAAATTTAAAGGCAAAAAGATAAAATGTGAAAAAAGACTGTCTTGATAAAATTCTGGAATACATGATAAAAAAACAGCAGATCGATTTGGGGATGGCAGCTACCACATGAGGCTATTAAAGTGGATTATTTCTTCAATTAAAAAAAAATTGTGGTTATTACTATTGAAAAAAAAAAAAAAGCAACTTCTGCTGTATGGGAGCACCTCTGGCACTAGGACCTCGGCCTTGAGGTTCTCCTGGGGAACACAGGCTAGTCCACAGAGCATCAATATCAGGCGGGACCTTTCTGTAACCAACATGTATCAAGACAAAAATATCACCACTCCATCTGCAAGTTTGAACCCAGGCAAAACAAACAAGAACACTTTTCTAACCCTTATTGGGGCTAAAACAAGGGGCTATTTTTTTTTCTTTTTTTTTTTTTTTTTTACCAGTTACAGCTTTGGCCTTCTCTACTTGTTCTGTTCTCTACAAGAGATTTATGAATATACTGAGTGGTAGAAGTAGAACCGCTGCTGGAAAGAATCCAATTTGGAAGAAAGCTTTACTTCTCTGAACCCTTCTCGATATCATGTGACATAAGACGGATTCTATAAATAGCTCTTCCTAATATTCTCTTACAGATTGACACTCTGATCTTGGGCAGTATGATCTTGTTTCATACATAAAGACTAAATGACTGATGTGGAAAAACTACTGTTCAGTGGCACAGCTAAACCCAGTTAGTTTCTTTTGTTATTGCTATTTGGTTTCTATTTATTTTTTGCGTGTTTGGTTTTGTTTTCTAACCTCTGGAAATGGATCTCTTAGCTACTACATTGTATAGTCCCTCTGTGGTTACTGCAAGTATGGGTAAATAATCAAGAGAAGAAATTGACACATGCTGTATTCTTATTATGGGCTACCTGTTTGATATGCACTTCTCGTTTAAATCTCGTAACTCTTTAAAGTATAGATAATTCTTTTGAAGCAGCCCAATTCAACAATTGAAGAAATCCTTTTATAAATTTATATTTATAAAATATTCATTTCTCTCAAGTCTCATGACTAGCATGTTTTACAATTTTATCTTCGATTGTCAGACAACATTTACTCACAGGCCTACACCATACTGGAATAATTACTGCCTGTAAAAAGTTCAAGCAAGCATTGTCTTCGAGCATCATGAAGTCTAGTGTTGTTCCTTATTCTGGATGAGGGTCATCAAGAAACGCCTAAGCTGCATGCACTGCTTTTTGTACTTCCGGCTGCTGTTCAGTCTTTCTCACAAACTTTAGAACTGGGAAGTCCCCGATTCCTCCTCTGTTAAGTAAACTTCTGAAATCAACCTCATTTTGAAAGCACGTTAATTATCATCAGATAACTTCTGGTCTTACACATCTAACGGCATCAGCTTAACTATTTCTAGTCAAAATGGGAATTGGGAAAATAATTCCAGGAATAAGAACTGTCTAACTTGCAATATCAATGAACACTATATTGAATTATCTTTCTTTTAAAGAAATATTATAATGCCTCTTCTCTATAACACGCCAATAATTAAGGTGGCTTGGGGTACTACAGTGCTTCTCTCCCAAGAGTATGTCACTCTGTTTCATTTCCCTTTCCCTTTTATTTTCCAAACATTTTCTGAAAGTAATGAAATAAGAAAACAAAATAAGAGTGCATTTCCAACTCCTCATCTTCCTCTATCAAATTTCAAAATAGAGCACATTTAAATGACACATTCTTTGGTGAAGGACTACTCAAACCTGTGCTTAAACAGGTATTGATTGTGACAGTGAGGAGAATTCATTATTAAATCAACTCCTGATTTCTTAGGCTCTCTTGTTCATCGTCTATTAACGAGACTGAAGTAAATGTTTACGTTTTAAACAGAAATAGTTCAAGTATTTGGCTTCTTGGAGTGTTGTTTAAGTGAAGCAGTAGTAAAACTTTATGGAAATAGAATTAAAAGTCAGGTTCTACCCATCTTCACGAAGGAGACAACATCATTAGTTGTGCCAGGATTTCTAAACTGGTTTTTCAGTTGAACACTCGTAGGTTATTGTTAGGTATAAAGGAGGGTTTTTTTTATCCCCACCCCCCGGAAATATAAACATTAGATAAACTATGAGTGATAAAAATCCTCATGTCATTTCTACAATTGCTTATACTTCATATCTAAGAACACTCATGAATATATTCAAAAGTGAACTCCTTAATGAAATATTGACTTCTAGGTGTTGGTCATAAAAATCAAACGATTTCAGTTGGAGTGACCAGCACAATCCAAAGAAACACTGAAGCCACTCGCATGGGTTTCTCAACTTCTTTTGTCTTGAATTCCTTTAGTAGACCTGTAACTGTGGTTAACTATTTGGAGGAAGGGTGATAAACTTGGGATGGAGCAGGAATCCTCTAAAGTGTTATGAGCCACAGCCACACTAAAAGCAATTAACAGCCAAAGCATCTCAAAATACACCTTCAGTAACTAGCAATAACATTCCATTTCTAACATCTAAATTAAATACAGCTTTTAAAGAAATTTAAAATACGTCATTTTAGTTATGTTTATTGAATAAAGTTAATGAATGAGTATCTCTTCAAAATGAGAGCACCAGGGACACAAAACTTATTCCCTCTGTATTGTTTTGAAAGAGAAGTCCTACTGAAATTTTGCTGTAAGATCATAAATCTTAAATTTTAGCATATTAAACTGAATATCTGTTTCAAAATGACTGGCTTTTAGTCTCCTTAGCAATGAATTTCTCCATTTTCATATTCATTTAACTTCTTTATTGTCATTTCCAAGAGTTTCTTCAATCCAGTTGACTTTTTCTCTCATTCACCATTTTTCTGTATTTCTTGATCCAAACTATTTTCCAGAGATAGTTTTAACTCTTCCTTTAACCATTCCTTTCCATCCTCAGATGTCTTCTTGCTCCTTCCTCTGCTCCTCAAATTTCACTTCATTTCCAAAGGTAGTAATCTCTGACGTTCCATGTTTCTCGTTTCAGGAAGCAGTTCAGACAACTGTGCGGTACCTCTCCCAAAAGAGAGCTCTCAAGATCCGGGTGCCACAACTAAAACGTTACACACTCAGCAGAGATGTGAGACTGTGGAATAGTATAAGTTTTTCTGTGTACCTTCATTAGTATTTTTTGTCACTTTTGTTTAATAATGAACTAAAATAACTTTGCATGAAAAAATATAAACATAGAAATAGTTCCAAGATTTGGCAAAGTTTACCATATCAGAACTAACATTGAGTAGATGTGTCATACAAACAGTTAAAGTGATTGAATTTAATGTACACGATCGTCTCTTAGATTATAGCTATATAGAGTCAGATTAAAGACGATCTCATTTTTTAAAAGCAGTGATGGAAGCCAGGTGGTAATGCACTGGTAGTTCAGATAGACTCACGTGAGCAAGGTCCTGGGTTAGGACCGGAGACCTCCCTGAACATGCTAGGTATGCACACACATGTGCACATGATCTGGTCTGGCTGGAACTGGGATGCACTGGCAAGGAGAAGCTACTGGAGATGCTAGTCTCTCTTTTTTTCTCTCTCTCTCTCTGTCTTTCTCCTATGGGAGAAATAAGTAAACAAACTTAATTTTTGTTGAAAAGTAACAATGAATAAAGAAAATAGAAAACAGGAAAGGATTAAATTAAAAGGCCATTTTTTTAAAAAAACTAGATTCAGCATAAAAGCCCTATAGAGGGCCAGCAGGTGGCATAGTGGTTAAGGTGCTGAACTCCCACATGGCTGACCACAGTTTGACTTCCTGAACTGGCTGCGTGAGTGCACGCCCAAAATCCCAGCAGGAGAGGGGGGCGAGGAGATTGTGGCATGGCCATACCCCCCCCAGAGGTGATTTCTCACTTTCCCTCTCACTGTCTCTCTCCAGAGAGTGCAGACTCCCTATGACAAAAACCTTTAAAAAAATGTCTAATTTCACCCCTGCAGAAATTAGACATTTTGATTAATGACTTTGAACATTGGAAAAATGGGGTCTAATATGATTGTAATATGAACTTAGGTACAATGGTAGGCTACTTGGAGATGCAGCTTTTTCTTAAGCTGAATAGAAATTATACATACGGGGACCAGGAGATTGCATAATGGTTATGCCAGTGGACTCCCACGTAGTTGACTGCAGTTCGAGTCCCTGAGGCAATGGCTTAAAACATGCCAGGTGCATATGTGTGCATGCCCAAAATCCCAAGAGAAGAGTGGAGGAGAAGAGGTTGCCATGTGGCCATCCTCCTAGAGGAGTAGTGATTTCTCACTTTCTGTCTCTCTGTCTCTTTGTCTTTCCAGTGAGTGCACATGCCCTATAGCAAAAATCTCCCTTAAAAAAAAGAAATTATACCTATGAATTCATATATGGAATTTTGTTTCTATTTCCAAATTTTGCCTATTTCCTCAGGTGTCTATGACCTCAAGGAATGCTATTTCATTCTAAATATGAACTATCTTCAGACTTCTTGGCTACAGTGTATTTCTAAACATCATGAGAAAAGGCTTAGGAGAATCAGGTTGCTTTATCGTTATATATATGGATAATTAACTGAGAATTGTTGCTTAAAGACAATAGGTCTCCTTTTACACTAAATGTATAATAAAGAATAATCATCATAAAGAAAAAAGTAGAATTCATTCATTTAGGTATTCATTTACTTATTCACAGATATTTATTGTTCATACCACTCTCAAATAACAGAAGGATAATAAATAATATATATACAAAAATATTTTAAATATTGTAAGTACTGGGACCAGCAGTTGGTGTAATGGCTATATCTTTGGAATTCCATGTAGTCGATTGCAGTTCGAGTCCCAGACCCAGTGACTTAAACTCACGCCGGGCACATGTGCGTGCTTACCCAAGATCCCAAGAGGAGAATGGAGGAGAAGGGATTGCAGCATGACCATCTTCCCAGGGGGTGATTTCTCGATTTCTGTCTCTCTGTCTCTCTCTGGCAAGAACATGTGCCCTATAGCAAAAACCTCTCCCACAAAAAAAAAAAAAAGATTGTAAGTACTAGGGTTTTTTGTTTGTTTGTTTGTTCATTTTATAAAAAAATAAAAGGAAGAGAGAATTAAATCAGAGGACTCCAGAGTGTGGGCAACAAGGGAGGGATGGTGTGAGTTGAAATTAAATTATGTGGATTGCATAGACCTCACTGAGAAGCTAAAACAAAAAAATAAACATAAATAAATGAAAGAAGGAATGAGAAATGTTCCGTAACTGAATGTAACTGAAAGCAGAGGCAGTGGGCAGCACAGACTCTACAGCGGAAATGTGACCATTCAGGAAGAAGGGGGTGGTGTGCGGAGTGACAGCATGCGAAGAAAGAGAAGAAACTACTTGAGAAAGATGAACAGGATCTGACTGATCACTATAAGTCTTGGATTCTTAATTAAAAAGAAATAGAAACCCCCGGAGAGTTTAAGTAGAGGAGTGACATGATCTGTGTTGCATTTTTATAGGATTATTCTGGCTGTCATGTTGAAACTTTAGTAGCAGCAAGGCTGGAAGCAGTGGAAAACTGGTAAGAGGCTACTGAAATAATCCAGGCAAGAAATAAGGGTAGCTAAATCAAGGTTAAGGCAGTGGAGTTAGTGATAAATACTTGGTTCTTGGAGACATCTGGAAACATAATCTTGCTTCAAAAAGTGGATAGAAATGAAAGTGGGAAGGGGAAGTCCATCATTCTGGCTTGAGGATGAAGAAAAAATAAAATTGCAGTCACCTGAGATGGGTGAGTAGCTGGGGAGAAGGATCAGGAGTTTAATTTTGGATCTATGAAGTGTGAAGATTGTCTTTGAGGCCAAGCAGTTGTATAGGCTAAGTGAATTAATGTAGTATGTTAGGAAGAAGCCTGGACTCAAAATGAAATTTAAGAAAAGTGTGCATTTAGATGGTGTACTAGCTTCCACTTACCACTGTGAAAGCTTACCACAACCCTTGTGGCTTAAATCAACATGAATTTATGTCTTACTGTCATGGAGGTCAACAATTCGAAATGAATCTCATGAGGCTAAGATCAAGATATAGACGGAATTGTGTTCCTTCTGGAGGCTCCAGTAGAATCTGGGTTTTTTGTTGGTTTGTCTTTGTGTTTGTTTGTTTTAATCTCTTGAGCTCATGGACCTTTTCTCCATGAGCTTCAGACTTCTTGGCTACAGTGTATTTCTAAAAATTATGGAAAAAGGTTTCAGTGTTTCACTCCAAACTCTGCCTCTCTGGTTCCATCGTTTTCTTCTGCCTTTGACCCTCTTTCCTCCCTCTTTGATGCTGTATTCCGTTTACTTTTTTTGTTATGTCTTTTAAAGATCATTTATGTATTTATTTCATAAGTGACAGAAAGAGAGAGGGGACGGGTGTACCCTTGACAGGTCTCTTCACATCATTATTCCCCCAGCCTTCTAGCCCATCAGTATCATTGGCATATCCAGTGTTCAGGAAGATCTGGGATCCAAACCTGGGGCCTTCCCTATGGCTCCATTATTGTGCAGGAGCAGCAGACAACTAGCACCGCCATGAATCACCCTTGTTTAAAAAAAAATTAATTGTACATATTTATGGAGTGCAATGTGAGTACTTCTCAATCTAAGCACACAATATGTAATCAAATCAGCAATAAACCTCAACTCAGCATTTATCATTACTTTGTGTTATGAGCAGTCAAAATAATTTCTTCCAGATATTTTGTAGTATACATTAAATTGTTATTAGTTATAATTACTCTACTGTGCTTTATTATAAAGAAGTCATTCCTCTAAGAGGAATTTCACTAACTGCACATTTTAATCTATTAACCAAGTTCTCCCTATCTCCTTTCTACCTTTTATCCACCACCTTCTGGAATACACCATTCCCCTCTCCACTTTTATATGACGAGTCCTTAACTTCTACAAATGAGTGAAAGCATGTAATATTTGTCTTTGAGTGCCTGGCTTATTTCACCCAGAGTAATGTCCTCCAAGCTCATCCATATTGCCTCAAATGACAAAATCTCATTGTTTTTATGGTTAGATAATATTCTGTTGTGTATACATACCACATTGGTTGTACCCATTCACTTGTTGATGGACACTTGGGTTAATTCTGTATCTTGGGGAATATCATACAGTAAACTGGGAAGAGCACAGGTATCGCTTTGTATGCAAGAATCCTCAAGATCACATTGTGCACCCTTGGATAATCCATATTTTCTTACCTCAAGTTTCTCAACCTGATCATTGATCAGCAGAGTTTCCTTTGCCATCGAAGGTAACATATTCAAATATTTTGGCGATCAGGTTATGGATGTCTGATGGTCTATATAATGCCATGATAATGGAAGACTAAAGCCAGAAAGTGAGTATGTAGATAAATCTCTGAACTTTAACACACTCAAGGTGAACGGCTGAAGAAAAGCACAACATGAACAAACACTGAAAAGAACGACAGTAAAATAGAATTGTTCTCCACCCCCATGTAGATTACCTTCAAGAGAGGCTTCAAAGGAATGTAGTAATCTATAGTATTGCAATGATTTACTCTGATAAATCCGTTTTGTACAAGCCACTGGGGATAATAGTGTAAGAAAGAAAATTTTTAAATCAGTGATGTGAGAGGGAATGATGGGAAGTAATTGAGGGGGTGTTATTTTAAGTTCTATGGTGAACAAAGATTTTTCAAAAGACAGAATTGCCCAAAAGAATGCCAGAGAAAATTCTCAAAGGGAAGAGTTCCAGGCAAAGAATATAGTTAGTGCAATGACCCTATGGAAGGAAGGAGTTCAGCACATTTGAGAAGAGGAGGCCACCTGACCTCCAGCATCTACAATGGAAGATGGTGATACAAATTGGGAGGCAAGAAAGTATCCAACCAACAGTGGCCTTTAGGCTGAAACTCAACATTTAATGTAAGTGTAATGGGAAATTAATGGAGGGTTTCCCCAGGCAGTGACAGGGACTTACTTATGTTTTGGATAGATTTTGGATAGAGAAAGAGTCACATCAGGGCAAGCAAAGAACAGGGAGCAGTGGACAGGGAGCAGTGGATTGTGGGGTCATGAAGAGATGTGAGATACATTCTCCAGGTGGAGTCAACAGACTTTGCAGTAACCTACACGGGCGATAGTATTCCTTTTTATTCCGTGTCTCACAGGGATTAATTTGTAACATGTGGAGTTGAGTAAAACAACGCTATTTTTGACATCTGCTTACAAGTTAGGCAATCCTATAACCTATAGCCAAGCTACACATTATTCTCAGTGAATTTTTTAAAAAGCTGTAAGGTTACCAATTATGATGTAAGAAACCAGACAAAGGCTACTGTGTTAACAACTTTTCCTCCATGGATTCTTCATTGAAAACTTAAAATTCTACTGATTAGTTTGAAGGTAAATATTATTAAGAGATTATGTTAGCAAAAAAGGTATTATTTAATTTTCTTCTGTCAGAAAATAATATATAGACAGCAAATCTTAGAAGGTTTATAAAGAATAACCAACCTAAAACTCTGTAAAGATGAATCTTCAACACTATAAGGAAAAGTTCTTGTTTTGCTTTTAGAGAACACAGGAAAATAATATAAAAATGACAAAATTATGTAGTTTCATTCTATTATAAATTACAAAGGAAAAAAATAATTTTTGCTGAGCATATTTATCTGAAAACATTAAAAATAGCAAAAGAAGTCGGTGACATATTATCCCCATTTGATGTAAATTTAAAGGCACCCAATAACAGCAATCATTTATTGATAGAAGATGTTATCAAGATAGTCAGTGGCATTGTGTTTAAGGCAGTTAGATCTCCCATGGCTGATTGTGTGGTTCTAGTCCCAGACCCAGAAGCTTGAAAAACATACCAGATGCCAAGTGCATATCCATAATCCCCCAAAAAAGAAATGGAAGAGAAAGGATCGCAATGTGACAATCCCCCATGATAGGTTCTTCCTCTCTCTCTCTCTCTTTCTCTCTCTTTCTCTCTCTCTCTGTCTCTCTCTCTCTCTCATGAAAGCACACACCTACTAATGAATTTCAAATTTAAAAAATTTTTAAATAAGACATGTATCAGAAAATTCCCCATTACTATTCATTTTATTAGTTTTGTTGAATAGAAATAACAACAAACTTGGATTTAAGAAAGTCAATGAAGGTTCATTTCCTTTTTAAGAAGAAAGGGAGGGATGGAAGCCCAGTGCATGGTGTACTGGAATCAAAACAAAGAAAACTCATCAAAGCATCTATGAAGGCCACTCTGAGAGCAAAGGATTTCCTCTTGGAAGATAACAGATAGCGGTCACAGTGGGCTGCCTGTACATTACGGGCGGAAAGTCGCAAGCACACCACAGTGCCTTTGACTAATGACTCAGTGTTCCACACACTGAGGTCAGGAACATGGTTCCAACTCGAATGCTATATTTTAGATTTACTTCTGCTAACCTTGTAGCTTTGCAAGAGATGGTCAAATTCTGTCCAGCGTTTTCCCAGATCCAGTCATAATAACGTATTGATCTCATGTAAGTACACCTGCAATTATCAAGTTGGGTTCGTTCTTTCTACCTCCACTGCCCTTTAATCAAGGAATCTCCCATGCTGATGTGTCATAATGGAAGAATAAAGAATTGAACTCACAACTTTGTAAAGAGGCTCGCCTTTTACCTGAGTATCATTATCTTACCTTTGGAAACCTTGGAAAAATTATTTTGGGTATTGGTTCCAATGTCATGTATATTTAGAGCATATATTGCCTGATGGTTGTATTCAGTAGGTGATATGCCAACACACACAGGTAATAGGGCAAAATGCAAAGATTTTACATTTTGTCATGTTCTTACTAGACATGCATTGGAAATCTTCAGCAAGTAGAGATTCACTTCTCAAGTTCAACCTTCCTTGCTAGAACGGAAACAGAATTTTAAAATAACACTATAAAAGTAGTTGATGTGCTGGTGAAGGTACTAGATGGTTGACATGGTGGGTAAGGCACTGAATTCCCACATAGCCAATGATGGTTCAAGTCCCGTAACTGGTGGCTTGAAAATTATCCCAGGCGCATATGTGTGTGCACCCAGGAAAAGACCGCAGGAGAAGGGATTCATAGCATGGCAGCATGGCCATTCCCCCGAGGAGGTGATTTCTCATTTGCCCTCTCTCTGCCTCTCTCCAGAGAGCATATGCGCCTTGCAGGATTAAGGTACATTGAGACACATGGCAAAAACCTAAATAATAATAACAGCACTATAAGAAATTTTGTCTTTTTCTCTAAGTATGCACTTTACACCAATTTTCTCATTTGCCCTCTCTCTGCCTCTCTCCAGAGAGCATATGCGCCTTGCAGGATTAAGGTACATTGAGACACATGGCAAAAACCTAAATAATAATAACAGCACTATAAGAAATTTTGTCTTTTTCTCTAAGTATGCACTTTACACCAATGTGTCTAAGGAGCACTGCTATAGAGGCCCAAGTTCAGTATTGGTGCCTGACAGCATCAGAACTTGAATCTCTCTGTGCTGCAGATATTCACACCAGCTAATAATGTATGGTTTATTTTTGAATCTATTAAAAATTGTAGGTAGGCCCAGTCGTGGTAGCATGTGCTGGTTGACATTGCTGCTCAGCAAACTGAGGTCACATGGGAGGCTCAGGTGCGATTCCCAGCCAACCCTAAGAAGTCAGAGATAGTGGGGCACACCTGTAGTCCCAGGCTGAGGCAGGAGGATCATGATATACTCATGGGCCTGTCTAAAAGGAAAAAAAAAAAAATGTGAAGAGGGAATTTAGGTATCTCCATGAAGTTTTCTACCATTGAGGGGTGTTGAAGACATAGGCCTTAGAGTTTCCTGGGTGACTTCAATATAATCACCTTTAAAAATAATACAGCGCTGGTCTCGTAGCCTGCTAGTTCTCTTGCAACTGCATGTGCCCTCCCACAATTGAAAGAAAAAAATAATAATAATGACTAAAAAACTAACATTGTGGGGCCAGCAGGTGGCATAGAGGGTAAGGCACTGGACTCCACATGGCCAACCATAGTTCAAGTCCAGAACCTGGAGGCTTGTAACTCATGCCGGTGCATGTGTGTGTGTGCCCATAATTCTAAGAGGAGAATGAAGGAGAAGAGATTGCAGCTTGGTCATCCCCCCCGGGGTGTGTTTTCTCATTTTCTGTCTCTCTGGTCAGTGCAAGCACCCTATAGTAAAAATTCTCTTAAAAAAAAACAAAAAAAACTTGGGACCAGCAGTTGGCATAATGGCTATTTTGCTGGACTCCCATGTAGTCTACCACAGTTCGAGTCTTGGACAAGGTGGCTTAAACTCACACCGGGCGCGTGTGCATGTGTGCCCAAGATCCTGAGAGGAGAATCGAAGAGAAGGAATTATGGCATGGCCATCCACCCTGGGGAGTGATTTCTCGCTTTCTGTCTCTCTGTCTCTCTCTGTCTTTCTGGCAAGTGCACACATCCTATAGCAAAAACCGCTATAAAAAAAAATTAAAAAAAAAAAAAAACTAGCTTTGTAACCTAACTCATCAAAGTTTTTTTCCAGAGTCTTTCTTTTTGAGTTATTTCTCGGTCCAGAAAATGTTGACTGTCAGCGTCACGGTGGCATAATGTGGCAGGACCCTGTTTCTTCCACCACGGCCACTACAGATCAACAGCATTTGTTCATTCCCTTTCATTCCCTAAATGTTTATTTTGCTTCCAAAAAACTCAAGTTGGTGACATGTGATTCTTGCACTATCCCCTAGTAATCTGTTCTAGGTATGCTAATTCTCATCTTCTCTGCTAGAAAAATAGTAACATATGATGTACTTGTTAAAAAATCTAATCAGGGACCAGCAGTTAGCGTAATGGCTATGTTGCTGGACTCCCACTTAGTCAACTGTGGTTCGAGTCCCAGACCCAGCGGCTTAAACTCACGCTGGGCGTGTGTGCGTGCGTGCCCAAGATCCCGAGAGGAGAATGGAGGAGAAAGGATTGCAGCGTGGCCATCCCCCCTGGGGGGTGATTTCTCACTTTCTGTCTCTCTGCCTCTCTCTGTCTGTCTGTCTGGCGAGCGCCTGCGCCCTATAGCAAAAACCTCTCCCCACCCCCCCAAAAAAAAGAAAAAAAATCTAATCAAATGAAGTGAATTATATCATGACTGTTTCCACATATACTAATACCTCTTCACAAGAAGCCGGCGATGCTCTTTCTGGGCAATGTAGTAGTAAGAGAAGATACAAAGAACAATAGCTAAATGAGTGTGTAATCATTTGCAGCAATAAACTGAAGTTAGAAATGATCGACTCTAAGTGGCGACTAAACCACGCATTGTAGATCTTACTAACGGGAAAAAAATGGTCCCGGCAGGCTGGACAACTCATAGCAGCAAACCAGGGATTTGGAACCAGGAGACAGATGAGGGAAGTTTCACCAGGAAAAAAGCTTATGTGGTCAAGGAGTTGGGAAGGAGACTGAAATTCTACAAAGAACACTGAGGACAGAATCAGCAAATGCATGTTACATGCCATGCTTAGAGATTCACCACTCACATGATTGCATTAATGACACTGAGAAATCCTGCAAAAAAAATGTTTAACTTTACTGAACTCCATTTACTTGGGCAAGGAAATGCCCTAGTATTGGTTGAAACACATTTTGGAAAAGTGTGTTGGCTTGGCAAGTCGGTTTTGCCCAAATCTGGAATTAGTTTATATCCTCACATATATCTGACAACTGTGGAAGGCCGCATATTAGATCTTGCACATGAACAACTGTTTGTCCGTTTTGTTCCCTTACCCTAACATGGCTGTCTGCTTCTGTAAACCTGCTTACTCTTCCCATGAGAAAACAGCTTGGCTAGCCATACAGAAAACCATACCCAGGACCACATCCTGTACCTGCTACTGTCTTTGCTAACTAGCCTGAAACCCTTTTGTTTAACAATGGAACTGTTTGCATGGAAACCCCACTCACCTCAGAAACAACTGCTTGCATAGAAACCCCTGGCATCTGACCCCCTATAAAAAAGGCTACTCAAAATTCTGTCTGGGCTGCAGTTCTGATTCTCACCCCCCACCCCCAGCCTCAGACTGTAGTCGCTGGCCAGCTAATAAAGACTGCCTTTAAACTTATAAAAATTAATTAATTGACTAATTAATTAAACTAAAAAAATCTGGCTTTGGTGGTCGTTCATTCGGTAGCACTCCACGACACAACCATGTGAAATTATAAGTGGATCTCAGAATTTCGGTCCCCCAAATTTTGCAAAATATGATCCACGTTTTTAATCTTACTTTACCATATTTAATATTTTTTCCCTATCCGTTACCTTGGAAGAAAGAAAATCAAATGAAACGAAGTGTATGAACTTAATTTTCAACTCTTATCTTTAAGAAACAGTTAAGCTTCTTTTAATGTTGTTTCTTAAATGACATAATAATCTAGGAAGTGATTTTCAATGAGGAGTACCATGGGGTTTCAGTTTAATTTAGCAAAGGAAATTCTCTGCTATGGAAAAAGCTTAGCTGGTTTCTACCTGACATCGCTAAGCCCTTACCGGGTGTCATCACCAGCAGGCCTACATTCCATTTTATCAAATCATGAAAATCCTCCCACCTAGGAAGAGGAAAAGCAGGGAGTAACTTTATCTGAGTCTGCCTTCTGATATTTGACTACATATTGAAGGAGAACTTAGGAACTATTTCCTTTGAATTACTATAGATTCTCTTGTCGTCTTGCAACTATAAAGCCGGGAAAGATTCCTGGGCGAGATGATTCATTGGAGGTGTCAGGTTCACTTGATTGAAGGGTGCCTGAAGACTGGTTACACATCGTTTCTAGGGGTGTCTGTGAGCGTTCAATACCCATGTGTGGGCTGAGAGAGGAAGACCCACCCTCAAAGTCGTCTGGCACCATCCGATTGGCTGGGAGTATAACAAGGACAGAGGAAGCGAAGATGTTTCCTCTGCCCTCCTTTCTCTCCACCCTTCCTTCCAGAGCCCGCTGTGTGTTCCGCTGGTACATAATCGGCCTAAAGCAGCCCTGTTTCATGACTCAGTCCTTGGCTACCTGTGTTCCTGCCAGATCTTGGCCCCTGCCCCTCCAGCCAGACTACAAGTTCATTAACCTTTGTATTCTTGGCTAATACCAGCAGCAGAAGCCTGAGGGGGCTTGGGCCTGCAGCCTCCCAAGGGCCTTCTCAGGCTTCAAACTGCAGCTGCACCAGTTTGACTGTTTCTGAAGAGCCATTCAGCTGTTTCTCCAGAGAGCAGAATTCCTATTTTCAAACTTCTCCACCTTGTGACAGTGTGGAATAGTTCCTATAAGAAACCCCTTCATTTACGTATTTATCTATTGGTTCTGTTTCTATGGAGAACCTTCACCAATACACTGACTTGATTCTGAGCCACCACAAAGACAATACAAATGCCAGTCAGTGCTACTGACTCAAAGCTCTTTCTCACGAAGAAAAACATTTATCCGTTCAAGCTCTGTAAAATCAAGTTTGAGGGCTGAAAATTTTTAATAAGTATTTTAAGTAGTAGCAAATATTCAATTTCATAAGTCCTGATGAAAAGAGATAAACCTTTCTTCTCATAACAAATACCTATTTAGTAAAGTAGTAATAATCAACTAGTAAAATACAGAGCTCCAGAAATTGTACAGCTGTATCAGACTACATCTAACGGAGAAGACTTACTACTGGGTATTTTTTAAACAATGAAAACAATGACTCGGAAAAGAGCAAATTTATTCTGACAATAGGAAGCAGCCCTATAAAATGAAAACAAAACAAATAGTAGCCCTGGTCAAAAACTTAAACATTTCTTTTTGAACTTAGAATTTTGGAAATGAACTTGATCAGTGCTAGGGCCAGCCAGGTGGCATGGTTGTTAAAACAGCTGGATTCCACATGGCCGAGTGCACGGTTCAAGTCCTGAACCTGTCGACTTGGAATATATGCCAAGTGCACATGGATTCATGCCTAAAATACCAACAGGTGAATAGGGATTTCAGGGTAGCCCCCTGTGGGGAGTATTTTTCACTTTCCCTCTCTCTCTGTATCTCTCTGTTGAGTACATGCCCCTATATTTTGTGATTTGGGGTACACACATACACACCCCTGGCATGATTTTTCAAGCTGCCAGGTCTGGTACTGGAACCATGCAGAGACCAGCTCCTTAACTACCATACCACCTGCTGGCTTCAATGCTTAATAATTTTTAACTTAGTTTCTACAAATTATAACTGAGTTTTTAAGATGGAGATCCTTGATATTTTAAGATAAACTAAATATTTAATTGTGTTGTTTGCTGCTCACATGTCACATAGGTAATGTCAGTTTATTTGTTAAATATCTTACCACTAAAAATCTTGATTAACGCATTCCTTCCAGCTTCATCTTTTTAAAGCAATGTTGCAAAACAAACAAACAAACCAAAAAAAAAAAAAAAACACAAAATTTCTCAAAAAAAAAATCTTATT
>NW_006159752.1:93378-120695 GCF_000334495.1 Tupaia belangeri chinensis
GGCGGGGGGCAACTGCATAGAATCAAAAATACACAAAAAAAAAAAAAAACCAAAAAAAAAAAAAAAAAACACACAATTTCTCAAAAAAAAAATGCTATTTCTGGATAGTACGTAAAGTATCTAATGGAAATCCTGGAGCTACCATCTATACTAGAAGAGATGTGTAAACTGTTAGGATGTTCATTACTTCAGTCAATGAAGAAAATAAATATACCACAAGTGTTACAGAAATGTTTATCTGTTTCACATTGTATCTCTCTCCTAGATAGGCATACATGCACATCCACCAAGATAAACCCCAAATATATATATATATATGTATATATGTATATTTGGAGAAGTTTTTGCTATAGTGCACATGCATGTGCCAGACAGACAGAGAGACAGAAAGCAAGAAATCAGGCCCAAGGGGGATAGCAATGCAGCAATCCCTTCTCCATTCTCCTCTCTGGATCCTAGGCACGCACGCACATGCGCCTGGCATGAGTTTTAAGCCACCAGGTCAAGGATTCGAACTGCAGTTGACTACATGGGAGTCCAGAGACATAGCCATTACGCCAACTGCTGGTCCCTCCAAATATATTTTGATCCAAACTCGTTCAATCAAAAAACATTCTAATACAATTTTGCTGAATTGGCTGTGTGAGGCATATAGAAAACAACTGAATCCCCAACATTCTTTGGTTATTCTACATATGACATCAATGCCTTATTGAATTTCTGTAAGTATACCAGTGAATATTTATTGAATTTCTGTAAGTATCCCAGTAAATATTTATTTGGTAGCAACTGTAGGCCTTTTTTGTGCCAAGACTTGTATAGAATAAAAAAATTATGAAGAAGTAAAATAAATTTTATAAATATCCCTAACTGTAATTTCTAAAATGTTTTAAAGGGGCTGGCAGGTGGCATGGTGGTTAGAGGTGCTGTACTTCCACATTGCCAACCATGGTTTTAGTCCTGGACCTGGCAGCTCGCTTTCTCACTATCGCTCTCTCTGTCTTCCTCTGGTCAAATGAAAAGATAATTAATAATGATAAAAAATAAAAGCAAATAAATAAATCATTTTTAAAAATAAAATAAAATGTGTTACATTGAATCACAGTTCTATAAATGATGGTCCAAAATAAAAAATTCACACTGCACCATATGCTAGTTTAGAAGAATTAATGATTAAACTGATATAGCAAAATTTCATTCACTATGGCTGTGGGAAAACTTCAAAAGATTCTTGAAAAAATGAAAATAAAGTACACGGTTATTTTGATGCTAAATGTTTTTGAAATCTACAAATAACATTTTTAATATTATGCATTTGTCATGAACTTTTTTGAAGACCCTGCCCCCCCATATAGTCCACTTCATGGATCTGGGGTTACTGTAAAAATTAAAATGACATTCTTTGTTCAATTACTCAGATATTCTGAACACCATTTAGTAGAGGAAAAATGCTACATCAATACATTCGAAATAAATAAATAAACTCTTTGTAACTTTCTGAACTCAAGAGTAAATTGTTATGTTAGTTTCAATAAGGAGGACATAAACTCTGGTTTTTGAATTAATCTTGTGCTGACCTGCATGTGAAGATAAGCCTAGCCTTCCAAGGTTAAACCCTATTCCTCGTAGAATTTTTGCTCAATCTGAGTAGTGAGTTAAACTCAAAATTACGGCAACTTCTTATAACACTCTTGATTTAATGAATGCAAGCAAATATCTTTAGAAATATTTGAAAAGGTTTAGGGGCTGTTCATTATTGAGCAGCAAAGCAGAAAAGGAAGACTATTTGTGTTATATATGGTTTCTTCCCAAACATAATGATGAAATATAAACTCTTCAAGGTTGTGTAGGAAACCAGTGTTTCTGCAAGATAAAAACATGGAACTAATTGTTTATATTAGGGTCTTTAGGATTGGGCTATTTTATATGCAAATTTACTAGAGCAATTTGTTTTACATGTGTATTAAGTCAAATGAATCAAATCTTCTGAGTGGGTGGAACTAAGATGATAGACCATTCCATTCTCTTTGAGAATAATTTGCAATTCAGCATTTTATACAAATTTAATTGAAATGTAATCATGCCTCTGTAAAGCAGCGATAAACTTAATATACGAGAACAGTTATTTTGTGCCAATAAAATATCAAAACCCAGCAAATTGTGGAGCAGTTTTCAGGATGACTATTTAAAATGGTATGACTAGTTCTAAAGCTGGGTCAAAAATAATTATTTCAGCCATCAGAAGGGCAAGTTAGTAGAATAAATGACATTTTTCTGGTTACAGATTTAAGTTTCTTTATAAAATGACAATAATAGATCCCACCAAGCGCTTGACTTTGTATGTCACAGATTAGCGTTCAGGAGGTTGGTTCGTCATTACCTGAACCAGGGCCAGTCGAATCTCATGCCCACACACCAGGCCGAAGCATTTCTGGCCTGCATCAAAAAGGCCTGCCGTCAGTTATAAAGTGAGGCATTTTGCCATCGCTGCAGCAAATGAGATAAAATAGCCTTTTTGGATAATAAAGTCACAAGGCATTTAAACTGTGTGACCAGTTACTTTCACCTGTTTTCTTTCTTCCTTTTGGTCAGCATTGATGTGGGTATTTTCTTAAAGAACTGACCTACAGTGTGAGAATGGATTCAGACAACACTTAGCAGGACATTGGCTCTAGATAGTTTCATTGCTGCAGGAAGAATAAGAAGGTGTCGGAAAATAGAAATTTTGAACCCCCTACAGAGCATTTTGTACATTATATAACAGGATACTTTCTCAAAGTCTTACTTACACCCTTTTTTAAATGAAACAAAAACAATATCAATACTACTACTAATAATAATCTTCCTTTCTTTTTGTTTTAACCGAGTCTAACTTAGTTGTTTGACAAAAAAATGTTAGACTTGCTAACAAAATAACTAAATGATGGATCCTATTGAATAACTTTGGTTGAATGTAGGATAGTTTCCAAGTGTCTGTCTTTGCAGTGAGTTTTATTATGTTTTTAAGCTTAACAGCCCTTGGTAGTACTTTCAAAAATGGCATGCAGATGTTAAAACCAACTTAGGAAAACTTTCTGTTTTCTTTCCATTCACTTATCTAAGTTAAAAATTCTAAAAGCAAGCTGGCTGCTTCTCATCCTACCTGTCACACAAACTAAACGACCGTCCTGTTTATAGCAGAATGCTATAGTTGAGGTCCCACCTTTAGCCTACAGAAGGCTGCATTGCTTACTTTACATGTTTTACAGAAACAAAGTGTTAGGGTAGGTAGATCGTGAGAAAAAGCAGAGAGGGGAGGATCTCAGGTATGTTGGCACTGTCTATGGCTGTGGTCTTGAGAAATGCCCCAAACTATCCTTTGGATGCTTTTGCAGTTGGGAACACTCTCTTGTTCAAGAGACGGGCAGCACAGGGGGCCTTCCATAACCCGGAGCACACTCAGTACTGAGCTTTGTTGCCCTCAAGTACCCTCTGTACTGGGTTGTCAGAAAAGTCATGAGGCATTTTTTCAACAGATGGCACTGGTTCATTTTTGGAAGTACTAGAGTCATTCCCATCTATGATATTGCTAAGGCATTTGACAGTTGACAGTTCTAGCTTCATTTTTTGTTTTTTAATTAAGACATTTGATTGAGTTTTAGAGATTTTTACAAGTTGCGGTTGGAAGGTCAAACTGCATTTTCACCATATTTAGCTGTTTTACTTCAGTAAAGAAAAGAATGCGCATCGAGCTTGTGAAAAGTTGTGTAACGTTCACAATGACAATGTTCTGTAAAAACATCAGTGCCAACGATGGTTCACAAAATTCTGTGCGGGTGATTTTGATCTCAGCGATGCTCCTTGATCAGGGAGAGAGGCCCACCGAAGTTGAGGATGGCAAAATAGAGGTATCGCTAGAGTCAAACCCATGTTACCTGACACGAGAGATTACAGAAACGTTGAGCATCCATCATCTAAGTCTTCACAACCACCTGAAAAAGCTTGGATATGTAAGGAAGATCGATATTTGGGTTCCTTATGAGCTCAACGTTCATTTGACAGTGCATATAAATATCTCTGATATGCTCATTAAATGTAAGGAAACAATCTTTTTTTAAAGCAACTGATAATTAGTGATGAGAAGTGGATTGTTTACAACAAGGTGGTGTGCAAACTGTCTTGGTCCTGATGTGATGATTCCCCTCAAGTGACAATGAAAGCAGACATTCATCAGGAGAAGGTTATGTTCTCAGTGTGGTGGGATTTTAAAGGAGTCCTGTTTTTCAAGCTCCTACCAAGGAACCAGACAATCAATTCAAATGTGTTCTTTCAGCACTTGGACAGTTTGAATGAGTCCATCATCCTGAAATGTCCAGATTCTGTTGATTGTTAAGGAGTTGTGTTTTATCATGACAATGAAAGACCCCACACAAGTTTGCTCACCCATCAAAAATTAATGGAGCTTGGATGGGATGTGTTGCCACACCCACCATACTCACCTGACATTTGACCATCAGACTTCCACTTGTCTCACTCTCTTCAAAACTCCTTACATGGTATAACAGTCAATTCAGATGAGGCTGTAAATCAGCACCTTGTTTAGTTTTAGTTTAGCACCTTTTATATTTCTTTAAAGAGAGATTTGTTATATGGTATGTGCACTTATCAGAAAGACAGAGAGAGACAAAAAGACAGAAATAGCCATGACCCAATCCCTTCTCCTCCGTTCTCCTCTCAGGATCTTGGCGATACATGCACCTGTGCCTGGCATGAGTTTAAGCCTCCTGGTCCAGGGCTCTAACTGCAGTCTACTACATGGGAGTCCAGTGACCTAACCATTACACCATCTGCTGGTCCCAAGACAGGACCTTCTATGAACGAGGAATTATGAAGCTCACTGAAAGATGGCAAAAGGTTATTGAACAAAATGGGCACTATATCATTGACTGATCTTGGTTCTTTATATAAATAGACTTTGAAAAACATAGAAAAAATAAGTCATGACTTTTCTGACAACCCAATGTCATGTCCATAGACTCGTGGGAATTGACTATACAAGGCCCAGCTGAGCACATACTGAACAGAAAGGGGAAGAGCTGAGCTGTGTAAGCACACGATGTGGAAACCTGTATTCATACTTTCATACTCAGGGCCACTCACTCCTGCTCTTAGGAACATACTTTCACTTTCATTCTTCCCTGTTTATACTTTCTTTCTTTATATCTTTATAGTGTACATTTCTTTTTCCAACACGAATACCATACATATCAGTCAAGACAAAAATGTTACTATATACATTATCATTAGCAAATAGCTTCTCATTTTTGTCAATTAAATGTACGTTTACATTTTTTTTCCTTCCCGTTTCCCCTCCCTCCCTTCCATACTGAACTTTTTTTCCAGTGTCAAGTGCACTATGGTTTGTTCTGAAACATTTTTTTCTCCTCTCTCCATTCCCCCTTTTACTAAAGAGAGGTATAAAAAAAATTAGGAGAGCCTCAATTTGGTCTGTTTTTTGGACAAAGCCTCTTAAGAATTCAATTTCTAATGCAATTCAACAAATACTATTGCATTATTAAACTTATGCAAATAACCATCCTAACCTGCAGTAAAATTTTGATGTTTCACTAAACAACTGTCTCTTGGCTGAATTCTTTCTTCCAAGAAGACAAGAACTGAGGTATTTGTCTCCATGCTAAGAAATGTACTAAAATCATAATTGTCAGTTTTTGAGAATACGTCCAAATGTTGGAAGAAGATTTGAGAAGAGTCTACAAGATAGAAAACTCGATTTTCACTTTTTAAAATGTTATTTGAGGGCTTTGATGCTGCTGGAATAAGAAATGGAAGCATCGGAGCATAGGTGTTTAGTAAGAAATCTCAGGGGCTGACCCTATGGCCTAGTGATTAAGGGAGCTGGATCCCACATGGCCTGCCAGAGTTTGAATTCAGGTCCTGGCAGCTTGAAATCATGCTGACTATGTGTGCATGTTTCCCCCAAATTCCAAAAGGATGGAGATATGGAGAAGGCATTGTGTCCTAATCACATCCCATTAAGGGGTACTTCTTCCCTCTGCCTTTCTCTTTGTCTTTTTCTGTCTCTCCCTGGGAAGTGCACCTGCATTTTGATGATTAAGAAAAAAGAAAGAAAAATAAAGAGAAAGAGCTTCAGAAATATATACTGAATGCAGTTAAAAATCAGATTCGTGGAACCAGCAGTTAGTGTAATAGCTAGGTCGCTGGACTCCCATGTAGTTGACCGTGGTTCGAGTCCTGGACTCAGTGGCTTAAATTCATGCCAGGCATGTGTGTGTATGTGTGTGTGTGTGTGTGTGTGCGTGTGCCCAAGATCCAGAGAGGATAATGGAGGAGAAGGAATTGTGGTGTGGCCATCTCCCCGGGAGCAGGGGGTAATTTCTCGTTTTCTGTTTCCCTATCTGTCTTTCTGGTGAGCACACGTGCCCTATAGCAAAAAACTCTCAAAAAAAAAATCAGATTCTGACAATATTCCAGACAATACATTAAAATTTTAAAGTAGTTTTGTTTTTGGACACATAAGTAAATGTGGCTAGAAAAGGTAACCACAACGTAAGTGCTTCTTAACTCTTGTTGTAGTTGATTGGAGGATATTTTGGGGGCTTCCACACTTGTGTCTGCAAAAGACAAAGGTGACCCCCAAGGCCAGCTCCATTTTGATGAGTCAATGAGACTTGATCAATGGAAAAGGACAAGTCTCCTTGTCAGCAGAAGGGTATGTGAATGCCTTCAATAAAAGCTCAAATTTTAATTTTTTGTATCAATGCATGAGAACAATTACCATCCTCCTGCCACCACACATCTCCTTAATTTCACTTGGCCACTTTTTCAGGCCTGTGAAGAGCTGTTCATTGTAGGAAGGAACAACAGACACCAGTAGTAGAACTCGGATCTTGGTGAGGTCAGCAGTATGAAAAAACAAATCATATTTAAATAACCTTGCACAAAAATAGCTGTATTTTCAGATGGCAAAAGCTGTTGAAAAATATAAAACCAAATTATATCTCTTTCTTTTCACAGCATTACCTCACTTAATACACAATTCTGCAGTTTTTGATTGGTTCTCAGACAGATATGTTTCTTCAGCAGTTTCCCTTTTGGGTCTTTCTTGACCTCAATAAGGAACAGATCCTAAATATTTGGACAAACTTTATTTATGGGACAATTACAAGCAAAGAAGTAAACTGGAGAAAGCCATCATTGCTTTTAATTCTTTGCAAATAATAGGACATGTTTTTATAATCACATCAACAAAAGTACATCTTTCTTATAATTCAGTCATGCCAGAATTACAGCAAAACATCAAACGAGACAGATGATGTGGAAATGAAAATGTAAGTGTTGGTTAAAAGTTAGGGAAAATATATATAAGGACTATTTTTTAAATAAACTTGAGAGGCCAGTAGGTGACATAGTGATTAAGGCACTGGGCTTCAACATGGTGGACCATGGTTCAAGTCCTGGACACAGCAACTTGAAAATCATATTGGGCACTTGTGCATGCATGCCCAAAATCTCAAGAGGAGATGGAGGAGAAGGAATTGAGGCATGGCCATAACCCTGGGGGGGAGGGGGGATGAGTTATTAATTTCCCTCTCTCTGACTCTCTCTCTCGAGAATGCACACACCCTATTGAGGGGGAAGGAAAGTGCCAGGCCTGTAGCCTGATGGATAAGATAGCTGGATTCCAAATGACTGACTACATCGTTTAAGTCCTGGCCCTGAGGCTTGAAACACATGCTGGGTAAGTGTGTGTGTGCGCGTGTGTGCTCAAAATCCCAACAGAATGGGAAATGAAGAAGTGATTGCAGCATGCCCGAGCCCCATGGAAGGTGCTTTCGTCCTCTTCCTCTGTGTCTTTGTCTCTCTCTGATGAGCACACAATCCCTCAGGAAAAAGAGAAAAGATAACAATAAGGCCATAAATGAGAGTAGAGGGGAGATTTGGAGTCTTATCAAGCAGGCTCCCTCTACTCTAGGCTGCTGCTTTAATTTGTCTTCCTAGGCTGTGCTCATCAGATGAAGGAGTCGAGAGGGTTAGTTCATAGGCGATACAATCTTTTACCTAGAATCTGTTTCATAGTACTCATCCAATAGCCCAATGGGATCCCTAAAGACCCCCAAGTCTTTTTTATTTAATTTCCAGGTGTACCACATGCTCATTAGCAAGAGGGAGAAGAAGCATTCCGCCCCCCCAGGGGGGCATAGTCATGCTACAATTCATTTTCCCCCATTTCTCCCTCCTCTCAGAATTTTGGGCACACACGCACATGTGCTAGCATGGTTTTAACCATCAGGGACAAGATTTGAAATGTGGCTCTCCATGCACAGGGCAGCACACACCCCTGAGTCTTAAATAGATATGAAACCCTTACAACTACATCATAAAATTATTTTCTTATGTATTTTATGCATGGAAGGAAAAGAACATTGTATTTGTGCCTTTAGCATTGGTTTCCACTTTTCAGAACTTGTTGGTGACATACAAAGTTTGTTTTAGTTATGAAAATTAAATATGTTTTTTTCTTAATCACCAGATGATATAAAATTCCATGCGCACTTTTTTTTATAGAATGTGGAAATTATGCTGGGTAACCATGTGAAATATTAACTGCTCCTTTAGCTATTCATCTACTGACTCGGAGATGATTTTATTTTAAATGCTAATTTTCAGAATTATTTTTGAGGATGTTATGTTTGTTATTTCATCACATGTTCCTGTGAGATTTCTACAGTGTCCATAAAATAGTGAAATAGGTTTATGAAGTATCGCATATAATTAAGATTAAATATTCACATTATTATACGCCTGTTCTTGCTATTATAAACAAAGTAAATTCCCAGTGGCTAATTCTTCAGGAAATATTTGCATTCTTAACATTTGTAGCATGAAATCTGTCTTACAGACTTAAAGTTTAAATTGTTTTAGTGATCAACTTTGAATGCCAAAAGGTAAGTAAATAAATCAAAACACAGCTTAAAAGATAATAAAATGAACAAGATAAATACATATACAACACATACTCTTGATTTCATTTTCATATTTTAACTAGTTGTTTCATCATTGTTAAGTATGATGTATATATAGATATATATAATATGTATATACGTACAGGTCAGCAGGGGGCATGGTGGTTAAGGTTCTGAATTCCTACATGGCTGACTGTGGTCCAAGTCCTGGACACATTGACTTGAAAACCACACTGGTTACATGTATGTACATGCCCAAAATCCCAGGAGGAGGATGAAGAAGGGATGGTGGTGTGGTCATCCCTCGAGGAGTGATTTTTTTCACTTTGCTTTTCTCTCTCTCTCTGGCAAGCAGACACACACTATGGTAAAACCCCAACCCCTATCTAAGTGTGTGTGTATGTATACTTCTTGGACTTAAAGTTATAAACTCTTTATCCCAGAAGAGTTGGAAAACAAAACACTTTGTCTTTTCTAATGATTCAATTAAGTGGTATCTTGGTGATTCTATAGATTTGGCTTTGTCCTCAACTTTTTTAACTATTGAAGATAATAAGCATGTATTTACATAATGCTAGAAGAAAAAATCCTAGGAATATGTCATCTATCTGTTGGGTGAGGAAATGGCATGGGATATTGGGGTGATCAAGCCCAATACCCAACATGGGAATAGCAATGAACCTGATTCTTTGTCACACACATGAAGAACTAGAACACGGATGAACAAAGGGAATAGCAACGCAAGATTTATTGAAGGAAAAGAAAGCCCCCTATAGGGAGGGATAGGGAGGGGTCCCCAAAAGTGAGTAGACCAGTTTGGGGCTCTCATCAGGAGCTTTTATCCTAGCTAGGAGGAACTTATGTGAGTGCTCCCCTCGTGGTTGGAGAGGAGGAGGGATGCCACAAGTTGAATGGGTCAAGCTAGTCTTTTCCTAGTTTTGGAGTGGATATATAAGTCATGATTTGTCTAAAATCTTTGAGTCATAAAGACTATTAACTTGTTTTGGCAATGTGGAAGGACCTGGAAAAAGTATAATTGCTGTATTTGATTTAGGTCATGTTGCCTAAGTTAATCATTACTGAAAGTTCTAAGTCATTGCTTGTGAGCAAGTACCTAGTGCAAGCTTGACTGCTATGCTTCCATCTTTGGGCTTATGTTCTGATACCATTGTAGTACGTGTATCTCTTGTCTCCTACCTCAGGAACACTTGAAGAAGTACACAGATTTAATAAAACAAAATGCAGATTGAAATATATAGAATATGTTCATGACAGGGATCAATCCAGTAAATATATTCTGAATATTTATGTGAACACATACAACTCTGTTTGGTTTTTTTTTTTTCATTTTTTTAAGAGGTTTTTGCTATAGGGCGCATGCACTCGCCAGACAGACAGAGAAAGAGACAGAGACAGAAAGCGAGAAATCAACCCCCAGGGGGGATGGCCATGCCGCAATCCCTTCTCCTCCATTTTCCTCTCAGGATCTTGGGCATGCACACATGCCCAGCGTGAGTTTTAAGCCGCCGGGTCCGGGATGCGAACCACGGTCAACTACATGGGAGTCCAGCAACATAGCCATTACACTAACTGCTGGTCCCACTACTCTGTTTTTAGAAAATATAAATCAAATAAAATTCTTGCAGTTAAGGAGCTCAGAGTATATATTCATTTTAGAAAGCAGATGTCAGGCTGCCCCGTAGCCTGGTTATTATGGGAGCTACAGTCCACACAGCCGAGTGTGGTTTGAGTCGTACTTCTACTCAATTAAGAGAAATATTTTTATAGCCTAAAGTTTCTCTTATTTTTTATACCTGTCATATAGAGAATTAATAAGATTAAGTTCCAGAGGCTCAGATTCCTTCCCACTGACAAAGTGGCTTCTATGGTTGCAGAAGACTGGTCTTTCCAAGGAAGGAAGGTATCTTCTCTTTGGTTTTCTTCTATTTCCTTCCCATATATCTGGAAGCCACCTTATAGATACCTGTCTTGTAGATTTGCACATATGTGGCCAAAGAAACAACTCAACATTTTCTAAAAGGTAAAGAGAACATATACTGAAGGCTTTTCCTCTTTTCCTCTGCATTCATCATTTTGGTGAATTATGGGACCAGCAAATGGCATAATAGTTATATCCCTGGACTCCCAAGTAGTAGACCACAGTTTGAGTCTCAGACTCGGTGACTTTAAACTCACTGGGCAAGTCTGTATGCAGGTTCAACGTCCCTAGCGGAAAATGGAGGAGAAGGGAACTGCAGGGTGGCCATCCCCCTGGGAGTGATTTCTTGCTTTCTGCCTCTGTGGCAATCACACATGCCCTACAGAAAAAAAAAAAAAGAAATTCTTAAAAAAGTAGTGTAAATTACTGGAAGACCACAATTCCAGCTGAAAGCTTATGTGTCTATTGAGTCATCAAAAGAGTCATGATGTACTTTTCTATGTTTTTCTATGCAAAAAAATGTGTTACGACTTTTCTGATGATACAATATTAAGGTTGCAAATATCCTTTTTCATCTGAGACTTGTCTCTTCACTCTGATTATTGCTTCCTTTGCCTTGTAGAAGCTTTTCAACTTGATGTAGTTCCACCTGTCTATTTGTGGTATTATTGTCAATGCTTCAAGTGTCTTATTTAAAAATCTTATTCCAACGAAATTACCAAAGGCATTCTTCACAAATCTAGAAAAGACAATCATATAATTTGTCCAGAATCATAAAAGAATTCATATTACCAAAGCAATCCTGCGCAAGAAGAGTGGAGAGGGCAGCATCTCACTCTCTGACCCCAAAATAGACGATTAATCTGTGATAATCAAAAAAACATGGCATTGGCACAAAAAACAGACTGGTGGACCAATGTAACAGAGTAGAGGCTCAAGAAATAAACCCCAAAACATAGCCAACTGTTTTTGACAAAGGATACCAATCAGTTCAGTGGGAAAAGGAAAACCTCTTCAGCAAATGATGCTGGAAAAACTGGGTGTCCACCTGCAGAAAGATGAAACTAAACCCCCATATTCCACTTTTAACAAAAATCAACTCAAAATGGATCAAAGGTCTGAACCTAAGACCTCAAACTATGAAACAACTGGTGGAAAACACTGGGGAAACTTGAAGAGACATTGGGATAGGCAAAGAATTCTTAAATAAGATGCCCAAAGCATAGCCAATAATCCCCAAAAATAGACAAGTGGGATTACAACAGATTAAGAAGTTTCTGCTCAGCAAAGGACACAGTAATTAGTGTGAGTCCACAGCCCTCAGAATTGGAGAAAATTTTGTAAACTACATCTCAGATAAAGAACTGATAACCAGAATACACAGGGAACTCAAGCAGCTTACCCAAAATATAGATGATTAACCCAATTAAAAGATGGGAAAATTAGCTGAACAAAAATCTCTCTAAGAAAGACAGCTAAAAAGCACATGAGGAAATGCTCAACATCCCTCATCATAAGGGAGATGCAGATTAAAACCACAATGAGATAACACCTAACTCTTGTCAGAATGGTGAAGATTAAAAATGCCAAAAATTAAAAGTGTTGGAGGGATTGTGGTGAAAGGGGACCTCTCCTATACTGTTGGTGGGAATGTAAATTGGTCCAATGACTATGGAAAACAATATAGAGATTCCTCAAAAACCCTCAGATAGAACTGCCATATGATCCAGCAATTCCATTCCTGGGTATCTACCCAAAGGATAGAAGAATACTGAGTCGGTGAAGCACTTGCACATCAATGTTTATTGCAGCATTATTCACTAGTGTTAAGACATGGAACCAACCCAAATGGCAATGAACAGATGAATGGATTGAAAAGGTGTGGCACGTATACTCTATTGAATATTATTCAGTCACAAAAAAAGAAAATTATTCAGTCAAAAAAAAAAAAAAAAAAAAAAAGATCCTGGCAGAAAGTGGTCAAAAATGGAAGATTTATTGCTGAGTGAATCAAGCCAGGCTATGAAAGAGAGATATTGTATGTCTCCATTTAATATATACCGATTGTCCACACTGTATGGTGGAGATTAAAAAATTGGAGGATATGAAACAGTGAAAATAGCTATGGACACTGGAGACAGTGTGGCAGGAAGGTGGGAGAAGGGAAGAGTACAGGGAGGGGAATCAGAGAGAAAAAATAGATGAGACATTTGTGGGACACAGAAATGGTTTATTGCCTGTTGGTAACAATGTGTATAGTATTCTCAACTGGACTGGTCTGAGGTATATTTTATGTTGGGTAAATTCTCTTGACAAGCCAAATGATTTATAACTATAGAATGTTTAAAAATAATAAGAATAAAATAATAAGAATAATAATAAAATATTTGCCTACTCCAAAGTCCTCAAGAGTTTCCCCATATTTTCCACTGGCAGTTTTATAGTTTTAGTCTTTATTTTTAGATCTTTAATCTATTTTGAATGGACTTTTATTAATTGTGAGAGATAGGAGTCTAGTTTCTGCATGTTGATTTTCAGTTCTTCCAGCACCATTTACTAAAGGCACTTTCTTTTCCTCACTGGATCACCTTGTGTTCTTTCAAAGATCACTAAGTTGGCTATAATTTGGGGCTTTATTTCTGGGCTTCCTATTCTGTTCCATTGGTCTACTTGCCTCCTTTTCTGCTAGTACCAGACTGTTTGGGTTGTTACAGCTTTGTAATATATTTTGAGGTCAGGAAGTAAGAGGCCTCCTACTTTAGTCTTTTTGCACATACTACTTTGGCAATACAGGGCCTTTAATGATTCCAGATGAATTTATGATTTTTTTCTATTTCTGTGAAGAATGTATCAGATAATTTTACTGAAATTGCATTGAATTTTTAAATTAATTTAGATAGAATCGATATTTTTATTATATTAATTCTTCCAATCCAGGAACATGATATGTCTTTCCACTTTTGTGAATCATGCTCAATTTCTTTTTTCAGTTTTTTCATAGTTTTTCTTGTAAAGGTCTTTCACCTATTTGGTTAGATTTGTTTCTAGGGGTGTGTGTGTGTGTGTGTGTGTGTGTGTGTGTGTATTACAAATGAGATTGCTTTCTTCAGTACTATGTCAGTCTGTTGATATTTTTCCTTTTTTATTATTTATTTATTTATTTACAGTCATTCACTGTATATCAATGCAGTATACAAAATGTGATTTTTTTCCGTCCAGTATAAATTTTATATTGGCTCAATCAAGGATATAACCCTACATGCTATCATCAACAAATAATTTTCTATTTCTTGTTTCTTATATATTTTGCTTTCTCACTCCCCTTGTTTCCCTCCCTCTCACACTCTGCCAATTCCTTCCCTTTTCCCACAGTGTCTCTGGTATGTACAGTTTTTTTCCATGTCTTTTTTTTCACATTTTATTGATTCACTAAAGATCTTAATTAATTTAAATATGTTCAATAGCAAGCACAGCTGATATATACAAATTTATGAAAGCATGTCTGAATTTAGGCATAAATTTCAGTGAGTAAAGTGAACATACTATAAAGTAGCACCTCGCTGGGGCTCTATAGCTTATTGCAGTCATTAAATAGGTATTAATAGGTATTTTTAATCTATTTTCATTTTAAAAAATTAGTTCTAATAGATCAAATCAAAAAATGCTAAGAGAAATTTGCCTTAAACTTAAAGCCAGGAAAAAGGTTAAGATTCATTTCAAGATGAACTTATCAACAGTTCAAAAGAAAACAAAAATTCTAAAATATGGAAATGAAAGCATTGAAAAAATCAGTAATGTTTTAATCTAAAGTAAAAAAAAATCTATTTCACTAGATCAGACTCACATAATTACTCTCTCTTCTATTGAATTTGCAGTGTTACTGTGGTCTGATATTTCCATTTAAACTCTGGAAGTTATTATTCAACTCTGGACTTGTCCACAACATTAAGCTAGCCATTCTCTTGGTTGTTTCTTGTACTCTCATTTCTGTGTGTCTGACTTTATTTTTCCTAGAATAGCACTCCCTTCAGCACTTCTTTTTTTTTTTTTTTTGGAGAGGTTTTTGCTATAGGGCGCATGCGCTCGCCAGACAGAGAGAGACAGAGAGACAGAAAGCAGGAAATCTCTCCTCTTGGGATCCTGGGCACGCACGCACATGCGCCTGGCGTGAGTTCAAGCCACCGGGTCTGGGACTTGAACCGCGGTCGACTACATGGGAGTCCAGCGACATAGCCATTACGCTAACTGCTGGTCCCCCTTCAGCACTTCTTTAAGAGCTGGTCTGGTGTTGGTAAATTCTTTTAGGTTTTGTTTATCTGAGAATGATTTTTCTTCTCCATATGAAAGATAATCTTGCTAGGTATAGTATTCTTGGTCGAAATTGTTTTCACTTAACACTTTGAATATGTTTTCCCATTCTTTTCTTGCTTGCATTGTTTCTGATGAGAGGTCCAATATTAGCCTTATGGGATATCCTTTGAAAGTAACTTGACATTTCTCTTTTGCCAATTTTAGTATCTGTCTCTGTCTGAGGTTTTGGTCAATCTGGCTATGATGTGCCTTGGGGAAGATCTTCTTGGATCAATTCTACGTGGGTTCCTTTGTGTTTTTTGGGTCTGGATATCTGAGTGCCTCTCTAGGTTTGGAAAGTTTTCTTCCAGGATGCTGATTATTGATATGTATATATAAATGCTGTAGATATTTGTATATTTATTTTGTATCCAGCCACTTTATAGACTATCACTTTTAGGAGGGTCGTTTTGTGTTTGTGTGTGTGGATTCCTTTGGATTTACTATGTAAATTATCATGTCATCTGCAAATAGAGATAATTTTACTTCTTTTCCTATTTGAATGTCTTTTATTTTACTCTCATCTGATTACATTGCCTAGCACTTTCAGCACTATGTTGAAAAGGATTGGAGAAAGAGGGCAGTCATATCTTCATTCAGTTTGATATTAGCTATGAGCTGTCATATATGAATTTTATTGTGCTGAGAAATGTCGCTGGTATACCAATTTTGCTGAGAGTCTTAATCATGAAGGGATGTTTCATTTTACCAAATTTTTTTCTGCATCTGTAGATATGATTATATGAGTTTTATCTTCCCTCTTTTAACATGATGTATCACATTTATCATTTTGCATGTGTTGAACAATCCTTGCATCCCTGGGATAAAATGTAACCTAGTCATGGTATATAATCTGTCTAATGTGTTGTTGGATACAAATTGCTTGTATCACGTTGAGAATTTTTACATCTCTACTCATCAGGGATAATTGCTTTGTAGTTTCATTTTTTGCAATGTCTTTGTCTGCTTTTTGTATCAGTATAATAGAAGTTTCATAGAATGTGTTCTGGCGATTTCTTTTTGGATGTTTAGAAACTGTTTGAGGAAACAGGAAAGCTACAAAACACTGTGGAGTGCTCCTGTGTAACTAAAAATAGGAAAACAAAGTTTCTCAAGTTGTCCCTGCAGACCTGGGGCTGGAACAGTTGTCTGGGCTTTCCCAAGTGTCTAGGCACTAGAATTAGTTTCATCAATGAGCCTCCATCCCCATTGTTGGTGTTTTTTCAAAA
This sequence comes from Tupaia belangeri chinensis, assembly GCF_000334495.1. NCBI lineage: Eukaryota > Metazoa > Chordata > Mammalia > Scandentia > Tupaiidae > Tupaia > Tupaia belangeri. The sequence continues at coordinate 109,881 of NW_006159752.1, forward strand.
TATGACAAAAGTTCAGGTGAATCATATAATGGTGCTAGACAACCTTCCTACAACCCGTTCCAGTTTGAGATAATCTTTGAGTGCACTGAGGACACGTATGAAGACTTGGAATGGTAAATTATCTACATGAACTCTGCAGAAAGTGAGGATATGATCAAGTTTTAGACTCTATCTTAAGTGGGTCCTGTTCTGGCAGGAAGGCATATGTTTGTATTTCAGGCTGATGTACCTAATCCAGGACTCGTTCCAGATGCAAATTCAGTAGATATAACAGTTGTGCTAACAATTTGCACCTATTGAAACCAAGAATTTATTAGAGTTGGCTATTGTGTAAATAATGAATATACTGGGACAGAATTAAGCAAAAACAATCTACCTATAAATCGGACTTTTCTAAACTTCAGAGGAAAATTTTGGCATCTAATCCAAGGGAGGTCACTAGCACTAGATTCCACATTAATTGGAATGATAATACAGAAAAGCTGAAAGATGCAGAGAGCAGTAATCCAAACCTAGTCATTTCTTTTCACAGATGCATTACCTTCAGCATCAATGGGATGGTCTAGTCAGAAAACTCACCAAATATTATGGAAGAATCCTCCATGGACTGCATGTGACCATCTACCATTCTTTTGGTGAAAAATAATCTATTAAAAAAAAAAAAAAGAACTGTTTTCAGGTTTAGCTTGTTCTTGCTTTCCACATTCCTTCAGAAGTATCATTAAGTTCTAAATGTCCACAAACCGATGAATGGATTGGAAAAGTGTGGTATATATACTCTATGGAATACTACTCAGCCATAAAAAATAACAAGACCCTGGAATTTGATAGAAAATGGTCAGATATGGAGGATCTATTGCTGAGTGAAGTAAGCCAGGCTATGAAAGAAAGATATTGTATGTATCCACTCAATATATACCGACTATCCGCACTCTATAATAGAGAGCAAAAAATCGGAGGACATAAAAACAGTGAAGGTACTTAATGAGAATAGGACAGTGTGGAATGGGGTAAGTGAAGAGAAGAGGATAGAGAAAGATAGCAAGTGAACAATAGAGAGACAGGACGTTAGTGAGAAACAGATAGGGCTTATTAAATGTTGATGATGACATGTATAGTATTCTCAACTGGATTGGTCTGAGAAGTATTTCATGATGGGCAAAGTATTTTTACAAGCAAAACGAGAAATAGCAATTGACTGTTTTATAAAAATAATTAGAATAATAAAAATAATGATTGGGGAAAACAGAAAAGATATGGAATGTTGAAGTGGGGAGATTAATGTCTCTGTACTGACTGACATGCCTGGCATTCCCTTTTGAAAAAACAATGTAATACACTGTAAAGTTATATGTAATCCAATGTAATATAAAGAAGATTATGATGATAATAAAAATTTAAAAAAAAAAAGAAGTATCATTTAGTTCTTGACACATATCTATTTTTTTTTGAGAGGTTTTTGCTATAGGGCACATGTGCTCACCAGACGGAGAGAGACAGAGAGATAGAAAGTGAGAAATCACCCTCCAGGGGGGATGACCTTGCTACAATCCCTTCTCCTCCATACTCTTCTTGGATCTTGGGCACGCACGCACAGGCGCCTGGCCTGAGTTTAAGCCACAGGGTCCAGGACTCAAACCGCAGTTGACTACATGGGAGTCCAGCGACATAGCCACTACACTAACTGCTGGTCCCAGTCCCGAGTTCTTGACACGTATCTATTTTTTGATGTAGACATATATTGCTATAAATTCCTCTTTTTTTTTTAAACAGAGGTTTTTTTGCTATAGGGTGTGTGCACTCAGAAAGAGAGAGACAGAAAAACAGAAAGCAAGAAATCACCCCTAGCATGGATGGCCATACTGCAACTCCTACTCCTCCATTCTCCTCTTGGGATCTTAGGCACCCATGCACATGTGCCCGGTGTGAGGTTAAGCCACTGAGTCCAGGACTCAAACAGCGGTAGACTACATGGGAGTCCAGCGACATAGCCATTATGCCATCTGCTGATCCCACAGATTCCTCTTTTAGTAGTACTTTCACTATATCCCATATGTTTTGGTATGTCATATTTCCATTTTCACTTGCTTCAAGAATTTTTTAATTATTTCTCATTTTCTTCATTGATCTCATAATCATTCTGGATTATATTATTTTGTTTCTATGTACTTGTTTATTTTCCACAGTTGTTTTTCTTGTTTATTTCTACTTTTAGTCTATTGTGATTCATAAAGTTTCTATTTTCTCAAAATTTATAGAGGTTTGCTTGTTGTTTTAAATTTTCATTTTTTTATTATTATTATTATTTTATACATTTAATCACTATACATCATTTGGTTTGCAAAGAGAATTTACCCAAATGAAATACACCTCAGATCAATTCAGTTGAGAATACCATACACGTTATCATCAACAGGTAATAAACCATTACCATGTCCCACAAATGTCTTGCCTCTTCTCCCTAATATCAAGGTTTGTTTTATGTTCTATTATGAGAGTAATCACAGAGAATGTTTCATGTGCCAATGAGAAGATTGTGTATTCTGTAGTTGAGGGATGAAATGTTCTATGAATGTCCATCAGGTCAGGTCCATTTGATCTATGGTGTCATTTAACTCCGATATGTGTATGTTTATCTTTTCTTTACCTGACCTATCCAATACTGAGAGTATGATTTTGAAATCTCCCAATTATTATTGTGTGTGAGTGTATATTTTCCTTTAGATCTAGTAATATTTGTTGTGTATATTTAGGTGAACCAGTATTGGGTACATACATATATATTTATAATTGTTGTATTCTTTATTGAATTGATCCCTTCCACACGAATGACTTTCTTTGTCATTTCTTAAAAATTTTTTATTTAAAGTCTGTTTTATCTGATATCAGTATAAGTACTCTGGCTCATTTCTGTTTGCATGGAATGTCTTTTTTTTTTTTAATCGTTTCACTCTCAGTCTATGTATGTCTTTACAAATGAGGTATCTTTTTAATAGGAAACCTATAGTGAAATTCTTTAGGTTTGTTTGTTTGCTTGGTTTTTTTTTTTTCCATTTGTGAGTTTATAGAGTTTAGATCTTCTGATTGGGGGAATTTAATCTATTTTCATTCTAGGATATTGCTAATAGGCATGAATTTACTCTGTCATTTGGGGAGGGTTTCTGGTTTTAGTTGTTTTGTTTTCTTTTAAAATTTTTTTTCCTCTCTCTTATTGGTTTTCTTCTCTATCTGATATTTTACCATTGTTGTAAGGTTTGATTGCTTTCTCTTTCTTATTTATGTACTTGATCTAAAGGCTAATTTTATACTATTGGATGTTTTCATGATAGTATTTAACTTTATGTTGCTTCCAGTTGTAGAACTACCTTAAGTATTTTTTGAAAAGATAGTTTAGAATTGATAAATTATCCCACTATCTGTTTGTGTGGGGAAAAAAAAAGATATTTCCCTTTTCCTTCGGAAAGACATCTTTGCTGGGTATAGTATTCTTGACTAGAATACTCTATTTTTATTTCCAAAAACGTTAATATATCATCTCATTCTCTCCTGTCCTGTAAGGTTTCTATAGAGCAGTTGCTGATGGGTGTTTTTTTATATGTGAGTTTAATTCTTTTTTTCCTTTTTTTAAAAATTTTTTCTTATTTTTGACTTTTTATTTTTCTTTTCTTTCTGGAGAGGTTTTATGCTATAGGGGGCGTGTGCTCGCCAGACAGACAGAGAAAGACAGAGAGACAGAAAGCAAGAAATCACCCCCCAGAGGGGATGGCCATGCCACAATTCCTTCTCCTCCGTTCTCCTCTTGGTATCTTGGGCACGCACGCACACGCACCTGGTGTGAGTTTTAAGCTACCGGGTCCAGGACGCGAACCGCGGTCGACTACATGGGAGTCCAGCGGCATAGCCATTACGCTAACTGCTGATCCCTCTTATTTTTGACTTTTGAACGTTTGACAATAATGTGCCTTGGTGAGGATCTTTTATGTTGAGTCTATGAGGCATCCTTTATATTTTTTGAATTTAGATGTCCATATTTCTGCCCAGACTTTAGACATTTTTAATCAATATTTCACAATACAAAATCTCTATGCTTTTTTCCCCATCTGTCATCCTGAAGTTCCCATTGTGTGAAATTTAATTGCTTAGTGGTGTCCCTTAAAGTATATTTTCATTGCTTAAAATTTGTTTACTTCATTTGTATCCGATGAATTATTTCAAAACTTTTGTCTTCAAATTCAGAGGGTTTTTTTCTTTCTTTCTTCTACTCCTTTTGTTTGTTTTTGTCATAGGGCACGTGCACTCACCAGAGAGAGACAGTAAGAGGGAAAATGGGAAATCATCCCCAGGAGGAATGGTCATGACACAATCCCTTCTCCTCTAGTCTCCTCTTGGGCATTTGGATATGCACTCATACATGCCTGGAGTTATTTTTAGGCCACTAGGTCCAGGACTTGAACCACAGTCAGCCATATGGGAGTTCGGCACCTTAACCGCCATGCCACCTGTTAGCCCCCAGAGATTTTTTTTTTTTTTTGCTTTTGCTTGATCTGCACTACTGTTATTTCAACTGATTTATTTTATTTTATTTTTAAATGAATTCTTTACCTACAGAACTGTTGTTTTTCAAAGCTATCTTTTTCTTATTTATATTGTGGATTGTTTTTCTGATTTCACTTCATTGTTTGTCTAAACTCTCTCATGTATCATTAAGTTTCCTGACGATGAATATTCTTAATTTTGTATCTGTCATTTCTTGGATTTCCTTTTCTTTGTCATCTGTTACAGGAGAATCATTGTGTTCCCTTGAAGGACAGATGTTTCTCCACTATTTTGTTTTTCTTTCACCTCTGTATTGATGTCTGAGAATCTGGGGAGCAATTGACTTTCTGTTTCATGGAATCATTTATGCAGGTGAAATACTTTTCTTGAAGACACGTACTTTATTATTACTTGAGTCATTAGATTTAAAAGTGTAATAATGGTATATTGGCTATGATTGGTGTTTTATGTTAACAGAGTCTGCAAACCATTTGTGATGGAGGCTGTAAACGTTGTAAATGCAGTAATACAGCTTTGTTGGGAAAAAGAGTCAGTGGGTTTATAAACTATGTCTCTGATTCTGGATAGGTTATATGTAATATTTGAGTGTCCCACCCATCAAAGAGGTGTCTCTGAGGGCAAGGTTTTAGTAGGTGGGGTGGTGCTGATGACCTCAGGCTCTAGGTGAGATATGCACAGAACACAGAGGTCTCATTAGTTGAGAAGATGTATTGGTCTCAGTTCTCTAGAGAAACAAGATCGCTATAGAAATTGTCTATGTATTACACTATCAAAAGGCAGAAAAACCTCACAATCCAGGGATAAGGCCTAAGGTTTTCTGGGAGACTCTATGCCCAAACACCTTAACTGGTCACTGATGTAAATACAAAGTCCAACAGCTAAAGACTTTGGAGTCTCTCTGGCCAGATGGGTCTGGGGTCAATCACCAGAAGGACCAAATACAGCTAAAGGTCTTGTCATAAATTAGGAATGTGTTAGCAGCAGAAATTAAATATACAGTATGTTTTAGAAAGAAGGGGTAAGAGAGGGTGAGCGGAGAGAAAACAGAATCCCTTAATTCCTCTTATTTATCATTCTCATACTTTCAGCCAATTTGATGGTGCCTGTCAACATTGCTAGCCATTAATCCATCCAACCACAGGCAACATGGCTTCTGAAAAAGCTCTTTGCTGGAATGGGTGTCCTGATGGGGTGGAGAGGGGGTGAAGTTCTTGTCAAAGACCCAAGAAACAAACCTGCGACTCCAAAGGATAGTGGGGGGATGGGGATGATCCACTGGCCCCTGTCTTTAATACCTCCAGTCTCAGGTGGCTTGTGGTATGGCAATGCCCTTCACTGGAATGGATGACCTGAAGGGGCAGGAAGAGATGCAAGCTTGTCTCAAAATCCCAAGAAACAACCAACCCTGAGAGTACAAAGAAGAATGGGGGAGGGGCAGACATTTGTTTTAATGTTTAAGAAGCTTGATTTCTTCATATATTCTGAGTATAAGGTCCTTGTCTGAGGTGTAATTTGCAAAATTTTTTTCCCATTCTAAGGGTTTTCTTCACTCTGTCATTTCCTTTGCAGGGCAGAGAATTTATTGGCAGTCAATTTCTGTCTAAAACCTTTCTGGTCACAGTTAGCTGGGGACTGAAATGGGAAAGGGACTGTAAGGTGGTAGCCCAAGTCATGCACCACATTGGCCAGGGTGGTCCTCCCAGATTAGCGGGGTACGGTGTGCATGGAGGGTGATCAGGTGATCTGCACTGGCTTGGTGGTGTCTGTTTACTCCTCACACTCGAACACGTTGAGGGTGAGGTGACCATCAGCCCCGACCAGGTGGGTAACCCCACCTTCTCACTCTGGTACGGACATGAGCCAGATGTCAGACAGTGCATACAGGGTGACCCTTTCTTCCACACCTGGTAATGGGCTGGGGAAAGGGCAGTGAACAGCCCAGGCCATGTGGCCTCTGCTTCTTCCTCACTCTGGGATGGATGGAACTTTCTAGAAACTCAGTAGATAGACTGAACAGTAGATGAACAGAATATGCTCATGAATTAATTAAATGGAAGAAATTGAATTTATTTAGTTTCTAAATTTAATTTTGTAAAGTTAAATTTCTTACAGGTCAACAGAAAAATCCCTACCCTGAAGCACACAGAAAGGAAAACACCACAAAGAAGAGAAAAGAGTCTATGAAACACATAAGGAGTTCTTATATCCATAATACTGGAGTCTCAGGGAAAGAAAAGAGAATGGAATAAAAGTGGTATTCAAGGAACTGTTTGTTGACAGGATTTATTCTTTTTTTATTCAAAGGTTTGAAAGTTTCTATTCACTGCTTTAAAGTGGGTTACATATTTCTCAGAGGCGCTGAGAGTAAACTCCACATTGAGCGCTCCTCTCCCTCTCTCTGTACTCTATCCCACTGAGATCTGGCTGCTGGCCTGGCTGGACTGTGTAAACCCTAGTGACCATTCCCTAATCTCGTGGAACTGGCCATGTCCTGGGCTGTACCAGAGCGACACCTCACACCTCTCTCACAGGGAACATCACAAGACTAGAGGCACTAAACCCTAGATAAACTCTGCTGATGCTATTAATTGATCAGCTGATCTCATGTTGAAACACCTAAACCCTAAATGTAAGTCTTTACTTGATTCATGTAGGCTTTGATCTTGGAAACCTGACAGTTCAAACCACTCTCCACCCAGCTGTCAGTGAAGTTTCCCTAGTAAGGAAATCCACGTTGTTCTCTGCTGGACCTCCAAGCATGCTATGTGCAATTCATAAACATTGTGGGCAGCACCCTCAGATTTGGGGGCCACAGAAACAGGCACATTTAATGTTTCTTCTTTCTTTCTTTGTTCTGGTGGTATCCTCTCTAGTAACCTGCTATAGACTCCACTTATTCTTTATTCTGCCTTCTATCTTTCACTCTGTCATGTATAAAGGTTTTCGTACTGGTCATAATGCTTTGCTCTTTAGGAATTTCCACTTTGTGCTTTATTATAATTTATGTCTCTCTGTTAGAATTCACAATAGGTCTTTCAATAGCTCAAACTAGTCAGGATTATTCCCTTGAGACAGAGAAAATGCATTTGTTAGTTTTGTTTTGTTTTCCGTCTGGGATTATGAAAGGAGTTGGAAAGTGTTCCTTCTTCTGCAAATTAAAATAGAGATTTAAAACTAGAAGGGAATGAGCTAGTCCTTTTATAACTGACAATAGTGACATTTTGAGAGAAAGTAAGAAAGTCCAAGGAAGGTAAGATGCAGAGCTGGTACTACTCAGATCAAAAGTCAATGAGGGGACCAGCAGTTAGCATAATGGCTATGTCGCTGGACTCCCACGTAGTCGACCGCGGTTCACATCCCGGACCTGGTGGCTTAAAACTCACGCCAGGCACATGTGCGTACGTGCCCAAGATCCCGAGAAGAAACTGGAGGAGAAGGGATTGCAGTGTGGCCATCCCCCCTGGGGTAATGATTTCTCACTTTCTGTCTCTCTGTCTCTGTCTGTCTGGCGAGCGTGTGTGCCCTATAGCGAAACCCTCTCAAAAGAAAAAAATCATAAAAGTCAATGAGAAGACACTGGCAGATCTCAGACTTGGGGGTGGTGCTACTCTCCTGCCTGTCCCATAGGTGTATTGTATTTTCAAAAACTATAAATAATGAATGTAATGTTCAGTGTCGAAGGCTAGTACATATACATGAGTGATTTGATAATTATGTACTGTGTACATGTAGTAAGAATTATACCTTACCTCACAAAGAATAAATTAATAAATATAACAAAAAGAATAATAAACAAGCAGCATTTCTTTCCATGGTCCTGTCCAGGCATTTGCTAAAAGCAGTCTTCCCAAGTTGAATCTATTCAATTGACCATAACATCTACTCCTTGGGACCAGCAGTTGGCGGAGGAGTTTTGTCAATGGATTCCTACAATGGTCTACCAAAGTTTGAGTTCTGAAATAAGCAGCTTGAAACTCAACCTGGGCGTGTGTGCATGTGTGTGTGTGTGTGTGTGCACATGCCCAAGATCCTAAGAGTACAATGGAGGAGAAGGGAACTGCAATGAGGCTATACTCCTTTTAGGTGATTGTAAACTACTGTCTCTCTGTCATTCTGGTGAGCAGAAATGACCAATAGCAAAAATCAGTCTCTTAAAAACAGCCACAAAAATATTTATTCCACCCAGTGCTCTTTTATTCATGTCTGTTTTTGACAAGATTTTTTGCCTTTTCTTACACTTCTCTATAATAGATAAGGTACATGATGTGCAGATATAAAATATTTCTGTTGTTTGTTCAACTAAGAATGATACGTGGGATTACTAATGTCTTTGTCCACAGAAAATGTATTAATGGGTCAAGCTTTTGAGGTTTTAGAACCGGAAGTACTTCAATGTGCCGTAAGATTCAATGTTGAGGATATGCTCTGGGAGCAGGGTAGCTGTATGATCATTAATAGGGTAGATCACGTGATTATAGAGGATGAAGGGGTCCTACAAAATGGGATTTATGAATTCTAAAGAAAAATAGGAAATAAAATCTAATCAAGATGCGGGAGCTGGAGATGGGAGGAATCTGAGCCAGTTGCCGTGTTGGGTGGAACTCAGAGACTCTTGTTGCTAGGCAGTTAAGGCTAGAACTCAAGCAGAAGAGATACCAGTGAAGAAGGAATTTGCCATTCTCTTTGTCTTGTGAGATCTTGGCTCACAGAGAACGAAATGACCTACAAATTGGGCAGTTAGTAGAAAGAATCATAAGGGCCACTAACGAATCTGTTGGTACGTCCCTCAACAGTTTAAACTGACAGAGAAACATCAGGATTTGGATACGTGTGAGCACATACAACCAACCCTACCCACCTCATCCAGCCCCCACAGAAAACGTATGATTCTTGGCCATTGTTCAGATCTGAAGGGGGTGTATGCTCTTTTTTATTACCTACTGTATACTTAATTCAGATCCTCTGAATTGTTCTTAAGTGGTTTTTGCTCACAGTTTGAGAACACTGGATTAGACTTTAAATGACCGTGAGTATGTGGTTCTCATTAGGGTACAACCCCTGAAGAATTTGAAGAAATTACGCTATCAGGAAAACAGAATTCATTAAAAACAACGCAGTACAGTTCACTTTGATGGGTAAGTACTACTTTTTTTATACCAATTTTTTTTTTAGAGGTTTTTGTCATAGGGCGCATCCACTCGCCAGACAGACAGAGACAGAGAGATAGAAAGCGAGAAATCACCCTCTAGGGAGGATGGCCACGCCACAATCCCTTCTCCTCTGTTCTCCTCCCAGGATCTTGGGCACGGCACACAATCACACATGCCCGGCGTGAGTTTTAAGCCACTGGGTCCGGGACATGAACCGTGGTCGATTACATGGGAGTCCAGTGACATAGTCATTACACTAACTGCTGGTCCCTCTATACCAATTTCTTAAGTAACTCATTCTATTAATCAAGAGGTGAGATCTCTGGAGACACCAAATTCAACAATATGATATAATAGGGTCAGACTCGACCAAATATTATTTTGAGTTTATTTTTCTATAATCTGCCTGAAGCTGTGAACTGGAAGTAAATTCTAACATATTTGTGCTGATTGTATTCATTCTCCGTGGTACTGCATGATTAATCACTGTTTCCCAATCACAGAAAAAATGTATGGTCTACCTTAATTACTATATATATATTTCAAAAGAGACACGGGAACAATCGACGTATGAGATTCTTACTCAACAGGAAAAGCTGTGTCTAACACATCTCTTCTAGTCACCTTGCTTCCTCCTTATGGACTCTTGATATTTTCTGGGGTAACCTTCCTTCTTATTTCCTTTCATCACTTTGCCCTCAGAATCAAAGACTCTTGTGGCTTTAATGACATTGTCCAGCTAGAAACAAGCCTCCTACCACATCACTGCCACCAAGGAGCAAAGAATGGAAAAGTAATTGAGGTCTCTACTAAAGCAGCATTAATGAAGAAGGCTTGGTTTTTACAGCTTGAACCTCCTTCACGAAAAGCACTAAGAAGAACTCGTAAAAACAGACACTGACTCTCAGTTAAGAGTTCTATGAATTGATGAGGAAAATTAAACATCAGAAATTAAAACCTCACGTGGTCAAGAAAGCAGAGTCTTGGACCCTTTCAAATCAAATAGCCATTCATGACGTCATCTTGATGCTGAGGCAGCATCCTATCACATTCTAACTTGTGTGTTTCTCCTTTAAAGCTGCCTTTTGAGTGTTCTGTGGGATTCACT
>NW_006159752.1:120725-128468 GCF_000334495.1 Tupaia belangeri chinensis
GGACCAGCAGTTAGCGTAATGGCTATGTCACTAGACTCCCATATAGTAGACTGTGGTTCAAGTCCTGAAACTGGTGGCTTAAACTCACGCCAGGCGCGTGTGCATGTGTGCCCAAGATCCCGAGGGGAGAATGGAGAAGAAGGGACTGCGGCGTGGCCATCTCCCCTGGGGGAGTGATTTCTCGCTTTCTGTCTTTCTGTTTCTCTCTGTCTTTCTGTCAAGAGCACGCGCCCTACAGTGAAAACCTCTCAAAAAAAATTAGGTTAAAAATACATTTAGGGGACCAGCAGTTAGCAAAATAGCTATGTCACTGGACTCCCATGCAATTGACCGCAGTTTAAGTCCCAGACCTGGTGGATTAAACTCATGCCGGGTGCATGTACATGCGTGCCCAAGATCCCGAGAGGAGAATGCAGGAGAAGGAATTGTGACATTGCCATACCCCTGGGGGTGATTTCTCGCTTTCTATCTCTCTGTCTCTTTGTGTCCTTCTGGCAAGCACACGTACCCTATAGCAAAAACTTCTCCAAAACAAAAGACAAACAAACAAAAGAAAGTACATTTAGGAAGGTCAGCAGGTGGCAGAGTGGTTAAGGGCAATGGACTCCCACATGCCCAACCGCAGTTCGAGTCCCAGACTTGTCAGCTTGCTCTCTCATTTTCTCTCTCTCTCTCTCTCTCTCCCTCTCTGTTCAAATTAAAATAAATAAATGGGTAAAGATATAATTATTTTTAAAAATTACATTAAAGGGCTAAAAGTAACATGGTGATTAAGAACATTGCACTCCCATGCTCCCAACCAAGCTTTGAGTCCTGGACCTGGTGGCTTGCTTTCTAATTCTCTCTCTCTCTCTCTCTCTCTCTCTTGATCTCTCTCTCTCTCTCTGTCTTCAGTGGTTAAAGAGATAGAAGAAATAAAGAAGAAGAGAGAGAGAGAGAAAGAAAAAAAGAAAGAAAGAAAGAGAGAAAGAAAGAAAGAAAGAGAGAGAGAGTAAGTTAACATAAAATATTTAAAAAGTACATCTAAAAATATAATTAAATCACAAAACATTTACAAATGGAGGTAGTGTACATGCTGCTTACGTGTGCATGGTGTGTACACAGGCAAGATTATTGACAGAGCGGTGAAAACAGATCAGACCCCAGTTCCGTGCTGTTCGTGCAGGGTGACATGGAGGCAGCACTACAAAGGCCAGCAGTGCTCTGATGACACAGCTGCCAGGTTAGTGTTTGAAGTGACGTTGGTAATCACAGGCGATTGTGATCAAACTGTTGTGTCTATCACATAGAAGGTTCTCACAATACAGAGGGCTTCACGTTATGGAGATACAAGACATTGTTGAAAAAGTCAGTAGGAATAAGGAACAATCCACAAAGAGCCATAAATTGTGAAGCGACTAGGGTTGCTTTTCATAAAAGGAAGATTTCACAAGTGCTAACACAATGACTCCAGAGTGAAGAAGGTCAGCACTTACAAATCACATTAAAGTAAACTGAAGGAGTAAAGGGTCAGGGGTCCCGGAGATGACAGGGACCAAGTCCGACGGTTTTCATTTTTGCATTGACTTCTATAGGAAGTAATATTGATCAGTGTGTTCATGTCCTTCATTGCCCATGTTACAATCCTATTTCCCTTTTTTGTGAACTAAGATAGCAATTCTTCATGTCATGTCTTCAATGATTTGATAGACTATGGATTCTCTCACTAGTTACATAAAGCTAAGCATTTTACATTTAAATTATTAAATAGTCTTATAGATTTCCAAAATATATCTTTGCCCTAAATTTTATGCTTAATTTGTGTTCTAGACTGCTAATTAACTTATTAAGGATTGTATGCCCAACCTATGTTTCTCAAATGTGCTAGAACTGGTTGGCATATTTTATGGTTTTAATGATGTTTTATATAATAAAAAGAACAATAAGACATACTAATAGCCAGGCATGGTACTAGCATGACACTTTCATTTTCAGAAACATCTGACAGTACATGCAAATTATTGAGATAATTTTCTGTGTGATTTGTTCTACGAGACATTATATACATTTTTTATTTGGGAGAAAACTGCATTTGCTTGTTGACCATTGGACTTATGTACATTATCATCCTAAAAAGTCACAAAGATTTTGACGCCTTTGTCCCAGGCCAAAGAATTTATCATCCTAGAAGGTTTGCTTTCTTTACTAATTCATTGAATTCATTTGCATTTCTCAAGACCTCTCATTTTACTTTAACTATTCTCCCATTTCTCATGGTTATTTTCCCAGTCACATTGATTTTTCTGCCCATTTGATATTGCCGCAGGCTTTGAAAAGGTCACTGTCTTAAAAGTGGCCTAAAATATTAAGTTTTCTTGTAACATCTAGCAACACAAAGGTCTCTACCTCCAACACTTCCCTACCCTTATATTAAACTGTATTCTTTATAATGAATACAACTGGTTTTGCTTTGTTTTGTTTTGTTTAATATTTGGAGAGTTTTTTTGTTTTGTTTTGTTTTGCTATAGGGTGCTTGCACTCACCAGAAAGACAGAGAGAAACAGAGAGACAGAAAGCAAGAAATCAACCCCCAGGGGGGATGGCCATGCCACAATCCCTTCTCCTTTCTCCTCTCAGGATCTTGGGCACACACGCACATGCACCCGGCACGAGTTTAAGCCGCAAGGCCCGGGATTCAAACCACGGTCAACCACATGGGAGTCCAGAGATATAGCCATTACACTAACTGCGGGTCCCAGTATAACTAGTTTTGAGAGACAATTGGTACTTTGACATGGTACAAAATGAAAGGATAAGATGAAGACAGGTCCTACAATGATTTCTTACAGAAAATTATATGTTACCTGCTATAAGAGAAATAAAGAGAAATACTACTGTATGTGAGCATTCTTGTCATTAGTTTCACATATTTCTTTTCAGTAATTGTCTACATAATATATCACTTGACATTGAAAGGGAAGAGGTGTTTATGGTGAGTTAATACACATGAGTCAAGACTGCCCCATCCAAACAAGAGGTAAGTTCACCTCTTCATTAAGGCCCTTTTCTTTCAAAACGTTTTGGGAATGTTCACATATATATATATGTCTGATCACATGTAAATTATTTCACACTAATATATCCATGTGTCCTTCATCAGGGTTCAAGGGTCATTCACCAGAGACCCATAGAAATTCTTTCATCCACAAACAGTCTGACCTTGCCTTGTCAGTATTTAGGAGCAAGTCCAGTGCTGTGCATTGAGTCCTGTGACAAGATAAGAATTTGTGTTAACCCAATCTTTGGCCTCTGTCTTACACTCCCTCCTTCTCACAGTGCCACCTCTGTCTCTACCCTTGTTCTCATTTTTTCTCTTTTAGTTTTTGCTGCTCTGTTGCATTGTCTTTCAAGAGGACATCAGTCATTGTCAGTGAGCAAACAAGGACCTGAAAGAGAGGAGACAGATCCGCCTTGCCTCCTGCCCTCCCCTCCCTTCCTCACACACAGCTCCACCATCTTTACTATACAATGGCCCAGGGTGAGGCCCTGGGGTGTGAGCATACCGCCCTCCTGCTGCTCTGGCTGGGAGCATGTCTGTGTCTTTGTGGATGGCCCCAGATTGGAAACTGTCAGCACCACAGTCCCCCAGAAGTGGTGATACCCGTGAGGGTAAGTGGCAGAGGTAGAGTCATGAAGAGTCCAGGCTGGGTCTCCTACAGCCTGCACTTTGGGGGCCAGAGGCACGTTATCCACATGAAACTCAAGAAATTCTTGGTGTCCAGCTCCCTCTCCCTGTTCACGTACACAGACCAGGGTGCTCTGGTTGAGGACCACCCTTTTGTCCGGGATGACTGCTACTATTACGGTTATGTGGAGGGAGACCCAGAGTCGCAGGTTGCTATCAACAACTGTTTGGGAGGGTTCCAAGGAACCTTTCAGACAGATGACACTAATTATGAAATCAAGCCCAAAAGCTTTTCCACCACCTTTGAACATCTAGTATATAAGGTGGTCGATGAGGAATCAGAACTCCCTTCCATGCAGTGTGGATTAACAGATGAAGAAATTGAACGCCAATTAAAGTATCTGGAGACTGATAATTCGACTCTGATGCAGAGTGACTATAAGGGCTGGTGGCTCCACCAAAGGAGTGTTGTAAAGGTAATAGTTCTCGACCATGAGGCGTACCTTTACAGCGAAAGAAATGTCACAGTTTTACAAAACCAAATGTTGATTATTTCACATATGGCAAACACTTATTTGATTCCAGTAGGAATTGACATGATTTTAGCTGCAGTTGAGATATGGACTACCGCAGATCCCTTTGAATTAACCAGCAGTATGACAGCTTCTGTGAAGAAATTTGCCGCATGGAAAAAGATAGGCCTCTATCCCCGTATACCCCATGATGTTGCATATTTGATAGCAAAGAGACCCTTCGTAAGTGTCTTTGGCCTCTCGTTCTTATCTACGCTGTGTCATGCAACTTACAGTTGTGGAATTATCCGCTTCAGTGCTGAGGACAAGGCTAAAGTTGCAACGTATGTGGTCCATGAACTTGGCCATCTTATAGGTCTAAAACATGATGACAGTTACTGTGTCTGTGGGGATCGAGGTTGCCTAATGGGTAGAAGAGGTCCAGTCACAGCTAAATTCAGCAACTGCAGTTATGGTTACTACATTCAAATGATTCCAAAATGGAGATGTGTCTACAGACTTGAATATACAGGGCCCATCTTTTCAATCTCGCGCTGTGGGAATGCTGTGATCGAGCAGGAAGAGGAGTGTGACTGTGGCTCCTTACTGAAGTGTAGAGAAGACCCATGTTGTATGGAAAACTGCACCCTAGTACCTGGGGCTGCATGTGCTTTTGGGCTCTGTTGCCAGGACTGCCAGTTTGCGCCAGCCGGTGAAGTGTGTAGAGAAAGTAGCAGTGAATGTGATCTTCCCGAGTGGTGCAACGGGACTTCCCACCAGTGCCCAGAGGATGTGTATGTGCAGGCTGGGGTCCTTTGCACGGGTGGAGGCTCCTGCTATGAAAAGAGATGTAATGATCGTGAAGAACAATGCAGGCAAATTTTTGGTAAAGTAGCCAAGAGTGCAAATCAGGCTTGCTACAGTGCTATGAACATGCTAGGTAACCGTTTTGGAAACTGTGGCCTGAAGGATAGTAAATATATAACATGTACACTCCGAAATGCCTTGTGTGGTAGACTTCAGTGTGAGAACGCGATGGAAATTCCTTTATTGAAAGATCATAGTACTGTGCACTGGACTCGCTTCAATGGTGTTGAATGTTGGGGTACTGACTACCACTACGGTATGACCATACCTGATGTTGGCGAAATCAGAGACGGCACAGCGTGTGGCCCAGGGCGTATATGCATGCAGAAGCAATGTGTCCGCAAGACAACTTTGAATCTCAGTGATTGTGTTCCTGAGGTCTGCAATATGAGGGGTGTCTGCAACAATAAACAGCACTGCCATTGTAGCCATATGTGGAACCCGCCCTTCTGCCAGATGGAAGGCCATGGAGGCAGTGTTGACAGTGGCCCACCCCCTCCGAGAAAACAGCAAAGTAAACAGAGGGCGAAGTCTTCCCTGCTACCATTTTTGTGGATTCCTCTTTTGGTTTTACTATGCTGTTGTTTAATCTGTCTTCTACTCATGTGGAAAAAGCAGAAAGAAGAAGAGAAACCCAAGGAAGAACAGAAAACTGATCAAGTACCACCTGAAACAAAAAAAGAACCAGCTCCAATGTGACCTGAGCAAGGAGCAGAAAGCATTCCCATTCCCCCTGCTCAAATTACACCAGAGTAAGGGAAAGAAGGTGCTCCCTCTTCAAATGAGCAAGGAAATCCGAATGTTCCCATTTCATCGTAGAAATAGGCAGAAAAACGTGGGTCTCAATAAAAAAAAATACCAAACTTTACAATTTTAGAAAATAAACCAACTTCTGAATACAATTTTGTATGTTTCTAGTATCCTGATGATATATCACTACATGTGTCAGAGGCCAATGATAGAATAGTCTACAGGTTAATAATAGTGTATAGTGTATATAAAAATTAATTATTAGTGGTAATTCCTAGTATATTCTTACTTCTCATGGTTTTGTGCAATTTAAGTCATTTGTTTCTCATGGCATTGGTCTCTTTGCATTTCCTGAGCAAAGGCACAGCTCTCAGATATTACGTGGGTGTTAATTCCCATCTATCAATTCTAAACCCCCTTCTCTTTACTCTGCTTAATCACACGGAGAATGGGAGTCTCCACATCACATTTCTTCTAGGCTAGTCTTCTCACTACTGCTTTCTGCCAATAGGTGTCCCAGAGGCAGCCTTGACATCTGGCAGAACAGAGTGGTTGCTGTTGATGTCAGCGTGCCCTCAGTAACAACTTTCTCCTTGGCTGCTTAGTAGCGCTTTAGGCCCTCATTATTGCTACTGATATCTAAAAACCCTCAAAAGCACCCAATCATTGTCAATCAGCCAAGAGACCGCAGCACCGCATACAAACCACTCGCCCTCAGAGTTGGAGTCTCCATTCACTGGCTTTCCACCAGACGTTCCAGTACCAAGTTGGAGGTATCTTTACCTCAGAGCTTCGAGGCATAGAACCAGAGGACCCAGGCAGAGTTTTAGATTTGAAGCCCCCCCCAACTCCTTCTCTTTGACCTCTAGTGCTACAGCAATAGCTGCACCATCTTGTCGGTATCTCACGGTCTCCTCAGTGGTATGCTTTCTCATGTTGTGGCTGAACCCTGAGTGACACAGTAAGTACCTTGGTACAGTAAACACAAGAAAGAGCGAGATATCAGAAGATTTTAATATTTTTTATCACCACCCTCTCCCATCTTTGGTAAACAACTGAAAACTTAGATAAAATTCCTCCAATATCTGAAGATGAACGATTAACATTTGCCACTCAACTCTTTTCTAATGTCGAATCTAAAACAGAAAAAGAAAATACCAACAATTATACACTGGCTGTAATAAGTATTAAATCATGTATTTCCTGTGTTCAGAAAAAAAACAAAAACAGCTACAACAAAATCAAATTTAAAGGTTAAGGATCATATTTTAAAGGCATCAGAATTGGGCTTGGCCCAGTGTTAAGACTCTCTGCCAGGAGAGAAAAGGTAAGCATCAAACATAGTTACTATACAGAGCTAGGGGCTAAATTCACAAATTCAACATGTGGTGGCCTTTTATTCATAGTATTTTTCTCTCAAATCATTTTTGCTGAATTTGAGGAGTGCTATATGCTGATCTGAAATTTCTAAAGTGCATTGTCTTCTAAAATCATGCTATTATTTTGGGCCAAAGACATAGTAAAAACGGTCATACCTCAACCACATGTACTGTTCCTTACTCAAGACACCAACATGATTTTAATTTGTGTGTGGGAGTGTCTGCAGTGCTGGTCTTTGAACTTTTGGGAGATACAGTTTGATGCCCACAGCCTTTTGGAGATGAGGAATAGGGTTGCTTAGACTTTTCATTGAATTTGTAGCAGTCCTAGAGCTTACTGAAAGAGAATTACTCCAAGATTTACTAAAAACTTACTCATCTAACTCAATTCAGTCTGTGATGGATTTAGGTTCTCAGTCCTTCAACCTATTTTTCTAACTGGGGAAATAAAAAAAAAAAAAAGAGTGACGATGTCTTGAAGTTCTTTGGTTGTTTTCTACACAGTCACCCGTGTACACTAAACATTCCACTCATTCTAAGAATAAAAAAATCAGGGCCTCTTTTTAGAGAA
>NW_006159752.1:128745-130038 GCF_000334495.1 Tupaia belangeri chinensis
AGGGGGGGGGGCCCCCGAGTCTCTCTGATCCTCTGTATGCATTAGGATATTAAAGGAAACAGAAGTTGTTTTTCAGAAAATTTAAAGTAAATGTTGTTTGCTGGGACGTGGTGAGTTTAGTTGTGGATAGAAAGAGAGTTTCCATATGATCCATGGAATAAGACAAATATTCTGGAATTTGGAAAACACATCCATCAGATAACACCTCCATCTAAATCATCTCCTGGTGTTTTGTAAAGAACACGTGGACAGTCAGTAGGAAGAGCCAGGTAAGCAGTCAAAGCAATTTTCGTGATCTTGGAGTTTTCGAGAGAGATGGCAAAGACATTGTAAGGCTAGGACTAAATACCAACAAACTGGGGCTGCCATTGCAACAGTACCCCATGTTTGTAAATGAATCCTGTAAAATGAGGCAGAAGGATTCAGCCATTTGCAACTGTCCTGAGTGTGTGTGAGGTACACCTTCGGGTCTCTTTGTATATTGACAAGTTGTTTTCTTGGCAGACAGTGGCTTCCAGATGTGAAACCTGGGAGCCAAGATGGGTGGAAAAGGCTCTCAAAAGGTGTTCTTTTACATTTTACCAAGGAGGAAGGCTAGCCCTGTGGGGTAAATGTGACATACCCCTTATGGTGTTCTCAATCACACTGCAGTATTTGGCAGGGTTAGATCATTTAAAGAACTCCTAGCCATCATATGGCTACTTCAAGTGCCTGAAGCCAAGATAATCTTCTTCTGTCAATAGCAACCTGTTCAGGGATCCAGCAGTTAGTGTAATGGCTATGTCGCTAGACTCTCAAGTAGTCGACTGCAGTTCAAGTCCCGGGCCCGGTGGCTTAAACTGACACCAGGTGCGTGTGTGTGCTTGCCCAAGATCCCGAGAGGAGAATGGAGGAGATGGGATTGCGGCGTGACCATCCTTCCTGGGGGGTGATTTCTTGCTTTTTGTCTCTCTTTCTCTCTCTGTCTTTCTGGCGAGTGCATGTGCCCTGTAGCAATAACTTCTCGAAAAAAAAATAGTAGTTTGTTCTATCATTTATTAAGTGACATTTGTCATAGCCTTTTGAAAAGCACCAGCAGTATGAATAATAGTGGTTAATGAAACTGACGCTATGGTGGCTCGGGCTAAAACATAGATGGCAGTGACAAGGAGAGCACTAAGACTGAAATAAATCTTTCAGGGTGTGGGAGACTAAGGGCTGACTAGCATTTGTAGACTAGGTGACTCCGGCCAGGATTTTGTGAGAGTAACTGAGACCCAGATGTGTGCTTATCTTCATGAGATGAAGGAGATA
>NW_006159752.1:130878-153744 GCF_000334495.1 Tupaia belangeri chinensis
GGTTAGCCTTTCTAAATTTTCCAAAAGAGGACCAGTGGCAGGAGCCAAACCCCTCCAGTCCAGGCTGTGTCATTAGAGGAGGCAGGAGGAACAGCGTCCCACCTAGTAAGTGGTCTAAAAACAGGAGAATTAGTGCTATGTGTCCAGTATCGCGTGGCCTGTGTAGGGGAAGAAAAGGAGCAGGGTACAGATATAAATCAAACTCATTACCTTTTGATTATTTGAGGGATAATACTCAGGTAAGCAAGAATTCAATTTTCAGGGGTATTAGGTACTCCCACATTCTGGAGAATGAGTACCGCTTGTTGGTTTCGTTTCTTTGATTGGCCCCAGGTGATTCTAGGAGCTTGCAGAGTGCTGAGTCAGGGTTTTTGATCATCCAGGATGAGATTCTGGAATCAAGGCTGAAGACCAGGGTCCATGAGGAGAATTGATCCCTTTCAATGGTCTCCACTGAGTTCCTGTACATAAAGAAACACATGCAAGCCCTCTGGCCTGAGTGATAAAGGAGTATGATTCTCCCCATTGGGAGTTTGGTTCCCAGCCTCTGATACAAACCTGTAATGGGTTGATATTGGAATAATTTCCAATGTCTTTTCTAGGCTGCAGTATTTTGTTGATCAAGATTGTTAAAAAAGTAATAGTATATAGAGCTCTGGCAAGCCTATACAGAACAGATTCCCCTCTCGTAGAACGACTCCCCCTTCTTTCTTTTTCAAGGTAAGCCTTAACAGTGCAGTGAGTACATTACATAAGGACTTGGCTGGTAGGATTATGAGGAATTCTAGTAACATGTTCTATATGAAAATCTTCGAGAATATGATTCAATTTTAGGTTGATATAGCAGGGATCATTATTTGGTTTTAATTGTCTAGGAACACCCACCTTAGCAACATATTCTAGAAGATAAGAGATGGCATGATGTGCTTTTTTCTCCTGATAAAGGGGTAACATGAATAAGTTTAGAATAAGTATCAGCAGTTACATGGATACATTTTTAATTTCACCAAAGGAAGGTAACTCATGAGTAACATCAGTTATCCAAAGTTGATCATAGTGAAGTCGTTTAGGATTAGCACCATGGTCTAAAGAAGGGATTAAAATGAGTTGACAGAAGGAACAAGTCCAGAGGGGAATTGGGGCCTGTCTGGCAGTGACATGGAGGATTTTACAAAGAACTCAAGCATTTCTGTGATGAAGATAGTGAGATTGTTGTGCCTGATTGCATGCAAAAGAGAAGGCAGGAACGGCTTGATCTGATTGGTCATTGCCTAGGGATAGCACGCAGGGCAGGTCTGATTATGATCATCCAAAAAGAAATTGTCATAATAATGAGTTCTGGGCAATATCTTTTAGGTAAGGATGTTCAGTACAAAAAGCAGTGAACACAATAAGGAAAAGCAGAAAAACTGTGACAGGAGGTAAAGGGAAGGCTTGTAAGGCCAAAAGAAAGGCTTCTAATTCACCTTGTTAGGTCGCAGAAAATCCCGTCGTAATGAAACATTGCCCTTTGTCTTTATCTTTCCAAGAGAGAGCAGCTTTTTGTGTTTTGCCTGAGCCATCAGTAAAGACCATCAGAGAGATGGGAATGGATACTTTTAAGATTTTTGTGGGAATTGAAATAGGAACCTTAGTAAGAAAGGGAAGGATTTTAGAGGAAGGTGCTGAAACAAGGCAGGGTTCATGGGATCTGCTCAAGCAACTTGTCAGTAAGGCTTGAACATCATCTCGGCCTGGGGTAGATAGACATGGTGAGGATCAAAGTCAAACAGGTGAATACGGTATTGATGGGCGGAAAGGGTGATAAGAACCTAGGAATAGCCGTTCTAGGGGCCAGTATATGGCATAATGGTTACATTCTGGGCTCCCATACAGTAAACCACAGGTGAAGTCCCAGACCCAGTGGTTTAAAACTCATGCCAGGTGTGTGTGCGTGCATGCCCAAAATCCCGAGAGGAGAATGGAGGAGAAGGGACTGCAGCATGGTCATCCTCCTGGAGGGTGATTTCTCAATTTCTCTCTGTCTCTCTGGTGAGCACATGCACACTAAAACAAAAAATCTTTCTTAAAAGAAGAAAGAAATATCCATTCTAGAAAATGTAATTTTGGGGTTCATGGACCTAAAAAGACTGGTAGGGCTGGTCCCCTACAGTCATGGCTGCACAGCCACTGGCAGCACTGGGTGAGCCCCGTCCCCTGACGAATTGCTCCCGAAAGGCTAAGCAGAAGATACAGAGGAGGAACTGGAAGAGGACAACAATGAGGACCTAGAGGAGACCCTCTGAGAGGGACTTTGGGGTCTTATGGAGATGTTCCCGGAGAGGGTTCAGTAGGTAGCCAGAGCCACTTTTGGTCTTTCCCTTTTTGTGGCTCAAAAAATGTCCAGGTTTTCCAGGGCGGCCTTGTGGATTGGGACCATTTGTTTATGATCCTCGTTCTTCCTGTCATCTTGGAGACTGAGAAGTTGCAGATGGAGCAAGAGCAGCCACTGCAACAGCACCAGACACTTCTCGGGCCTAACACAGGCCTGTCGGGAGGAATGCCAGGGGCTCTACCTTCACTTCCTGGAAAGGTCTAGACTGCTACTGCTGAGCTGTCTTGGTGGGAGAAGCTAGAAACCGTGTTGTGTTTGAAGGCTGATTAATTGGATTTTTTTTAAATGTTGGCACATTGATCTATCGAAACCTGGTGAGGCATATTCTCCCCACGGTGTCTCATGGAGAGACTCCCAACTTGCACTGCATCCCCCACACAGACCTGTTTCTTCTGTCCTCACTCTGAGGTCAGAGAGCAGCCATGCAGATGGTTTACTTCAGCTCTGGTCACCCCACTCCTTTCACTAAACTGCTCTTAACCAGAGAATCTCCCTGTCCCATTGTGGGGCAGGAACTGATCCCCTGACCTGTAATGTGTCTTTTTGTTGTTGTTGTTCCCTTTTCTTTCCTTTCCTTCTCTTTTCTTTCCTTTCCTTTCCTTTCCTTTCCTTTGCTTTCCTTTCCTTTTTTCTTTTCTTTTCTTTTTTCTTCTTTACTTTTCTTTTCTTTCTTTTCTTCTCTTTTCTTTTCCTTTACATTTTCTTTTCTGCTCTTTTCTTTTCTTTTTCCCTTAAGAATATTGATAGTGGGGAGGGACATATACACATTATGACTGACAAAATGCATGACAGCTATAGTGTCCAGTGGCCAGGGTGAATCCATGTGTGGGGGAGACGCAGCAGCGGGAGGCCCCGTGGGTTATGATTGGTTGCTTTTGGACCAATCATGAGGTGCCAGATATGCAAATTTGAGGGATTCTAGTGGCCAATCAGAGCAAGGTTTCGAAGGTCAGGTTTTTAGAAGGGAACCAATCATGGTAATTGTTTGCTCTCTGAGAAACTTCA
Organism: Tupaia belangeri chinensis; assembly: GCF_000334495.1. Lineage (NCBI taxonomy): Eukaryota > Metazoa > Chordata > Mammalia > Scandentia > Tupaiidae > Tupaia > Tupaia belangeri. The sequence goes on from NW_006159752.1 coordinate 134,258, forward strand.
GCAGACTCGCTGGTGCGCAGCTTCCCACAGGACAGGGACTGGAGGGCAGAGCAGGAGCTCTCATATTCTGTACACTGTGGCTTTCAGAAACATGTGTGGAATAAATGTCAGTGCTCACTTTAGCTATTTAAATAATAACTATTCCAACTGGAGGGAAAATAAAGGCTGTAGGGCTAAGACGAGTATTGTCATTGAGAAGGTCAATTGGGTATTTTGTTGGAACTAGATGTAATTGACGAGTCTCTAAAACTGGTTTAACAAGGAGGAGTTCTTGTATTAAAGGAGGAAGCTGAGGAGGAGATGTTGGGTTGGTACTCCCCTTTAAAGGGTTAAAGACATTTAATGATTGATTGGTAGGTACACCTAAAAGGGGACATGCACGGTTTATATTTCCCAAGTAGTTGCTGTGAGGAACTGAGGATAAGTTTACTTGGAATTCGTAATGTTCATTTTTGAGGCTTAACATGGCTCCAACTGTAGATCTGAGATACTGCCAAGGACTTTGGAATTGGACCTTTTCGGGGGCTGACCTGTGACGGAGGGCATTACATGTGAACAAACTAGCTTTAGGACATTCATGAATACAAACCTTGATTTGGTTCATCTCTGGTACTCTTTCTTAGACTCATTCAGCATAACCAAACTCTCAACATGCTTTAGATCTTTCCGTTTTTGTCCATATTTCTCTCCTATTTTGAAATAATCTAGCTATTTGACCTTAAGACAAAAACTTGATCCTAAAAACATTCCTTTGATACCAAACTTTTCTTTTTCTCTTCTTTACCAGAATTATATGTTTACAGCTAAAATCTTTCTTTTATGTCTTTTCATGTTTATTATTATTTTCTTTGTTTTCTGTTTTTAATAAGCTTTTTTTTTTTCAAGAGAGAGATTTATGATATAGGGCTTGTGTGGTCACTGGAGAAACAGAGAGAGACAGAGAGAGAGAAAGTGAGAAATCACCCCCTGGGGGGATGGTCACGCTGCAATCCTTTCTCCTCCATTCTCCTCTTGGGAGCTTGGGCACGTACACAAACATGCCTGATGGGAGTTTTGAGTCTCCGAGTCCAGGGCTCTAACAGCTATGTGGGAGTTCAACGATGTAAACATTAAGCCATCTACTGGTCACTATAAGATTATTTTTTTAAATTACTTTAATCTCAAATCCAGACAAAAATTTGTATTTTAGAGAACATGTCTCTATTTGTCACTTTACGGTACACCCAAGGCTTGTCCAGTGAGATTTCTAGTTGTCTAAGGTGAGCCGTAGGGGCCTCGGGCTCCATTAATCCTCCATGTCAGGGGCCAGTAAGAACTTAGAAATCCCAGCCTCCCTTCACAGCTCAGGGCATTTGTGTCTCTAAGGGCCAACTCCTCCATGTTGGGGACAAGCCAAGTGGATGCAGGTACATGTCAGTTATGGGCATTGCCAGTGTCCAGGCTTCCCATACTGGGAACATTTAGTCTCTTCTGAGAGAGAGGCTCTGAGCTGGACTTTTTCCAGATTGTGTACTCAGAAGTTGTCCATCCTGCAGGATTAAGGTGAGTGACTCTGTCCACAGGCAACTAGGTAGCTATGGTCATAGGCAATTATGCCTTTTGGTTGGTTTGCTTTTTTAGCTAAATCAAACATTAAGGTCAATCACCAATTTCTTATACTATTTTTTTAGTTATCTGAGAACTTTTTCTAGTTGTGTTTTAATCTATGAGAAATTGCATTTGTTTGTTTCTCTTTTGTAATGAGCAGCTAAATATCTCTAGGAGAAAGATGGGGCTTGTAAGTTTTATAAAGAAAATCTATCTTGTTGGCTATAGAAGAGTTTTAGTGGGAGTTTAGAGTCATAATTCCTTTTACTTTTTTGCTAAATCTCCTAGTCATGTAAGTTACATTGGGACCAGGCCATATGGTCTGAGAGTATTAAACCTGTCCCAGTTCCTGAGAACGGAGCCAAGGGGTTGATGTTTGAGTGAAGAAAAAGGAGGGAGACTGTTGGTAGGCCAGAAGGGAGAAGACAGCTGGAATCTGTGGCCTTAGCCTGTCTTACCCTGGGTTTTAATTTTGCTTATCAGGTCCTTTTATTTTTTATTTTATTGAATGATTGATTGATTGATTTAAAGAGGTTTTTGCTATAGTGCGTGTGTGCTCACCAGAAAGACAGAGACAGAGAAACAGAAAGCAAGAAATCATCCCCCAGGGGAATGGCCACACAGCAGTCCCTTCTCCTCCATTCTCCTCTCAGGATCTTGGGCATGCACGCACATGAACCTGGTGTGAGTTAGAGCCACCGGGTCCAGGACTTGAACGGCGGTTGACTATATGGAAGTCCAGTGACATAGCCATTACACTAACTGCTGGTCCCATTTTTTATTTTTTATATTGAAGCCTGAAGTTAACCCTGGGACTTTGACTACAGGGCTGCCTGAATATTTGTCTCAGATGGAAGTGACTGGTCAGTCTAAATAGGCATTTTGCTGCTTGGTAAGTAAGCATGTCAAGAGTACTTCTTTTTCCCAGTTTAATGATAAGGTTATTAGAAACCTATACTTATAACAGTATATCCTCTTTTTTATTTTTTTTTAAGAGGTTTTTGTTATAGGACGCGTGAGCTTGCCAGAAAGACAGAGACAGAGAGACAGAAAGTGAGAAATCATCCCCTAGGGGGGATGGCCACGCTGCAATTCCTTGTCCTCTGTTCTCCTCTTGGGATCTTGGGCACGCACGCACATGCACCCGGTGTGAGTTTAAGTCACTGGGTCTGGGACTCAAACCATGGTCAACTACATGGGAGTCCAGCAACATAGCCATTATGCTAACTGCTGGTCCCAGTATATCCACGTTTGATCCTCTTCATGAATGTTCTTGGAGACCTAACACTTTAGGATGATAAGTCATTTGAAAAAAGTTTTTAGAAAGGCATCAAACAAAGCAATTAACCATGGACAATGAGACTTGAGCTAACCATAGTTAAAAATCTGACAAGAACTCACAACTGACAAAGAACTAACCATATTTGTGGGACCAACAGTTAGCGTAATGGCTATGTCGCTGGACTCCCGTGTAGTCGATGGCAGTTCGAGTCCTGGACCCGGTGGCTTAAACTCACGCCAGGCATGTGTGCGTGTGCATGCGTGCCCAAGATCCTGAAAGGAGAATGGAGGAGAAGGGATTGTGGCATGGTCATCCCTCCTGGGGGGTGATTTCTAGCTTTCTGTGTCTCTTTCTCTCTCTGTCTTTCTGGTGAGCGCACATAACCTATAGAAGAATCCTCTCAACAAAAACAAAAAAAAAAAAGAATCATATTTGTGACATACACCAGTTTAACATAATAACATACAGCATGACTGCTAAATAGCACACTATAGATTCCTGTGAACCTCAAATCAGTTTGGAACACAATATGTATATAAATACAGAACGCATACATACACATAAATATTTCCATAAAATATTTATATATATACTCGAATGTAATGTAAAGAAAATTAAAATGACTCAATTTGACAAAGTTCCCCACATCATTTAACATATTCAAATAAGCCCGATTGATTCTAACATTTCTCTTTGGATGTTTTAGGGACCCTCTGTAAATATTCAAAAGTTATTTTGAGGCCAAAGAACTTAATTTAGAATTTGACTTTTTTGGGGGGAGGTGGGTGTGGAACCTTGTCAAAGATAGGGAAAGCTTAAATACTTCTTTTAAAAAAAAATTAATTTCAGTCATTGTCATTATTTTGTTTATTATTTGTTCGAAGTTGACCAGAGGGAGACAGAAAGAGAGAGAGATGAGAAAACAAGCTGCCAGGGTCAGGAATTTGAACTACAGTCAGCCATGTGGAGTCCAGCTGTCCTAACCACCATGCCACCTGCCGGTCCCGAAAAGCTTAAATACTTAATTTAACCATGAGCTTTTTTTAACCATATTTGAAAACAGCTTACTTTTCAAAGATTGTAAGTCACGTGAACATGGAAAACATTTAAATTAATTTGTATGTGAGTTCTCTTTATAAGTCAAATTAAATGGAATTTCTTAAGGCCTTGGACCACATAGACAGACAACATATAAGACAGGATAACATGTATGCATATACACATATACACATGCAAAGGAAAGATTTCATTTTCTTTTTTTTTTTTTGGAAAGGTTCTTTTTTGCTATAGGGTGCTGTGTTCGCCAGAAAGAGAAAGACAGTGAGAGACAGAGAGACAGAAAGCCAGAAATCACCCCCCAGGGGGGATGGCCCACGCCGCAATCCATTCTCCTCCATTCTCCTTTCAGGATCTTGGGCATGCACACACATGAGCCTGGCATCAGTTGTAAGCCCCTTTGTCCAGGACAGAAACCTCAGTGGACTACTTGGGAGTCCAGTGACAAAGCCATTACGCTAACTGCTGGTCCCAAGATTTTTTTTTTTAAAGTTCTTTGTCTCTTTTTTAAAATTTGAGAGATTAATCATTAGATGTTTATTTCTTATCTCAGGCTCTGCCAGAAAGCATACACAGATTTTTAAGAAAACTTGAGTACTCTTAACAAGCAGAGGGGATCTTGCAGAGCTAAGAATGCTTTATATTTTAACCCTCTAATTGCAGGTCTAGAATGAGTTAACAAGGACCACAGAATTTTGTAATTTGCATAAACCCTGGAAAGTTTAAAAGAACAGATTATGATATAGTTAGAAAAACAGCTTGTCACGACATGCCCTAGAATTTTTAGAGTTTTTTTAGTTTTTAGACCAGTTTTCCCAGATTTCCAACTTAGATTGAGGCTACATGTATTATAACAATGAGCCTCCTCTGTTTTTAACATTCAAGGGCCACCATTCCCAGTTAGAGAAGATGTGTGCCAGTGGGGACTCCCTCAGAACTGAAGGAATTCAGTCTCTTCCATATCAGATTTAATGGAAGCAGCTACATTGTCCGATGGGGTTTCTTGTTGGGATGGGGAAGCATTGGGTGTACGTAAGAAAGTCAAGACAATTCTAATGAAACTCCAGGAGGTAATGACGGACCTGTGAATGCGTTGTTTTTGATCATTTTTGTCTTTTTTAGAACCCATCCTACTTGCTCCCAAAGTTCTAAATCCAAAGTTTCTTCATCAGGAAACCAAGGGCAATATTGGCAAACTATTAGTAGTAGCCGAGGTAAAGGTTTAGTTTCAATGGAGTAGTGAGCAGCTGTGAGAAGTTGTAAGGTTTGTAAATAAACCTTCTGGGGTTTGGTTCATTCTTGTTCCATGATGGAAATGCCCCTCTGAAGCTACAAACATCAGTCCATTCCTCAAAGAGTGAGGAAGGACTGTCCCTATCCTGGTCTCTGATTCCTCGAGTGGAGCAGCCATTGCTTTCATTTTCTTCTGGATGTTCAGGTTCCATGGAATCTCATCAGGGTCACCACTGTGACTCATAAGGTCACCACTTGTGACTCTTTTGTCAGCCAAGAGTCACCTGAAATTCACATGATAACTATTCTAGACACAGAGATCTGAGTGAAGAGGGACATGGGGAGGCCATACCTGGTAAGAGCCCCGCAAGGCTTCTTGATCCCCTGTAATTATTAGGGTATAGGAGGAACAAGAGTCAAATTAAAGGTAAATGTTTCATAAAATTAAAAGTAAAGGTTTCATAAAATTAAAAGTAAAGGTTGTTTCCTGGGACATATTGAATTCACTTGTGGATAAAAGAGAAAGTTTCCAGAAGACCACAGGAAATATTCCACCTAGGAATTTGGAAAACATTCATCAGATAACACACCCATCCAAATCACCTCCTGTTGTTTTCAAACACCAAGGTAAGAGTTCAGTGTTTTCACCAAGTTCCCTGGGGAAGCATTCACTCATGCATTCAAAGTTTACAAATCCAGGTGTTTTGGAGGCAAGGGTTTTTGTGTTGCTGCTTTCCACAGCAGTTGTACTAATTGACTTTCCCACCAATAGCATAAGAGGATTCACCACAGCCCACCAACCGTTGTTCTGTTTTAGTTTTTTGCTCACAGTCATTTTACCTAGCACTAATTCTTACCTCATTATGGTTTGGATTTGCACTTCCCCATGAAAAGAGATGTGGGGCAATTTTTTCACATACATTTTGCTATTACATGTCTTCCTTGTCCAGACTATTTGCCCACTTTGTAATGCGATTTTCTTTATTTTGTTTTGTTTTCTTTCATTTTTTAAAAGTTTTGTTTCACTTAGGTTTTTGTCGTAGGGTGCATGTGCTCATTGGAGGGAAACAGAGACAATGAGAGGGAAAGTGAGCGATTCCCCTGCCCCTTCCCCCCAGCGGGGAGGGCCACACAGCAATCTCTTATCCTCCATTTTCCTCTCTGGATTTTAGGCTCCCACACATATGTCCCTGGCATGATTTTCAAGTTACCCAGTCTGGGACTCAAACTGTGGTCTGCCAAGTGGAAGTCTAGCACCTCAACCTCCATGCCACCGGCTGCCCCTGGATGTTTGTTCTATAATGGATTAGCAGCTTGAGTTTTCTATATATTCTGATTATCGTTTCTTTGTGTGAGGTATAATTTGCAAACCTGTTCTTCCTTCTAAAGCTTCTCATCATTCTAATTGTTGTTTTCTTCTCTGCGAAGATAAATTTTAGGCAATTGTTTCCTGTCTACGCAAAACTCTCTGGTCCCAGTGTAGCTGGGGGCTAAGTTGGGGACAGGGATAGTAAGGTGGTAACCTCAGTCATGCACCACGTGGGCCAGCATGGCCTTCCCTCACTCAGGACTGGGAGGGTGATGATCAACGCCAGCTTGCGACCTTTGCCACCTCTTCACTCCGGGGGGGACATGAGCCACATGCAGGTCAGTTCGTGCTAGGGTAGCCCTTTCCGTCACACTCTGCAGTGGGCCAGAGAAAGGGCAGGGATAACAGGCCAGCTGGCCTCTGCTTCTTCCTCACTGTGGGAAGGATGAACCATTATCAGAACTCAGTAGATAGGGCAACAACAGATGAACAGAACATTTTCCAGAAATACTTACATGGAACACAGGTAAGTGGAAAAGTCCCATGCTGAAACAAACAGAACAAAGCGTAACACTGAGAAGTGGTAAGTGGGATATATGAAAACTTCTTATAGATAATATTGGAGTCCCAGAGAAAGGGAAAAGAACCGATTAAAAGTGATATTCAAAGAACTGTTTGTTGGCAGGTTTTTTGTTTGTTTATTTGTTTTTGTTTTTGTTTTCCACAAAGGGATGAAAGATTTCAACCCACTGTTTTAAATTAGGTAATATGTTTCTCAGAGACACCGTCCTTTTCCTTAACTTTTAAACAGTATTTACTTATTTTATTTATCATTATGATTATTATTTAAGTTTGCTATAAGGCAAGTGTACCCACTAAAGAGTCAGAGGGGAGAGAGGGAAAGTGAGTAACAAGCTGCCTCCAGGACTCAAACCATGGTCAGCATGTGGGAGTCCAGTGCCATAACCACCACGCCACCTGCTGGCCCCTCTCAGAAGCACTTGTAATTTTTCTTCTTTCTCGTCTTCAGATTGGGTCCTCTCTAATACCTGCCTTCGCCTTTGCTTGGTCGTTATTCTGCCTGCTCCCATCTTCTGCTGCAATCATCTATAAAGCGCTCCCTATTGGTGATTATGTCTTTCACTTGAGGAACTTCCGCTGTGTCTAGCTCTCTGCTAATATTCAGAACAGCTCTTTAAATAGCCTTAACTACTCAGAACTATTCCCTTGAGACTCTGAAAATGCATTCATTAGTCTTTTTCCTTGTTTATCTCTGGGATCATAAAAAATGTTGGGAAGTATTCCTTCTTCAAATTAAGACAGATTAAAAATATAGTGGACAGGGACCAGCAGATGGTGTGATGTTTCTGTCCATGGACAACCATGGTTTGAGTCCCAGACCCGGCAGCTTCAAACTCTCACTGGGTGCATGTGTGTACATGCCCAATATCCTAAGGGGAGAATGGAGAAGGGTTTGCTGTGTGGCCATTCCACCCAGGAAGATGATTTCTTACTTTCTGTCCGTCTCTTGGGCAAGTGCACACATCCTTTTGGAAAAAATCACTGTAAAATAAAATATATATATATATGGAGATATTTGATCTTTTAAGAACTGACTGTAATGCCACTTTGAAAAAAAGTAAGAAAGTCCATTGAGGATAAGTTTCAGAGCTGATCTTATTAAGATAAAGGACAATGAAGAGACACTTCGGGTGCATGTGCATGTGTGCCCAAGATCCTGAGAGGAGAATGGAGGAGAAGGGATTGTGGTGTGGCCATCCTCTGTGGGAGGTGATTTCTCACTTTCTGTCTCTCTGACTCTGTCTGGCGAGAGCATGTGCCTTATAGAAAAAATAAATAAATCAACTCTTCAAATAAATAAATAAGACACTGGCAGATCTCAGACCTGCAGATGGAGCTCTGCTTTGATGGCTAAGCACTATTTTGGTCAACAAGATAGACTTTATTTATAAAACTGAAAAAGTGGGCTCCACCCTCCTAGAGATATTTAGCTGCTCCTTACAAAAGATAAACAAACTAAGAGGATTTCTCACAGATTAAAACAGATCTAGAAAAAGTTCTCAGATAACTTTAAAAAGCACTGTAATAAATTGGTGATTTACCTTAATGTTGATTTTACTAAAAACAAACCAGCGAAAAAAAGGCATAATTGCCTATGACCAAAGCTACCTAATTGCCTGTGAACATAGTCACGCAGGGCAATCCTACAAGACAGATAACTCCTACCTGAAGACATGATCTGGAAAAAGTCCGGGTCAGAGGGGCCAGCAGATAGCATGATGGTTAAAGGCGTTGAACTCCCGCATGCCCGACCATGGTTTAAGTCCCAGACCTGGTGGCTTATTTTCTCACTTTCTCTCTCTCTCTCATTCTGTCCCTCTCTGGTCATATTAAAATAAATAAAGTTAAATAAAAAATTTTTTAAAAAAAAAGTCCTAGGAACCAGCAGTTAGCGTAATGGCTATGTCGCTGGACTCCCAAGTAGTTGACCGTGGTTCGAGTCCCTGACCTGGTGGCTTAAAACTCACGCCAGGCGCGTGTGCGTGCGTGCCCAAGATCTCGAGAGGAGAATGGAGAAGAAGGGATTGCGACATGACCATACCTGCTACGGGGTGATTTCTCGCTTTCTGTCTCTTATGTCTCTCTCTGTCTGGCTGGCGAGCACACGCGCCCAATAGCGAAAAATCTCTCCAAAAAAATTAAATAAAACGTTCAGGTCAGAGCCTCTGATTCAGAAGAGATGCAGAAGTGTTTCCAATGTGGAAGCCTGGACACTGGACAATGCTTCTACTCCCACTGGCATTGTCCCCAACATGGAGGAATTAGTCACTAGAGAAAGCAATGCCCGGACCTCCAATGGGAGTCAAGACTTCTAAGTCACTGCCATAGGGATGGTGATGAAGGCCAACTTCTAGAACAACATCACTGACCCCCAAGTCCCACAGTCAAAATGACCAAGCAGTCACAGGACTCCCCAGCCCCTGCCGTAATTGCTTACCTGGGGCTAACAGCTCAGCCTGGGTGCAGGTACACACGTCGTGAACTCAGTTACTCTGAAAGAACCCTGGGGAACCCTTCCTTGTGCCACCAGTTCCTGGGCTTCACCTTCTGGTACACAAGAGGCCAAGCATGCAAAACACGTTTATTTCTCAGTACCTGGTATAATGCTCCATCCTCAGGATGTTTTCCACATCAGCCATGGCAAGATCAAGTTCCAGAGCCAACATCTGCTCCTCAAAAGCTTCTTCTTTCACTTTTGCAGCATTACAAAGTGCATCCTTAGTCATCTGAGTCCCTGTAGCATAATCCACCCCATGTCCACTGCTCATTTCTCTTTTACCAACTTCAACTCCTCAGCTATGGCAATCAAAGCCTTCTGTAAGCTCTCTGGTGTCCCACCTACCCCATCCTATCCACAGGGGGCATATGCAAGTGGCTAACACTGTAATCACATCCCTGCAAGAGTTCCTCCCAACACCTCAAAGGCTCTGGAAGGTTATCTCCTACCTCTTCGGATCCTGTCCACAGCACCAAATGTTTTGTGAGGTTCTTCCCTCTCCTGAAGGATGGAAGAACAGAGATGCAAGGAACTGGAAAAAGAATCAAGGCACTGATGTCATGTTTTTTATTGGCTGAGTTTGGTGGGAGCTCACAGAGCTATTAGTAGACTTACAAAGCCCATAGAAGCACTCTGAGGTGCTTCCTCCTTTTTGGAGTTAGTAACACACATGGAGAATACTCACAGAATGGCTTACTCCCTCTCCCAGTTCACACACACTGAACTGAGCTGAGCCAACCCAAGGCTGAGCTAAGCCAGGGCCATCAGGGGTCACCAGCCTGAGCCAAAGCGGAGCTGAGCAGACCTAGCTAATAAGGCAGAGCAGTGCAATCCTAGCTGAGCAGGTGCTCCCTTTCTCTGAAAGGAGCTACAGACAATAGTGACTCATTACCAAAACCAATCTATGGCACTCGCGCATGTTCATTACATTCAATGACATAAATCACCAAAGTCGTAATTACGCAACAATCGCTTAAGCACAGTACAACTCTAAAGTAAGTTGCTTACCCTGTGGCCTTCAAACATGATAAGATAGGAGGTGAGGAAGCCAGACTAAGCCATCTTGACTTCATTTGCAATACACTACTTGTGTTCAGTAACTGAAAATAGCATAGTCAGTCAGTCTGAGAAACAGCAGCAAAGTGTCCAAACAACTTATCTTCAGAGGTGGTGAACCAGTTGCTAAAGTCAACCTGACTCCAGAGGTTCCAGCACCAAGTTGGAGCTACCTTTTCTCAGAGGTTGGAGTCTGAGGACTTTAGGACCTCTCCAAAATTCTAGGTTGAAACAGTGCCTCAACTTCCTCACTTTGACCTCCAGTCCTGGTAGTGACAGCGGCATCATGTTAGTTTTCCCATACATGTGAATTCTCACTTTGTGACTGAACTCTCAACAATAAGTACAGTGGGAAATACATGAAGGAGTCAGTCATCAGAAGTTTGTGAAATTCTCTCACCACCACTCTTTCTCATCTTGCAGAAATGATGAAATTTTTCCAATATCTGAAGAAAGAATGACAATACTTGCCACTCAACTTCTTTGGAACCTTTTATCTAAAACTGAGAAGATACTAACAATTCTACATAATCTGTAATAAGTCTTACAACCTGTATTTCTTCTGAAAAACAAAACAAAAATGAGGAAATCCCAGTTACACTTTAAGAACTATATTTTAAGGACATTGGTTTGGTCTTGTCTCAGTTCTCTCCTGAGAGAGAGAAACCACCAAATATTCTAGTTATGATTCAGGACTAGATTCACAAATTCAACGCTGAAGATCTACAATTCATACTATTTTCCCTCAAGTAATATTTGCTACTAGAGGGAAATTTGTGGAGTTGGTAGATGCTTGTTTGACTTTCTAAAAAGCATTGTCTTCTAAAATCTTGTTTTATTTTGGACACAAGACATGGTAAAAGAGGGCATGTCTCAAGCAAATATACTGTTTCCTCTTCAAGACACTTATCTGATTTCAAATTTGTACAAGGAAGAGGGTGGAGAGCAGGTATTGAACTTTGGAAAATGGAGATTGATGCCCATAATATTTCAGAGTTGAGGAAGTAGAGTCACATAGACTCCTAATTCAATCTTTAGCAGGCCCGGACCTGAGTGAAATAAAATTAGTTCCAGATTTACAAAAACCTCACTCACCTCTGATTCAATCCAATCTATGATGTAGGTCCTCAGCTCCTCAGCATATCTTTCTTTTTATTTCTCTCTTTTTTTTTCAAAGAATTATTTAACTTTATTCATTGATTTTATTTTATTTTATTTTAATTTGAAGTTGACCAGAGAGAGAGAGAGAATGCAAGTGAAAAGGCAAGCTGCCAGGTCTCGGACTTGAACCGCAGTCAGCCATGTGGGAGTCCGGCCACCTTAATCACTATGCCACCTGCTGGCCCCATATCTTTCTAACTGAGGAAATAAGAAAAACCTTGTGGCACCTGCTAGCTCTTTTGAGGTTGTTTTATTAAAAGTTAGCTGTGTAAAGTAAATAATTCCATACATTCTAAGAGTTAAAAATCACAACCTGTTATTAGAGAATAAAAACAAGGAGGAAAGAAATAGTGGGTACCTATATGTAGTATCAAGATATGAAAGACAGTGGGATGAGAGTACATAAAAACAAAATGACTAAAAGTTTTTAATTTTGTTTACTTGCCATCATTGTACATCTCTATAGCAACACAATATGGATTTTCAAAGTATACAAATCATACATGACAGTCAAATCAAAGAAATTACCATATACATCATTTTCGACAAAGAACTTCTTGTAAGGGTTTCTTTTCTTGCTCCTCTCACCCACCTTCTACCATCCACTTCCCCTCCCTGACAGTCTCTGATATCTGCACTTACACTCACTACTATCATATCTTCAGATGTTTGCATTTCTGCCATAGAGTATAGATAGTCAATAACTATGGAGTGGGGATATACTGTGTGCATCATTCAATGTCTGACTCACTTCTGTCACCATACATATTTTACGTTCATCCACTTTGAATCAAATAACAAAGTTTTATTGTTCCTTATGGCTGGATAGTATTCTAGAGTATGTATGTGCCAGTTTTTCAACTCAGTTATAAATTCTTCAGCTCTTAGATTAATAATGCTGCCAATAAACATGATGTGCAATTGTCTTTCTTACTGAGTGTTTTCTGATTTTTTGGGTAAATCCTAGGGAGTGGAAATACTGGGTCTTATAGTTTTTTCTGTATAATTTTGAGTAATCTCCATATTGCTTTCCACGGTAGTTGTAATAATCTACATTTCCACCAACAAAGTAAGAAGATTCCCCATTTCACCTCAACCAAAACTGTCCTTGTCATTCTTTTTTTTTTTTTTTGAAGAGATTTTTTTTTTGGTAGATGGCACGTGTGCTCGCCGGACAGACAGAGAGAGACAGAGAGATAGAAAGAGAGAAATCACCCCCTGGGGGCATGGCCACTCCACAATCCCTTCTCCTCCATTCTCCTCTCGGGATCTTAGGCACACACATACACACGCCCGGCATGAGTTTCAAGCCACCAGGTATGGGATGCTACCCACAGTCGACTACGTGAGAGTCCAGCGACATAGCCGTTACGCTAACTGCTGGTCCCCATTTATTTATTTATTTTTTTCATCATAGCCATTCCCACCAGAATTAAGTGGTATCTCCTTGTGGTTTTGATATTCATTTCTCTTATGATAAGAGATGCTGAACATTTTTTCTTAACCATTTGATCATTCACATGTCTTCCTTGGAGAGTTGTCAGTTCAGCTAATTTGATCATTTTTAAAATGGATTATTTCTTTTTTAATGGGGGACGTCCTTAAATTCAATGTACATTCTGATTATCAGTCCCTCCTCTGAGGCAAAATTTGCAAACATTTTCTCCCTTTCTGGGGATTTTCTCTGTACCCTAATCATTCCATTTGTTGTGCAGACTTTTTAGATCAATGTAATCCCAGTTTTCTTTTTTGGGGACTATGGCCTTTTCTTTTTCTTTTTCTTTCTTTGGAGAGGTTTTTTTTGTTATAGGGTGCGTGCACTCCCCAGAAAGACAGAGAGACAAAGACACAAAACAAGGGAGAGAAGGCCACGCCACAATCCCTTCTCCTCCATTCTCTTCTCAGGATGTTAGGCACACATGCACATGTGCCCAGCATGAGTTTAAGCCACCGGGTCCAGGACTCAAACCACGGTCGACTACATGGGAATCCAGGGACATGGCCATTGTGCTAACTGCTGGTCCCATGGCCTTTTCTTTATAGGGTCTGATTTAAGAAAACGTTGCCACTCTAATGTCTTCAAGAGTTTCCAATAAGTTTTCTTCCATTAGTACTACAGTTTGAGGCTTTACAGTTGAATATTTCATCCTTTTTGAGTCGCTTCTTATTAATAGTGAGAGATCAGAGCTCAGTTTCATCGTTCCTCAGTTGTATTTCCAGTTCTTCCACAATGTTTAGTGAAAGGCAATCTCTCCATCACATTGTCTAGTGCCCTTTGTCAAAGACCAAGTGACTGTATGTTTGGGGGTTTATTTCTGAATTCTCTGCTTTGTTCAGCTGATCCATGTGTCTACTTCATGCTGTTACCTTTGCTGTTTTAATTATCACCCCCTGGGGGGATGACCATGCCACCATCCCTTCTCCTTTCTCCTCTTGGGATCTTGAGCACACACGCACACACACCTGGGGTGAGTTTAAGCTACCAGGTCCGGGACTCAAACAGCAGTCAACTACATGGGAGTCCAGCGACACAGCCATTACACTAACTGCGGGTTCTAATACAACTAGTTTTGAGAGACAATTGGTACTTTGACATAGTACAAACTGAAAGGATCACATGAAGACAGGTCCCGCAATGATTGCTTACAGAAAATTATGTATTACCTACCGTAAGAGAAATACTACTGTATGTGAGTATTCTTGACATTAGTTTTACATATTTCTTTTCAGTAATTGTCTACATAATACATCACTTGACATTGAAAGGGAAGAGGTGTTTATGGTGAGTTTATACGCATGAGTCAAGACTGCCCCATCCGAACAAGAAGTAAGTTCACCTCTTCATTAAGGCTCTTTTCTTTCAAATGGTTTTGGGAAATGTTCACATGTATATATGTCTATGCACATGTAAATTAGTTCACACTAATATATCCATGTGTCCTTCATCAGGGTTCAAGGGTCATTCACCAGAGACCCATAGAAATTCTTTCGTCCACAAACAATCTGACCTTGCCACGTCAGTATTTAGGAGCAAGTCCAGTGCTGTGCATTGAGTCCTGTGACAAGATAAGAATTTGTGTTAACCCAATCTTTGGCCTCTGTCTTACACTCCCTCCTTCTCACAGTGCCACCTCTGTCTCTACCCTTGTTCTCATTTTTTCTCTTTTAGTTTTTGCTGCTCTGTTGCATTGTCTTTCAAGAGGACATCAGTCATTGTCAGTGAGCAAACAAGGACCTGAAAGAGAGGAGACAGATCCGCCTTGCCTCCTGCCCTCCCCTCCCTTCCTCACACACAGCTCCACCATCTTTACTATACAATGGCCCAGGGTGAGGCCCTGGGGTGTGAGCATACCGCCCTCCTGCTGCTCTGGCTGGGAGCATGTCTGTGTCTTTGTGGATGGCCCCAGATTGGAAACTGTCAGCATCACAGTCCCCCAGAAGTGGTGATACCCGTGAGGGTAAGTGGCAGAGGTAGAGTCATGAAGAGTCCAGGCTGGGTCTCCTACAGCCTGCACTTTGGGGGCCAGAGGCACGTTATCCACATGAAACCCAAGAAATTCTTGGTGTCCAGCTCCCTCTCCCTGTTCACGTACACAGACCAGGGTGCTCTGGTCGAGGACCACCCTTTTGTCCGGGATGACTGCTACTATTACGGTTATGTGGAGGGAGACCCAGAGTCGCAGGTTGCTATCAACAACTGTTTGGGAGGGTTCCAAGGAACCTTTCAGACAAATGACACTAATTATGAAATCAAACCCATAAGCTTTTCCACCACCTTTGAACATCTAGTATACAAGATGGTCGATGAGGAATCAGAACTCCCTTCCATGCAGTGTGGATTAACAGATGAAGAAATTGAACGCCAATTAAAGTATCTGGAGACTGATAATTCGACTCTGATGCAGAGTGACTATAAGGGCTGGTGGCTCCACCAAAGGAGTGTTGTAAAGGTAATACTTCTTGACCACGAAGCGTACCTTCATAGCGAAAGAAATGTCACAGTTTTACAAAACCAAATGTTGATTATTTCACATATGGCAAACACTTATTTGATTCCAGTAGGAATTGACATGATTTTAGCTGCAGTTGAGATATGGACTACCGCAGATCCCTTTGAATTAACCAACAATGTGGCAGTTTCTGTGAAGAAATTTGCCACATGGAAAAAGACGAGCCTCTATCCCCGTATGCCCCATGATGTTGCATATTTGATAGCAAAGAAATCCTTTTCAGGTATCTTTGGCCTCTCGTACACATCTACTCTGTGTCATGCAACTTACAGTTGTGGAATTATCCGTTACACTCCAACGGACTTGGCTAAAAGTGCAACGTATGTGGTCCATCAACTTGGCCATCTTTTAGGTCTAAAACATGATGACAGTTACTGTATCTGTGGGGATCGATCTTGCTTAATGAGTAGAAGACCTCCAATCATAGCTAAATTCAGCAACTGCAGTTATGGTTACTACATTCAAATGATTCCAAAATGGAGATGTGTCTACAGACTTGAATATACAGGGCCCATCTTTTCAATCTCGCGCTGTGGGAATGCTGTGATCGAGCAGGAAGAGGAGTGTGACTGTGGCTCCTTACTGAAGTGTAGAGAAGACCCATGTTGTATGGAAAACTGCACCCTAGTACCTGGGGCTGCATGTGCTTTTGGGCTCTGTTGCCAGGACTGCCAGTTTGCGCCAGCCGGTGAAGTGTGTAGAGAAAGTAGCAGTGAATGTGATCTTCCCGAGTGGTGCAACGGGACTTCCCACCAGTGCCCAGAGGATGTGTATGTGCAGGCTGGGGTCCTTTGCACGGGTGGAGGCTCCTGCTATGAAAAGAGATGTAATGATCGTGAAGAACAATGCAGGCAAATTTTTGGTAAAGTAGCCAAGAGTGCAAATCAGGCTTGCTACAGTGCTATGAACATGCTAGGTAACCGTTTTGGAAACTGTGGCCTGAAGGATAGTAAATATATAACATGTACACTCCAAAATACCTTGTGCGGTAGACTTCAGTGTGAGAACGTGATGGAAATCCCTTTATTGAAAGATCATAGTACTGTGCACTGGACTCACTACAATGGTGTTGAATGTTGGGGTACTGACTACCACTACGGTATGACCATACCTGATGTTGGCGAAATCAGAGACGGCACAGCGTGTGGCCCAGGGCGTATATGCATGCAGAAGCAATGTGTCCGCAAGACAACTTTGAATCTCAGTGATTGTGTTCCTGAGGTCTGCAATATGAGGGGTGTCTGCAACAATAAACAGCACTGCCATTGTAGCCATATGTGGAACCCGCCCTTCTGCCAGATGGAAGGCCATGGAGGCAGTGTTGACAGTGGCCCACCCCCTCCGAGAAAACAGCAAAGTAAACAGAGGGCGAAGTCTTCCCTGCTACCATTTTTGTGGATTCCTCTTTTGGTTTTACTATGCTGTTGTTTAATCTGTCTTCTACTCATGTGGAAAAAGCAGAAAGAAGAAGAGAAACCCAAGGAAGAACAGAAAACTGATCAAGTACCACCTGAAACAAAAAAAGAACCAGCTCCAATGTGACCTGAGCAAGGAGCAGAAAGCATTCCCATTCCCCCTGCTCAAATTACACCAGAGTAAGGGAAAGAAGGTGCTCCCTCTTCAAATGAGCAAGGAAATCCGAATGTTCCCATTTCATCGTAGAAATAGGCAGAAAAACGTGGGTCTCAATAAAAAAAAATACCAAACTTTAGAAATCCGAATGTTCCCATTTCATCGTAGAAAAATAGGCAAAAAAAAAAAACGTGGGTCTCAATAAAAAAAAAATAGCAAACTTTACAATTTTAGAAAATAAACCAACTTCTGAATACAATTTTGTATGTTTTTAGTATCCTGACGATATATCACTACATGTGTCAGAGGCCAATGATAGAATAGTCTACAGGTTAATAATAGTCTATAGTGTATGTAAAAATTAATTATTAGTGGTAATTCCTAGTATATTCTTACTTCTCATGGTTTTGTGCAATTTAAGTCATTTATTTCTCATGGCATTGGTCTCTTTGCATTTCCTGAGCAAAGGCACAGCTCTCAGATATTACGTGGGTGTTAATTCCCATCTATCAATTCTAAACCCCCTTCTCTTTACTCTGCTTAATCACACGGAGAATGGGAGTCTCCACATCACATTTCTTCTAGGCTAGTCTTCTCACTACTGCTTTCTGCCAATAGGTGTCCCAGAGGCAGCCTTGACATCTGGCAGAACAGAGTGGTTGCTGTTGATGTCAGCGTCCCCTCGGTAACAACTTTCTCCTTGGCTGCTTAGTAGCGCTTTAGGCCCTCATTATTGCTACTGATATCTAAAATCCCTCAAAAGCACCCAATCATTGTCAATCAGCCAAGAGACCGCAGTACCGCATACAAACCACTCACCATCAGAGCTGGAGTCTCCATTCACTGGCTGTCCACCAGAGGTTCCAGTACCAAGTTGGAGGTATGTTTTCCTCAGAGGTTCAAGTCGTAGAAACAGGGGACCTAGGCAGAGTTTTACATTTGAACCCCCCCAACTCCTTCTCTTTGACCTCTAGTGCTACAGCAATAGCTGCACCATCTTGTCGGTATCTCACGGTCTCCTCAGTGGTATGCTTTCTCATGTTGTGGCTGAACCCTGAGTGACACAGTAAGTACCTTGGTACAGTAAACACAAGAAAGAGCGAGATATCAGAAGATTTTAATATTTTTTATCACCACCCTCTCCCATCTTTGGTAAACAACTGAAAACTTAGATAAAATTCCTCCAATATCTGAAGATGAACGATTAACATTTGCCACTCAACTCTTTTCTAATGTCGAATCTAAAACAGAGAAAGAAAATACCAACAATCATACATTGGCTGTAATAAGTATTAAATCATGTATTTCCTGTGTTCAGAAAAAAAACAAAAACAGCTACAACAAAATCAAATTTAAAGGTTAAGGATCATATTTTAAAGGCATCAGAATTGGGCTTGGCCCAGTCTTAAGACCCTCTGCCGAGAGAGAAAGGGCAAGCATCAAGCATAGTTACTGTACAGAGCTAGGGGCTAAATTCACAAATTCAACATGTGGTGGCCTTTTATTCATAGTATTTTTCTCTCAAATCATTTTTGCTGAATTTGAGGAGTGCTATATGCTGATCTGAAATTTCTAAAGTGCATTGTCTTCTAAAATCATGCTATTATTTTGGGCCAAAGACATAGTAAAAACGGTCATACCTCAACCACATGTACTGTTCCTTACTCAAGACACCAACATGATTTTAATTTGTGTGTGGGAGTGTCTGCAGAGCTGGTCTTTGAACTTTTGGGAGATACAGTTTGATGCCCACAGCCTTTTGGAGATGAGGAATAGGGTTGCTTAGACTTTTCATTGAATTTGTAGCAGTCCTAGAGCTTACTGAAAGAGAATTACTCCAAGATTTACTAAAAACTTACTCATCTAACTCAATTCAGTCTGTGATGGATTTAGGTTCTCAGTCCTTCAACCTATTTTTCTAACTGGGGAAATAAAAAAAAAAAAAAAGTGACGATGTCTTGAAGTTCTTTGGTTGTTTTCTACACAGTCACCCGTGTACACTAAACATTCCACTCATTCTAAGAATAAAAAAATCATGGCCTCTTTTTAGAGAATGAAAATAAGAAAGAGGAAAGAAATAGCAAAAGTAGCCACAAATATAATAGTATCAAGATGACCAAGACAGAGGAGGAAGGGTGCACA
>NW_006159752.1:154567-155581 GCF_000334495.1 Tupaia belangeri chinensis
CTTTTTGTCTCTCTTTCTCTCTCTGTCTTTCTGGCGAGTGCATGTGCCCTGTAGCAATAACTTCTCGAAAAAAAAATAGTAGTTTGTTCTATCATTTATTAAGTGACATTTGTCATAGCCTTTTGAAAAGCACCAGCAGTATGAATAATAGTGGTTAATGAAACTGACGCTATGGTGGCTCGGGCTAAAACATAGATGGCAGTGACAAGGAGAGCACTAAGACTGAAATAAATCTTTCAGGGTGTGGGAGACTAAGGGCTGACTAGCATTTGTAGACTAGGTGACTCCGGCCAGGATTTCGTGAGAGTAACTGAGACCCAGATGTGTGCTTATCTTCATGAGATGAAGGAGATATTGAATTTGGTAACATTGGAGTATGTAAGACAGGAGATGCACTATCATTTACGTATAGAAATAGTATAATATTAATTGGATTCAATCATATTAGTTCCTTCTGATCAAGTAAGGAAAGCAGAAGGTTGACAAGTGCAAATCATGACAATCGGAAACATTATTAATAAGATCAAGTGTCTGAATGGAGTTTCTGTGTTGAGAATGCCCATGAGAAATATTTATAAGAAAGAATGGCAAAGGCCATACACCAAAGTTGAAAATGGATAGGGCTATCCTGAGCATGGTCAGTAAGTTGTATGGCAGGTCCAGATAGACTCTGTTCAGACCCAGAATAGTCTAATTGGAGGGGGATCCAAAACCAATACCACGTCCTCTGAAACAAGGTGACCGTGAGGTCTCCGATCAAGAATAGTGCCATAGTACTTTCTATACAAAGTTTCTATTCTACACTATAGAACTGATATTTCCAGGTAGGTACTGGGCCACATTTCTTTAAGGGAGGAGTCTGTATACTCATATTTGAAAAGGTAGGTATATTAAAGAAGATCCCTGAGATAAAAGTGAAATCAGCTGTGGGAAGCTGCACACCAGCGAGTCTGCCGAGGTTTTTCAGAGAGCAAACAATTACCATGATTGGTTCCCTTCCAAAAACCTGACCTT
>NW_006159752.1:155938-165491 GCF_000334495.1 Tupaia belangeri chinensis
GACCCTTAAGAGCTGTGACACTGCGTCGTCTCTGTGCTGTACCGTGCTGCCCACAATAAACAGACGACACTGTCGTCTCCGTGCTGTAACACTACGCTGCTTGCCCCGGCTCTCACTCCTTCACTCAAGAAACCCGTTCAGCTGTCCCCCCGGGTCGGGACAATCAGCTAAATGGCAAGGTGTTTGAGGTTGATAACAGATTTTCATGGGATGACGTGAGGAAGGTTTGGTTGTAAGACAGGTAGGTGGGTTAGGGGAAGCAAGACTGAAAAAGAATTAATGGGTAGCCATTCTAAATTTTTCAAAAGAGGACCAGTGGCAGGAGCCAAACACCTCCAGTTCAGGCTGTGTCATTAGAGGAGGCAGGAGGAACAGCATCCCACCAAGTAAGTGGTCTAAAAATGGGAAAATTAGTGCTATGTGTCCAGTATGGCCTGTGTAGGGGAAGAAAAGGAGCAGGGTACAGATATAAATCAAACTCATTACCTTTTGATTATTTGAGGGATAATACTCAGGTAAGCAAGAATTCAATTTTCAGGGGTATTAGGTACTCCCACATTCTGGAGAATGAGTACCGCTTGTTGGTTTCGTTTCTTTGATTGGCCCCAGGTGATTCCAGGAGCTTGCAGAGTGCTGAGTCAGGGTTGTTGATCATCCAGGATGAGATTCTGGAATCAAGGCTGAAGACCAGGGTCCATGAGGAGAATTGATCCCTTTCAATGGTCTCCACTGAGTTCCTGTACATAAAGAAACACATGCAAGCCCTCTGGCCTGAGTGATAAAGGAGTATGATTCTCCCCATTGGGAGTTTGGTTCCCAGCCTCTGATACAAACCTGTAATGGGTTGATATTGGAATAATTTCCAATGTCTTTTCTAGGCTGCAGTATTTTGTTGATCAAGATTGTTAAAAAAGTAATAGTATATAGAGCTCTGGCAAGTCTATACAGAACAGATTCCCCTATCGTAGAATGACTCCCCATTCTTTATTTTTCAAGGTAAGCCTTAACAGTGTGGTGAGTATGTTATATAAGGACTTGACTGGTAGGATTATGAGCAATTCAAGTAGCATGTTCTATATGAAAACCTTGGAGAATATGGTTCAATTTTAGGCTGATATAGCAGGGACCATTATTTGGTTTTAATTGTCAAGGAACACCCACCTTAGCAACATATTCTAGAAGATAAGAGATGGCATGATGTGCTTTTTTCTCCGATAAAGGGGTAACATGAGTAAGTTTAGAATAATATCAGTAGTTACATGAATACATTTTTAATTTTACCAAAGGAGGGTAACTCATGAGTAACGTCAGTTATCCAAAGTTGATCTTAGTGAAGTCGTTTAGGATTAGCACCATGGTCTAAAGAAGGGATTAAAATGAGTTGACAGAAGGAACAAGTCCAGAGGGGAATTGGGGCCTGTCTGGCAGTGACATGGAGGATTTTACAAAGAGCTCGAGCGTTTCTGTGATGAAGATAGTGAGATTGTTGGGCCTGATTGCACGCAAAAGAGAAGGCAGGAACGGCTTGATCTGATTGGTAATTGCCTAGGGATGGCACGCAGGGCAGGTCTGAAGGTGAGTGAATTTCCATGACGAAAATGGAATGCTTATGATCATCCAAAAAGAAATTGACATAATAATGTGTTCTGGGCAATATCTTTTAGGTAAGGATGTTCAGTACGAAAAGCGGTGAACACAATAATGAAATGCAGACATCTTGAACAAAAAATAAAAAGCAGAAAAACTGTGATGGGGGTGAAGGAAGGGTTGTAAGGCCACGAGAAAGGCTTCTAATTCACCTTGTTAGGTCGCAGAAAATCCCGTCGTAATGAAACATTGCCATTTGTCTTTATCTTTCCAAGAGAGAGTAGCTTTTTGTGTTTTGCCAGAGCCATCGGTAAAGACCGTCAGAGAGATGGGAATGGATACTTTTAAGATTTTTGTGGGAATTGAAATAGGAACCTGAGTAAGAAAGGGAAGGATTTTAGAAGAAGGTGATAAAACAAGGCAGGGTTCAGGGCATCTGCTCAAGCAACTTGTCAGTGTGAGCATTGTTGTAGTAAGGCTTGAACATCATCTTGGCCTGGGGTAGATACACATGGTGAGGATCAAAGTCAAACAGGTGAATATGGTATTGATGGGCGGAAAGGGTGATAAGAACCTAGGAATAGCCGTTCTAGGGGCCAGTAGGTGGCATAATGGTTACATTCTGGGCTCCCATACAGTAGACCACAGGTGGAGTCCCAGACCCAGTGGCTTAAAACTCATGCCAGGTGTGTGTGCGTGCATGCCCAAAATCCTGAGAGGAGAATGGAAGAGAAGGGACTGCAGCATGGTCATCCTCCTGGAGGGTGATTTCTCAATTTCTCTCCTTCTGTCTCTCTGGTGAGCATATGCACCCTATAACAATAAATTTTTCTTAAAAGAAGAAAGAAATATCCATTCTAGAAAACGTAATTTTGGGGTACATGGACCTAAAAAGCCCCTACAGTCAGTGGCTGCACAGCCACTGGCAGCACTGGGTGAGCCCCGTCCCCTGACGAATTGCTCCCGAAAGGCTACGCAGAAGAGACAGAGGAGAAACTGGAAGAGGACAACAATGAGGACCTAGAGGAGACCCTCTGGGAGGGACTTTGGTGTCTTACGGAGATGTTCCCGGAGAGGGTTCGGTAGGTAGCCAGAGCCACTTTTGGTCTCTCCCTCTTTGTGGCTCAAAAAATGTCCAGGTTTTCCAGGGCGGCTTTATGGATTGGGACCATTTGTTTATGATCTTCGTTCTTCCTGTCATCTTGGAGACTGAGAAGTTGCAGATGGAGCAAGAGCAGCCACTGCAACAGCACCAGACACTTCTCGGGCCTAACACAGGCCTGTCGGGAGGAATGCCAGGGGCTCTACCTTTACTTCCTGGAAAAGTCTAGACTGCTACTGCTGAGCTGTCTTGGTGGGAGAAGCTAGAAACCGTGTCATGTTTGAAGGCTGATTAATTGGATTTTTTTAAATGTTGACACATTGATCTATCTAAACCTGGTGGGGCGAATTCTCCCCATGCTGTGTCAAGGAGAGATTCCCAATTTGCACTGTGTCCTCCACACAGACCTGTTTCTTCTGTCCTCACTCTGAGGTCAGAGAGCAGCCATGCAGATGGTTACTTCAGCTCTGGTTACCCCAATCCGCTAACCCGCTCTTAACCAGAGAATCTTACTATCCCGTTGTAGGGCAGGAACTGATCCCCTGACCTCTATCTAATGTGTCTTTTTTTTTTCTTAAAGTATAGTGATACCGGGGAGGGACATACACACATTATGACTGACAAAATGCATGACAGCTATAGTGTCCAGTGGTCACGGTGATTCCATGTGTGGGAAATGCAGCAGCAGTAGCCTCAGGAACAGGACGGGGACTGGAGGGCAGAGCAGGTGCTCTCATACTCTGCACACCGTGGCTGTCAGACTTGTGTGTGGAAAAAATGTCAGTACTCACTTTTGATATTTAAATAATAACTATTCCAAAGGGGGGTGAGGACTGGAAGGATTAAGATGAGTGTTGTA
Source organism: Tupaia belangeri chinensis (assembly GCF_000334495.1). Lineage (NCBI taxonomy): Eukaryota > Metazoa > Chordata > Mammalia > Scandentia > Tupaiidae > Tupaia > Tupaia belangeri. Next base: position 159,487 of record NW_006159752.1, read on the forward strand.
AATGATAAGGTCAATTGGAGGAATTAGTCACTAGAGACAGCAATGCCCTGACCTCCAATGGGAGTCAAGACTTCAAAGTCACTGCCATAGGGATGGTGATGAAGGCCAACTTCTAGAACAACATCACTGACCCCCAAGTCCCACACTCACAATGACTAAGAAGTCACAGGATCCTCCAGCCGCTGCCGGGGGCTAACAGCTCAGCCTGGGTGCAGGTACACACGTCGTGAACTCAGTTACTCTGAAAGAACCCTGGGGAACCCTTCCTTGTGCCACCAGTTCCTGGGCTTCACCTTCTGGTACACAAGAGGCCAAGCATGCAAAACACGTTTATTTCTCAGTACCTGGTATAATGCTCCATCCTCAGGATGTTTTCCACATCAGCCATGGCAAGATCAAGTTCCAGAGCCAACATCTGCTCCTCAAAAGCTTCTTCTTTCACTTTTGCAGCATTACAAAGTGCATCCTTAGTCATCTGAGTCCCTGTAGCATAATCCACCCCATGTCCACTGCTCATTTCTCTTTTACCAACTTCAACTCCTCAGCTATGGCAATCAAAGCCTTCTGTAAGCTCTCTGGTGTCCCACCTACCCCATCCTATTCACAGGGGGCATATGCAAGTGGCTAACACTGTAATCACATCCCTGCAAGAGTTCCTCCCAACACCTCAAAGGCTCTGGAAGGTTATCTCCTACCTCTTCGGATCCTGTCCACAGCACCAAATGTTTTGTGAGGTTCTTCCCTCTCCTGAAGGATGGAAGAACAGAGATGCAAGGAACTGGAAAAAGAATCAAGGCACTGATGTCATGTTTTTTATTGGCTGAGTTTGGTGGGAGCTCACAGAGCTATTAGTAGACTTACAAAGCCCATAGAAGCACTCTGAGGTGCTTCCTCCTTTTTGGAGTTAGTAACACACATGGAGAATACTCACAGAATGGCTTACTCCCTCTCCCAGTTCACACACACTGAACTGAGCTGAGCCAACCCAAGGCTGAGCTAAGCCAGGGCCATCAGGGGACATCAGCCTGAGCCAAGGTGGAGCTGAGCAGGCCTAGCTAATAGGGCAGAGCAGTGCAGTCCTAGCTGAGCAGGTGCTCCCTTTCTCTGAAAGGGGCTGCAGATAATAGTGACTCATTACCTAAACTAAACTATGGCACTCGCGCATGTTCATTACATTCAACGACATAAAGCAGCAAAGCTGTAATTACGCAACAATCGCTTAAGCACAGTACAACTCTAAAGTAAGTTGTTTACCCTATGGTCTTAAAACATGACAAGATAGGAGGTGAGGAAACCAGACTAAGCCACCTTGACTTCATTTGCAATACACCACATGTGTTCAGTTCACTGAAAACAGCATAGTCAGTCAATCTGAGAAACAGCAGCAAAGTGTCCAAATAAATTATCTTCAGAGGTGGAGAACCAGTTGCTAAAGTCAACCTGACTCCAGAGGTTCCAGTACCAAGTTGGAGCTACCTTTGCTTAGGTTGGAGTCTGAGGACTTTAGGACCTCTCCAAAATTCTAGGTTGAAACAATGCCTCAACTTCCTCCCTTTGACCTCCAGTCCTGGTAGTGACAGCGGCATCATGTTAGTTTTCTCATACATGTGAATTCTCACTTTGTGACCGAACTCTGAACGATAAGTACAGTGGGAAATACATGAAGGAGTCAGTCATCAGAAGTTTGTGAAATTCTCTCACCACCCACTCTTTCTCGTCTTGCAGAAATGATGAAATTTTTCCAATATTGAAGAAGGAATGACAATACTTGCCACTCAACTTCTTTGGAACCGTTCATCTAAAACAGAGAAGAAGATACTAACAATTCTATATAATCTATAATAAGTCTTACAACCTGTATTTCTTCTGAAAAACAAAATAAAAACCAGGAAATCCCAGTTACACTTTAAGAACTGTATTTTCAGGACATCGGTTTGGTCTTGCCTCAGTTCTCTCCTGAGAGAGAGAAACCACCAAATATTCTAGTTATGATTCAGGACTAGATTCACAAATTCAACCCTGAAGATCTACAATTCATAATATTTTCCCTCAAGTTACTTGAGGGAAATTTGTCGAGTTGGTAGATGCTTGTCTGACTTTCTAAAAAGCATTGTCTTCTAAAATCTTGTTTTATTTTGGACACAAGACATGGTAAAAGAGGGCATGTCTCAAGCAAACATACTCTTTCTTCTTCAAGACACTTATCTGATTTCAAATTTGTACAAGGAAGAGGGTGGAGAGCAGGTCTTGAACTTTGGAAAATGGAGATTGATGCCCATAATATTTCAGAGTTGAGGAAGTAGAGTCACATAGACTCCTAATTCAATGTTTAGCAGGCCCAGACCTGAGTGAAATAAAATTAGTTCCAGATTTACAAAAACCTCACTCACCTTTGATTCAATCCAAACTATGATGTAGGTCCTCAGTTTCTCAGTCTATCTTTCTTTTTATTTCTCTCTTTTTTTTTCAAAGAATTATTTAACTTTATTCATTGATTTTATTTTATTTTATTTTATTTTGAAGTTGACCAGAGAGAGAGAGAGAGAGAGAGAATGCACGTGAAAAGGCAAGCTGCCAGGTATGGGACTTGAACCGCAGTCAGTCATGTGGGAGTCCAGCCACCTTAAGCACTATGCTACCTGCTGGCCCCATATCTTTCTAACTGAGGAAATAAGAAAAACCTTGTGGAGGCTGCTAGCTCTTCTGTCTTTGTTTTATTAAAAGTTAGCTGTGGGATACCAGAGACAATGTGGGAGGAGGGTGGGACATGGCAGAGGGTGAGGGATAGGGAATCAAGGATGGCAAAACAAAAAACAAAGTATACAAGACATAAGAACTGGAAAATTATTTGCTGATAACATGTATGTTGATGTGCTTGACTGAGCCAATACACAGTGTATTTTGGATGGAAAATTCATTTGTATGCTGTAATGATGTATAGTGAATTAATGTAAAAAATAAATAAATTTAAAGAGAAATAATAGATAATAATAAAAAAGTTAACTGTGTACAGTAAACATTTCCATACATTCTAAGAGTTAAAAATCACAACCAGTTTTTAGAGAATAAAAACAAGGAGCAAAGAGATAGTGGGTACCTATATGTAGTATCAAGATATTAAAGACAGTGGGATGAGAGTACATAAAAACAAAATGACTAAAAGTTTTTAATTTTGTTTACTTGCCATCATTGTACATCCCTATAGCACACAATATGGATTTTCAAAGTATACAAATCATACATGACAGTCAAATCAAAGAAATTACCATATACATCATTTCGACAAAGAACTTCTTATAAGGGTTTCTTTTCTTGCTCCTCTCACCCACCTTCTACCATCCACTTCCCCTCCCTGACAGTCTCTGATATCTGCACTTACACTCACTACTATCATATCTTCAGATGTTTGCATTTCTGCCATAGAGTATAGATAGTCAATAACTATTGAGTGGGGATATACTGTGTGCGTCATTCAATGTCTGACACATTTCTGTCACCATACATATTTTACGTTCATCCACTTTGAATCAAATAACAAAGTTTTATTGTTCCTTATGGCTGGATAGTATTCTAGAGTATGTTGTGCCAGTTTTTCAATTCAGTTATAAGTTCTTCAACTCTTAGATTAATAATGCTGCCAATAAACATGATGTGCAAGTGTCTTTCTTACTGAGTGTTTTCTGATTTTTTGGGTAAATCCTAAGGAGTGGAATTACTGAATCTTATAGTTTTTTCTGTATAATTTTGAGGAATCTCCATATTGCTTTCCACAGTAGTTGTAATAATTTACATTTCCACCAACAAAGTAAGATGATTCCCCTTTCACCTCAGCCTAAACAGTCCTTGTTATTCCTCATTTTTTTTATCATAGCCATTCCCACCAGAGTTAAATGGTATCTCCTTGAGGTTTTGATTTTCATTTCTCTTATGATAAGAGATGTTGAACATTTTTTCTTAACCATTTGATCATTCACATGTCTTCCTTGGAGAGTTGTCAGTTCAGCTAATTTGACCATTTTTTGAAATGAATTATTTCTTTTTTAATGGAGGACTAAAGCAAATGAAGGACTCCCGGACATCTTTTCTTTTCTGGACCTGATGATGCTGTGTCAATAAAAACAGCTCTTTCAGGGTTTGTGTTCCTCCACCTTGATTCTCAGACCAAATCACCAAGGGTTAGACTGGAAAGTAATTAACATGACAATCACTATACTATATTCAGAACTTTTTCTTTTTCTTTTTTTTTTTTTTCGGAGAGGTTTTTTTTGTTGTAGGGTGCGTGTGCTCTCCAGAAAGACAGAAAGACAGAGACAGAAAACCAAGGGTGGGAGGATGGCCACGCCACAATCCCTTCTCCTCCATTCTTCTCTCAGGATCTTAGGCACACATGCACATGCACCCGGTGTGAGTTTAAGCCAGCGGGTCTGGGACTCAAATCACGGTCAACTACATGGGAATCCAGTGACATGGCCATTGTGCTAACTGCTGGTCCCATGGCTTTTTCTTTACAGGGTCTTATTTAAGAAACCTTTGCCTACTCTAATGTCTTCAAGAGTTTCCAATAAATTTTCTTCCAGTAGTTCTATAGTTTGAGGCTTTACAGTTGAATATTTCATCCTTTTTGAGCTGCTTCTTGTTAATAGTGAGAGATCAGAGTCCAGTTTCATTGTTCCTCAGCTGTATTTCCAGTTCTTCCACAATGTTTAGTGAAAGGCAATCTCTCCATCACATTGTCTAACGCCCTTTGTCAAAGACCAAGTGACTGTAAGTTTGAGGGTTTATTTCTAAATTCTCTGCTTTGTTCAGCTGATCCACGTATCTAGTTCATGCTGTTACCTTTGCTATTTTAATTATCACTGCTTGGTAGTATATTTTGAAGTTGGATAGTGAGATGTTTCCTATGTTATTCTTTTTTGCATAGTAGTGCTTGGTGATTCAGGGTTTTAATGATTCAAAACAAAATTTATTATTATTTTTTCTGTGACAAAAATCACTGAAATTTGACTAGAATCACATTGACTATGTTAATTAATTTGGGTAGAACTTATGTTTTTATTATATTTATTCTTTCAATGCAAGAACACAGGAAGTCTTTGTATTTTCTTGTATCGGACTTGTTTTTTGTTTGTTTGCTTGCTTTTAGTTTTTTAGTTTTCCTTGTACAGGTTTTCACCTCATTCATTAGGCTTATTCCTAGATATCTTATTTATTTTGTGAGTATTGTAAATAGGATTGCACTCTTCAATTCTATCTCAGACTGTACATTGTTGGTGTAAAAAGTGTGATTACTATTTGTATATTGATTTTGTATCCTACAAATTCACTGATTTTATTTTTCACTTCCTGGAGGTTTTTCGTGGATACCTTTGGATGTCCTATGTATTTAATCACATCATCTGTGAATAAGAATGGGTTAGCTTTTCTTGTCTCAGTATGTTTTATTTTGCTCTCTTGTCTGATTGCATTGGCCAGGACTTCTAGCACTATGTTGAACAGGAGTGAGAAAGAGGGCAGCCTTGTCTTGTTCCAGGTTTTAGTCAAAAAGTTTTCATCTTTTCCCACTCAGTAGAATGTTAGCAATCAGTCTGTCATTATGACTTTTATTATGTTGACAAATGTCCCTGCTAGACCTATTTTACTGAGAGTCTTGAACATAAAGGAATGTTATATTTTGCCAAATGTTTTTTCTGCATTTGTAAATATGACAATATGAGTATACGTTTTTTATTATTCCACCCATTAATATGATGTATTGCATTTATTGTTTTGTGTATGTTGAACTATCCTTGCATGCCTGGGATAAAACCTACCTGGTCATGGAGTTTAATCTTTTTTTTTTTTAGAGATTTTTGCTATAGGGCACATGAACTCACAAGAGAGACAGAGAGACACAGAAAGATAGAAGGTGAGAAATCACCCCCCCAGGGGAATGGTATTGTTGCAATCCCTTCTCTGTTCTCCTCTCAGAATTTTTTTTTTTTTGGAGAGATTTTCACTGTAGGGCA
>NW_006159752.1:165581-181032 GCF_000334495.1 Tupaia belangeri chinensis
CTTCTCCTCCATTCTCCTCTCAGGATCTTGGGCATGCACGCACATGTGTCCGGCGTGAGTTTTAAGCCACCGGGTCCAGGACACGAACCGCGGTCGACTACGTGGGAGTCCAGCGACATAGCCATTACGCTAACTGCTGGTTCCCTCCTCTCAGAATTTTGAGATGCACACACATACACACACACACAGCCCTTCTCTTTCAATCTATGTATATATTTGTCGATGAGGTGTTTCTTGGATGCAACATATAAAGGTTTTCTGCTGTTTTTTGGTTTTGGGTTTTTTTTAATATTTGTGCCAATCTTTGCCTTTAACTGGGGGATTTAATCTATTAACATTCAATATTATTATTGAGGGAACCAGCAGTTAGTGTAATGGCTATGTCGCTGGACTCCCAACGTAGTCGACCGCGGTTTGCGTCCCGGACCTTATATATATATATATATATATATATATATACATACATATATATATATTATTATTGATATGTGCAAACGTATCCCTGTCATTTTGGTACTCTTTTTTATTTTCTATTTGTTTTGTGTTCTACTTCTATCTATCTCCCATTAGTTTTCCTGACGTAATATTCTCTTAAGTATTTCCTGAAGATATGGTCTAGTCATGATGAATTCTTTCATCTTTTGTTTATCTGGGAATTATTTTATTTTTCTTTCTCATACGAAGAATAATCTTGCTAGTTATAGTATTCCTGGCTGCAACCGCTTTCCTTTTAAAATTGTAAATATGTCCTTTCCTTCTTTCCTTGCCAGCACTGTTTCAGTTAAGAGATCTGAAATGGGGTAACATTTGTAATAATTTGGTGTTTGTTTCTTGCCATTTTTAGAATCCTGAGTTTGTCTTTGATTTTTACCAGTTTGCCTAAGACATGCCTTGGAAAGAAGCTTCTTAAGTTAAATTTATCTGCTTTTTGTTTATTTCCTGGATTTTAATGTCTGTAAGTCTGGAAAATATTCAGTAAATATTTTATGAAAAGCTTTTCTATACCTTTACCTTTTCTATACCTTTGCTTTCTAGAATTTCCCTTATGCCAATATCTGGCCGCTTACTGGTATCTATAATTTCTCATATATTGTCTTCATTTTTAGTTTGTTTTTGTTTTTTGAGGTTTTTGAGAGATTTTTGCTATAGTGTGTGTGCGCTTCCCAGAGAGACAGAGAGACAGAAAGCAAGAAATCACCCCCCAGGGGGGATGGTCACGCTGCAATCCCTTCTCCTCCGTTCTCCTCTCGGGATCTTGGATATGCATGCACACGCACCCAGTATAATTTTAAGTAGCCAGATCTGGGACTCAAACCATGGTTGACTGCATGGGAATCCAGCAACATAATCATTATGCCATCTGCTGATCCCAATAAAATAAAATTTTTAGAATATAATTTTTAAAACTCGTGTTGGGTTTATTGTTATTAGCACAAAAAAATGCACTGATCCTTAATATGTGTATTATAAATTAAAATAATACTCTTTTAAACACTGCAACATACCATTGTTTATAAAAAAAATGGCCCTATTTAAAGTTAAAAGGAAAAAGCAAATCAATAATTGAGATTATTTGAATTTGCTACAATAAATTATATATCCACCAAATCTCCAGGCTTCAAAATGACATCACTATGGAAGCACAAAAGCATTTTCAATATATTTATTTTAACTCTTTACCTATTTATAAGACATATATAAAAAATGTTTTCCCTTTTGGTAAATATCTTTTATGATTTTTTTTTTGGTTAGAGTCATTAAAATTTAGAAATGCTTTTTTGCTTCAAGGCAGAAGTGTATACCCACTAAAAATATTCTAAAAATATGTTTTTTTTTCATTGAAATGATTTTTTTAAATTAAAAGAAATCAAAATGCAAAATGTTCATCAAGCATTCATGGACTATTCTTAGGAACTAAACGTGCACAGACACATCAGGGCCAGCCAGCCAGCGTACAGTGGCTAATCACTGTGCATAGGGTGCCGGAACCCAAATGGCTGACCACCTTCAGTCCCAGCCCTGGCAGCTTAAAACACACACTAGACATGTGTTCCCACAGGTCTCAAATCCTGATGACATGGAGAAATGGAGAAAAAAGAATTGTGGCATCAACAGACCCCTATTGGCATATACTTTCTCTCTCTCTCTCTCTCTCTCTCTCTCTCCTCTCTCTTTCTCTCTCTCTCTTTGGTGAGTGCATCCACCCTCTGGCAATTAAAAAAATTAAAATTAAAACACAGTAGGGTCAGCCTCATGACATATTGGTTGAGAAAGCCAAATCCCACATGGTTGACTACGTGGCTAGAATCCCATCTCTGGCAACTTGAAAAACATGCTGGACATATGTGTGTGTGTGTGTGCCTCGAATCCCACCAGGTTAGAGTGATAGAGGAAAAGAAGTTGCAACATGACTGTGGGGACACGTTTAAGAGAGAGTCTGAGGTGTGGGGACATGTGCTGAGCAAACACCACATGCTCTTTTAGGATTTGGCAGAACCTTGTAACTTGTCTTTCCCTGACCTTGGCTGCAGACAGAGCAAGGGTGGAAATTACTAGGGGCGTTCCAACAGACACATCTGATGGACTTCAAGAAACATCTTGACCCCAGTTAGTAAAGTCCAATCCCTGCCCTGCATCTGAAAGGTTCTTTAGACTTCTCTGGGTGTGGTGGTGCTCTCCTTATGGAGAAGTTCTTTAGCTCCTTCCCCATACCTAACAGCTAGTTCTCTGCATTAGAAAGGAAGATGAGATTTACTCTAGATGGGATTACTGCCAAGGGATACACCTTGCCTTGGGTGTGACTAATCTCTTATAGATTTGTTAATGGCTTCTTATTGTCTGTAACCTAGCAACCAATCCATGAAGTATCATGAAACACACATGTGTAATGTCTTCTTGTACTATAAATAAAGACGTCCAGTTTGTCTGGGCGGCACAAGTTGCTTGGGCTACCTAGGCTCAGGCTGCCTGTGTCCGTTTCCACTCTATCCCTTTGTCTCGTTCTTTCCAATTCCCAGGTCCTGGCAAGATGGAGGGCTTTCTCTTTCTCGTCCTCTTTCTCTTCCTCACCAGCAGCCCTCTGATCATGATTCAGCCAGACCCAAGCCCTGGGGCGGATGCCGACACATGACCACACACCTTTGGGAGGTGGTTTATCCCTCTCTATCTCTCTGACTCTCTGTCAAGTGCACTTACCCTCTAATTAAAAATAAAGAAAAAAAGAAGAAGAAAAACAAAGAAAGAGGGGCCAGCAGGTGGCATGGTGATTAAGGTGCTATAGTACCACATGGCCAACCAGGGTTTGGGTCCCAGACCTGGAGATTTGAAAATTACACAGGGTTTGCATTCATGTGTGCACCAAATCCTGAGGTGGAGAAGCGATTGTGGTGTGGTCATCACCCCAGGGGATGATTTCTCACTTCCCCTCTCTCAGTCTCTCTTTCGCAAACACAGACACTCTATGACAAAAACCTAAAAGAAAGGAAGAGAGAGAGAAAGAAAGAGAAAGAGAAGAAAAAGAAAAGAAAGAAAGAAGAAAGAAAGAGAGAGAAAGAGAAGAAAAAGAAAAGAAAGAAAGAAGAAAGAGAAAGAAAGAAAGAAAGAAAGAAAGAAAGAAAGAAAAGAAAAGAAAAGAAAAAAGAAAAGAAAGAAGGAAAAAAGATATATCAAACTTTTTGATATATCAAAAATATATCAAACCCATGTCTTAAGATTACCACTTTTTTTTTTTCTTTCAATGAGAGGGAAAGTGAAAGGGAGCAAGAGAGGAAAAAGAAGCAAGACATAGTTCAGTGTTTTGATAGCGTCCTCCTGCCCCAGCCTCCCAAGTAGTTAGAGTTACAGGTGTGTGCAGGGTTTTACCTCCTGCTCAGCTTTCAGCCTCTCGAGCAGTGGCACTATTTATGCACCACCACAGCAGGCCACCTTTGCTTTCTGATGTCTCGGGGTTCCCAAACTTTGCACAAGATTGTTAAAATCTATAGTAAATTACCTTCAGGCTATGTATAAGGTGTATATACAACGTAACTAGATTTTGTGTCTAGAGTCCAGCTGGTGACACAGAGAGAATGTAATGCTCTCTGATTTTGGACCAACAAGAGAAGATCCAGGCTCGGCATCCCACACCTTGCACAGCTAGGTGTGCATGTATGTGCCCATGATCTCAGTTGGCTGGGGCTAGGGGTAGATTACAGTACGAGGACCTTGTTGGGGTGCCTGTCTCTCTCCCTCCCACTCATGGAAGAAATAAATAAATAAACCTTAAAAATAAAATAAATTTGGTGTTTAGATTTGGGTCCCATCTTCAAGACAGCACTCTCTCTCTCTCATCCATATGCAAACATTATGAAATTTTCAAAACCCCAAATCTGAAAGACTTCTGGTCTCAAGCATTCTGAATAACTAATACTCAACCTGTAACAGAATGCATAGATAAATGTATAATATGAGGATATGAGGATTCCAATGTGCCAGGCTTCTTTGTTTTTCCTTTTTCAGGGAAATTTTTGCTATAGGGTACATGCACTCACCAGAGAGACAGAGAGACAACAAGAAATCACTGTCCAGGGGAGATGGGCATAGTGCAATCCCTTCTCCTCCAGTCTCTTCTCGGGATTTTGGGCACACATGCACACGCACTTGGTGTGAGTTTTAAGCCATTGGGTCCAGGACTCAAACCATGGGTGACTCTCATGGTATCCCGCTATGTAACCATTATGCCAGCTGCTGGTCCCCCAATGTGCCAGGCGTCTAACTAAGCATGCATTTTTAAGTCACTTGTTACTTGCATAACCTTACAGGATGGTTACAGTTATTACAATTACTCATCTTTTTAGAGACCAGGAAAGTGGGGACAAAGAGCAAAGGAATGGTAGAGACAGATCATGAGCCCAGCCAGCTGTCTTCTGGGTCTCTGAGGTTCCTGCTCTCATTTACAGTACCCCTCCACCCCTCTTACTACATACCATGTCCTGGAATGACAGAGGCGGCAAAGGTTAGGCACCAAACTAATTGAGCACTCAATGAATACAACAGAAATGTTGAAAATGGAGGGGAACTTGCTGTAGGTTGAGATAGCTGGGAAGAATTTTTAAAATATGAAAAGAAAGGGACTAGGTCTCATGCGAATAGGATAAGGCAACTTTAAACAGAGAGAAGTGAATTATCAAAAAGGAAAATGAGAATAAATTCATAGCTCTTGAGGTCTATTATCTGTATAAAGATCCTACAGGCACCTCAAGCTCTGTATGCCACTTTGACTATTCCCAGTAATCGTTTTTATTGTTAACTTGTCTTTTCACTGTCTTGCTGAGTAGTACATAAGCTTCGTAGGAACAGGATCTTATTTGCTGGTTTATCACTATATACTTATATCTTGAAATGATGTCTGGTTCATCTATATGCAAGCTTATTAAATAAGCATATAAGAAATGATAGTCTTAAATTTGGATAAGCCATCCCTTCCAAAAACACACAAACAAGAGACCAGCATTTCGCGTAATGGCTACTTTGCTGGCCTCCCATGTAGGTGATTGTGGTTCCAGTCCTGGACTCGGTGGCTTAAACTCATGCCAGGCATGTGTGCGTGCATGCCCATGATCCAGAGAGGAGAATGGAGAAGAAGGGATTGCGGCGTGGCCATCCCCCCTGGGGGGGGTGATTTCTCGTGTTCTATCTCTCTGTCTCTTTCTGTCTTTCTGGAGAGTGCATGCACCCTATAGCAAAAACCTCTCCAAAACACACACACACACACACACACACACACACACAAACAAAAACTTGACCCTCTTAAGGTGTTCTCTGTTTTATGAAGGCCACCTGCACATTCAGGTAGGGAATATGGAAATCATCCTTGACTTGTCATACCCTTTCATTATCACTGTCCGCACATTCTGTATGTTTAATACCTACACATATAATTTTGTACATATAAATCATTATGCTCCAGTTAGAGCATTTTTAATATGCAACTTAGTGCATGGTTTGAAGGATTATTCATCTAGGAGGAAGTCTGAAATTCCTTCGGGGTAAAAACTTCCATCAAATTGTGTAACACATTAGTATTTCTTTTGGAGTTCTAGTCAGATATTTCCAAGTTCTAGACCTACGTAACTAGTTTTCCAATTGATTATAAAAGACAGAACTGATTGTATAACAAATACAGTCTATAAAATGTGAGGGTAGTTTGAAAATTAAAATGTAAGAAATTAAATTTTCTCTTGGTTTGAAAAAATATCTTGGCTGAAGATTTCTGTAACCAACGTTTCTTAGTAAGGAAGCAGGTTCTGCTTTCTCTGGTTTCCCATCTGGCACTGAAGACGTTAAGTAGGGCCAGCAGTAGGCAAGGTGAATGCACTGGACTCACACATGGCTGGAGGTGCAGTGTGGATCCTGGACCTGGTGGTTTGAAAATCACACCAGGCACAGAGTTGTGCATGCCTGCCCAAAATCCTGAGAGGAGAATTGAAGAGAAGGAATGTGGTGTAGCCATCCCCCCGAGGGGTGACCTCTCAGTTTCCCTTTCTCTGTCTTTCCAGTGAGGGGTACACCCACTCCCCATGGCCAACAAGAAGGAGGAAGCACTCTTCCGGCTTGCACATGAGTTGCCCACAGAAAGCAAAGCTTTTGGGCTCGTGTCCAGAAATACTTCAAGATCCTATTTACTGCAATGTTTATAGATGATCTACACTACCACAGTCTCAGTGAATGGTATGACTCCCAGCCATGGTCTCAGCCTGAGTAGTGCAAAAAGCCCCCGAATAAAGGTAGAAAGAGATGTTAGGAACCACTAGTAAAGCGCTTTCAAAATTGCCTTTTATCCTAGTATGTTTCATGATATATCAGTGTGTCACTTAGCACTGTATCAATTCTCACAGATACTTGCTAAAATTATGAAGTAGGACACCAGTTAACAACAGTAAGGTCCTTGACCATGGACACTTCTGTTGGCAGAGAATGGAAGTCCAGTTGAGCTGATCAATGTTCTAGTCTCAAGTGCTTTAAACCTGGACAGTATAATGCTGATAACCAGTCTATAGAAGTCATCATTCTAAGTGCTAATAGGAAAACATATCTGCCCTCAATTAGGAGCTGAAAATCACACTGTACAGGGTGTTATTCAAAGCTACAATACTTACATTCTCATATAGCTATAAATCATGATTTTATTTCAGAATAAGAGCCCTGCTTTTTTTACTAGCTTTGGAAAGAAACTGACACGATATAAAAATGAACATTTAGTATTTTTTTCTATACCTGCATACAGGGAACGGGTAATAAATGCTGTTGTCTGGCTTGATAATGATGACGCCTGGCACAGTGGAGAGACAATGAATGAATGTTCTTTGATGATGAGGCAAGCAACACAAACATGGATTTTTCTTCTTTGTCAGTTTTCCACCGAAGGTTTGAACAAAAGAAAAATGTGCTTCAGCCACAGAAGGAATTTAACACACTATAATATTTCATTTTTTTTTTTTTATTGCCAGAGGGTACATGCACTCACCAGAGAGAGGGAGAGGTCTATTATCTGTATAAAGATCCTACAGGCACCTCAAGCTCTGTATGCCACTTTGACTATTCCCAGTAATCGTTTTTATTGTTAACTTGTCTTTTCACTGTCTTGCTGAGTAGTACATAAGCTTCGTAGGAACAGGATCTTATTTGCTGGTTTATCACTATATACTTATATCTTGAAATGATGTCTGGTTCATCTATATGCAAGCTTATTAAATAAGCATATAAGAAATGATAGTCTTAAATTTGGATAAGCCATCCCTTCCAAAAACACACAAACAAGAGACCAGCATTTCGCGTAATGGCTACTTTGCTGGCCTCCCATGTAGGTGATTGTGGTTCCAGTCCTGGACTCGGTGGCTTAAACTCATGCCAGGCATGTGTGCGTGCATGCCCATGATCCAGAGAGGAGAATGGAGAAGAAGGGATTGCGGCGTGGCCATCCCCCCTGGGGGGGGTGATTTCTCGTGTTCTATCTCTCTGTCTCTTTCTGTCTTTCTGGAGAGTGCATGCACCCTATAGCAAAAACCTCTCCAAAACACACACACACACACACACACACACACACACAAACAAAAACTTGACCCTCTTAAGGTGCTCTCTGTTTTATGAAGGCCACCTGCACATTCAGGTAGGGAATATGGAAATCATCCTTGACTTGTCATACCCTTTCATTATCACTGTCCGCACATTCTGTATGTTTAATACCTACACATATAATTTTGTACATATAAATCATTATGCTCCAGTTAGAGCATTTTTAATATGCAACTTAGTGCATGGTTTGAAGGATTATTCATCTAGGAGGAAGTCTGAAATTCCTTCGGGGTAAAAACTTCCATCAAATTGTGTAACACATTAGTATTTCTTTTGGAGTTCTAGTCAGATATTTCCAAGTTCTAGACCTACGTAACTAGTTTTCCAATTGATTATAAAAGACAGAACTGATTGTATAACAAATACAGTCTATAAAATGTGAGGGTAGTTTGAAAATTAAAATGTAAGAAATTAAATTTTCTCTTGGTTTGAAAAAATATCTTGGCTGAAGATTTCTGTAACCAACGTTTCTTAGTAAGGAAGCAGGTTCTGCTTTCTCTGGTTTCCCATCTGGCACTGAAGACGTTAAGTAGGGCCAGCAGTAGGCAAGGTGAATGCACTGGACTCACACATGGCTGGAGGTGCAGTGTGGATCCTGGACCTGGTGGTTTGAAAATCACACCAGGCACAGAGTTGTGCATGCCTGCCCAAAATCCTGAGAGGAGAATTGAAGAGAAGGAAAGTGGTGTAGCCATCCCCCCGAGGGGTGACCTCTCAGTTTCCCTTTCTCTGTCTTTCCAGTGAGGGGTACACCCACTCCCCATGGCCAACAAGAAGGAGGAAGCACTCTTCCGGCTTGCACATGAGTTGCCCACAGAAAGCAAAGCTTTTGGGCTCGTGTCCAGAAATACTTCAAGATCCTATTTACTGCAATGTTTATAGATGATCTACACTACCACAGTCTCAGTGAATGGTATGACTCCCAGCCATGGTCTCAGCCTGAGTAGTGCAAAAAGCCCCCGAATAAAGGTAGAAAGAGATGTTAGGAACCACTAGTAAAGCGCTTTCAAAATTGCCTTTTATCCTAGTATGTTTCATGATATATCAGTGTGTCACTTAGCACTGTATCAATTCTCACAGATACTTGCTAAAATTATGAAGTAGGACACCAGTTAACAACAGTAAGGTCCTTGACCATGGACACTTCTGTTGGCAGAGAATGGAAGTCCAGTTGAGCTGATCAATGTTCTAGTCTCAAGTGCTTTAAACCTGGACAGTATAATGCTGATAACCAGTCTATAGAAGTCATCATTCTAAGTGCTAATAGGAAAACATATCTGCCCTCAATTAGGAGCTGAAAATCACACTGTACAGGGTGTTATTCAAAGCTACAATACTTACATTCTCATATAGCTATAAATCATGATTTTATTTCAGAATAAGAGCCCTGCTTTTTTTACTAGCTTTGGAAAGAAACTGACACGATATAAAAATGAACATTTAGTATTTTTTTCTATACCTGCATACAGGGAACGGGTAATAAATGCTGTTGTCTGGCTTGATAATGATGACGCCTGGCACAGTGGAGAGACAATGAATGAATGTTCTTTGATGATGAGGCAAGCAACACAAACATGGATTTTTCTTCTTTGTCAGTTTTCCACCGAAGGTTTGAACAAAAGAAAAATGTGCTTCAGCCACAGAAGGAATTTAACACACTATAATATTTCATTTTTTTTTCTTTAATTGCCAGAGGGTACATGCATTCACCAGAGAGAGGGAGAGAGACAGGGACCAGCAATTAGCATAATGGCTACATCGCTGGACTCCCATGTAGTCGACCATGGTTCCTGTCCCGGACCTGGCAGCTTAAGACTCACGCCAGGTGCATGTGCGTGCGAGCGCAAGATCCCGAGAGGAGAATGGAGGAGAAGGGATTTTGGCGTGGCCATCTGCCCTTGGGGGTGATTTCTTGCTTTCTGTCTCTCTGTCTCTCTCTGTCTGTCTGGCGAGCGCACATGACCAATAGTGAAAAAAACCTCTCCAAAAAAAAAAAGAGAGAGAGAGAGAGAGAGGGAGACAGAGGGACAGAGAGAAAGAGAGAGAGAAAGCGCCCACTAGTGGGGCAAGATCATGGCACCATCCTTTTTCTTCCACCCTGTCAGGATTTAGGGCACACATGCACATATGTCTGGCATGCTTTTCAAGCTGCCCAGACTGGGATTTGAACCATGATAGCCATGTGATAGTCTACTCCCCATCTGCAGGGCTTAACCACTGCAATTCAAAGTCAGTCCTAGAATATTTCTTATTGATATGAATTTCATCTTAATAATAGACACCTACACATTGCTTATTTATTGCCACGCTATATACATGCTTACTTGTTTAATTCTCCAAGCCACCTTAATAATGATAATAATAATGTTCTGGTTCCTGATTTTACAGTTGAAGAACACAAAATACAGAGGTAGGTGTCTTGTACAAGATCACTAAGCTAGTAAGTGTCAAAGCCAAGATTTGAACCTGTGTAAATCTAGCACCTGAATGTGGGTACTTAACTACCTCTCTACACCATTTAATGTTTCTCTAACATGCTCACCCCATAATTGGCATCACCCTATAAAGCAAACCTCTATGTTAGTTATTGAATTCAAAATCCCACCATAGTCAACTTTCACTACTGGTAAAGATTATTCTATCAAAAAGTGCCTTTTTGGGACCAGCAGATGGCATAATGATTACATTACTGGGTTCCCACATAATCAACCATGGCTTGAGTCCTGGACTTGGCAGCTTAAAATTCATGCTTGGTATGTGTGCATGTGTGCCCAAGATCCCGGGAGGAGAATGGAGGAGAAGGGATTGTGGCGTGGCCATCACTACAGAGATGATTTCTCATTTTCCATCTTTCTGCTTCTCTCTGTCTCTCTGGCAAGCACATGCACCCTATAGCAAAAATCTCTCTAAAAAAAAAAAGAAAAGAAAAGAAAAAAAAGTAAAAAGTGCCTTTTCTCTGTGTCCAGCCCCCTCGATTTTATTTGCCTTGCCCACTTATGACACTTTTTAAATAGGAGCGATCTATTTCAAATTGTATTTGTACTGTTCACAGAATTAACAAGCATCAGTCTCTAGTTATAAACTGTACAACTTACGCCACATGGGTAAGAACAAGGTATGGAGGTAAATTCCCCTAGGAGTTCCACCCCTACTGAAGATCCTTGCAATCAGCTTTTCAGTTAACACTTTAAAGTTTTCTCAGCAAAAACATCTTTTCATAATGTAAGCATCAAAAAAGGATCCCAAATTTTACTTCATTTTAAGTGATCAGTCATTTATAAAAATTCAGGTGGTCAGATAGTGGCTCAGCAGTAACAACGCTCTGCAGGGCTAGACCATAAAGGAAAGTCGGAGGTTCGTGTCCTCTCCGCCTCCAACCTCCCTGCTCCTGCTGGGTGTGTGCCTATGATCCAGGATAGCTGAGGCTGGGGGTGGATTGCAGTGTGAGGGTCCTGTTATATTCTCTCTTTCTCTCTCAAAAAAGACGATCAATAAACTTCGAAAAATTAGTCAAGTCTTCAACTTTCATTTGACTATTTCTTGCTAAGAAAGAATTTGAAAGTTGAAGGCATCAGTCTTTTTTTTTTTTTTTTTTTTTGAGAGGTTTTTGCTATAGGGCACGTGCGCTCGCCAGACAAACAGAGAGACAGAGAGACAGAAAGTGAGAAATCACCCCCCCCCCCGGGAGGATGGCCATGCCGCAATCCTTTCTCCTCCATTCTCCTCTCAGGATCTTGGGCAGTCATGCACACTCTCCTGGCGTGAGTTTAAGCCACCAGGTTCAGAACTCAAACCGCGGTCCACTACATGGGAGTCCAGAGACATAGCCATTATGCTAACTGCTAGTCCCAGAAGGCATCAGTCTTTTGTGAGATGGTAAATGTGATGTAGATAAAGAAACAGATCATTGGGTTAGAGAGGATTCAGTTGGAGTTTTAAACACTTCTGAATCTCTGCTTGCACAACTTCAAAATAGAAAAAATACATAGTGATGGGGCCATGCAGACAACACAAGCCGGTAAAGAGGCTGCCTCCCATTCTAAAGCAAGGCCTGGATTGGGAAGAAACTGAGGCAAGGCCTGGTTTATGAGCCCTCCTTGAATCGTTTACTGGCCTGTAGTCAATTTTTCTGCCATGAGTTTTACTGTTATTACGGTACCCTGCAAGGGTAAAATATCACCCCAAACTATTACAATAAAACCAATTAGTGATCTTGTAGGAATGGGGTTTCCTAAGACTGGCTCGAGAGGGCCAGGAAGTTTGAAACTTCACCTGCCTGTTTTAAGCCAAAATTAACATATAGGTTAAGTTAATATCAACCAAATTAGCGTTAGAAGGATATGTAGACTAAGTTAAAGACTAATTTTATGTTAAATAGCTCTTGTTAAAGCTACAGGTCAAAGTTAACTCATGCTAGACAAAGTCAGCACATTCACCACATAACAGGGATCCAGAGATAAAACAAAAAACTCACTAATTGACAGACTCAGCAAATAAAATACAGGAACCAGTGAGTTTATAAGAAAGGAAAAGCCTGGCTGATGACAACAGGATGAACAAACCTGAGGGGTCCAGGGAAAGATTAACTATCTTAGCTGGGAGCTCTTATCTAAAGCAACAGGTAGTTTTCAAATACAAAGAGTTTCTCATCTATGTGCTGTTGACTATGAAAGACTGCTAATAAAACATCCTATGTTGTCTCCTGAGCTACAAGATCATCTTCCTTTCCCATATGGGTAATAGGCCCACCTTCTTTAGTTGTAATATAGATAGTCCATATATTAACTATGTCTTTACTTAACAAGACAAGATTTCTATCTAGGCCTATGCAACCAGCAATGTTGCCACCCTGGCCCGGGACTGAAGTTATCAAGTTGACCTGGGACTGCAAGCCCCCTTTTCAAAAGACCCTGTCCGGTAATCAAGACTGAAGAAGAAATTGCACCAGACAAATAGAAATCCTTCATTCTGAGAACTGGGTTTAGCTTCACCTGTTCAAACAAGACAGACATCATGTTTTATGACCATTGTTCCTGTGCTTTGAATTCCCTGTTTCATAGAGTAAATCTTTTATTTCCCCTCACCCCTCGTACTCCTGTAAGATCCCTCAATAAATATGTGTGTTTGGTAGCCGCTGGTGCGGCAGCCTGGAGCTGGCTCTGGCTGTGGCCGGCTGAGAACATGCTAAGAGGCAATGAGGTCTCAGTCTAATTTTTGTTTCTGATCATCTGTGTTGCCTTCTTGTGTATGAGCCACCCACCACTGCCGAAGCTGGACCCCGGCAACATATGTCACACAAATATAAGGTCTGGCTGTAGAGTACAAGTCAACAAGATCTTTTGCTCTATATAATAAAATCCTTTGCTCCCAACATTTCTGGAATTACCATTTGTGTCTACTGTACATCACTTTACAATGAAAGGCTGGCTTTCAATCCTTAAACCTCTTCTTTCTTCCCTCCTCTTCTCTCCTCCCTCCTCTTCTCTCCTCCCTTTCTTCTCTACCTTTCTCTGTTCTCTTCCTTCTCTTCTTTTCCTTTCCCTTCTCTTCTCCTTTCTTCTCTTCATGGTTTTAAATTAAATCTCTATTCAGACCATTTCCAATGTTACATCTCCAGCCTGAATCTCTGCCATAAAATTTGACTCAGATATTCAGCTATTTGACTTCCCCACGTAGGTATATTAATAAACATCTCAAATTTAAGTTCCCCAGTACGAATCTTCTGACTAGGGAATACTACTATGCCTCATCATCTTTCCTATCACATTAAAAGGCATCTCTTACCTCTCAGCTGCTCAGTCCCAAAAACTTGGAGTTAACCTTCAATGCTTTTTCCTTTCAACTTCACACTCTATCATTAGTAAGTTCTATGTTAATTGTTTAAGCAATCTTCACCTGCTTCAAGTTTGTGAAGCTGTCCTACAATTTTTTTTTTTATTCTTTTTTTTTTTTTTGAGAAGCTTTTGCTATAGGGCGCGTGCAATTGCCAGACAAGCAGACAGAGACAGAGAGGCAGAAAGCGAGAAATCACCCCCAACAGGGGGGATGGCCACGCTGCAATCCCTTCTCTTCCACTCTCCTCTTGAGATCTTGGGCACGCACGCACACGCGCCCAGCATGAGTTTTAAGCTGCCGGGTCTGAGACTCGAACTGCGGTCAACTATGTGGGAGTCCAGCGATATAGCCATTATGCTAACTGCTGGTCCCGTACAATTTTTTTCTTAATAAAGATTTACCATTTAATCTTTCATTTTATTTTATTTTATTTTATATTTTTTTTATTTTTGAAGAGTTTTTTGCTAGGTTGGAGAGGTTTTTTTTGTTTTGTTTTGTTTTGTTTTGAGTGATTTCTGGTGCATGCGCACACCAGAAAGACAGAGAGAGACAGAAAGCGAGAAATCACCCCTCGGGGGGATGGCTACGCCGCAATCCCTTCTCCTCCATTCTCCTCTTGGGATCTTGGGCACACATGCACACGCGCCGGTGTGAGTTTAAGTCGCCGGGTCCGGGACTCCAACTGCAGTCGACTACATGGGAGTCCAGCGACATAGACATTATGCTAACTGCTGGTCCCCCAATCTTTCATTTTTAGATCTGGAACTTTTTTTATGTGTGTGTTGTGAGGTAGAACCAAAATAATTTTCTCTGTTGATTTCCATAACTGACCCATAACTCTTTATTGAAAGAACCATCCTGGGACTAGCAGATGGCATAATTGTTATATCGCTGGACTCCCATGTAGTCAACTGCAGTTCAAGTCCCAGACCTGGTGACAGCAGATCCATGTACATGCATGTCCCACATCCCAAGAGGAGAATGGAGAAGAAGGCATTACAACATGTCCATCCCCCTTGGTGGTTGACTTCTCATTTTCTACCTCTCTGGTGAGCACACACACCCTAAACAAAAATCTTAAAAAAAAAAAAAAGTGAGAACATTAGTTCTCAAGAAATTTATGCTGAATGGTTAAGGATTGAAGAGTCATGATTTCTATAATTAGCTTTCAAAGACTGAGAAAAGAATCACTTTTATCAGATAGGTAATGTAGAAAAGAGTAAAATAAACATGGCAAAATGTTAATCATTAGAGCATGTAGATGAAAGGTATAGAGGTATTTACTGTACTATTTCGACCATTTTCAGCACATCTGAACTATTAGCTGAACAAAATAAAAAAATTTAAAAAAAGAAAAAGAAAATATTCTGCAGTTTTCGTGTGTGCTTATAAATGACCCAAGTGCCCTGGATATAGCATAACACTAAGAAGCAAGATAGTGATTTGACGATGGTGATGGTACACCCGACAGTACTAAGGATGCTGATTTTTTTTTTTTTTTTTT
>NW_006159752.1:181930-220887 GCF_000334495.1 Tupaia belangeri chinensis
TTTTTTTTTTATGCTTTTTTTTTTTTTTGAGAAGCTTTTGCTATAGGGCGCGTGCAATTGCCAGACAAGCAGACAGAGACAGAGAGGCAGAAAGCGAGAAATCACCCCCAACAGGGGGGATGGCCACGCTGCAATCCCTTCTCTTCCACTCTCCTCTTGAGATCTTGGGCACGCACGCACACGCGCCCAGCATGAGTTTTAAGCTGCCGGGTCTGAGACTCGAACTGCGGTCAACTATGTGGGAGTCCAGCGATATAGCCATTATGCTAACTGCTGGTCCCGTACAATTTTTTTCTTAATAAAGATTTACCATTTAATCTTTCATTTTATTTTATTTTATTTTATATTTTTTTTATTTTTGAAGAGTTTTTTGCTAGGTTGGAGAGGTTTTTTTTGTTTTGTTTTGTTTTGTTTTGAGTGATTTCTGGTGCATGCGCACACCAGAAAGACAGAGAGAGACAGAAAGCGAGAAATCACCCCTCGGGGGGATGGCTACGCCGCAATCCCTTCTCCTCCATTCTCCTCTTGGGATCTTGGGCACACATGCACACGCGCCGGTGTGAGTTTAAGTCGCCGGGTCCGGGACTCCAACTGCAGTCGACTACATGGGAGTCCAGCGACATAGACATTATGCTAACTGCTGGTCCCCCAATCTTTCATTTTTAGATCTGGAACTTTTTTTATGTGTGTGTTGTGAGGTAGAACCAAAATAATTTTCTCTGTTGATTTCCATAACTGACCCATAACTCTTTATTGAAAGAACCATCCTGGGACTAGCAGATGGCATAATTGTTATATCGCTGGACTCCCATGTAGTCAACTGCAGTTCAAGTCCCAGACCTGGTGACAGCAGATCCATGTACATGCATGTCCCACATCCCAAGAGGAGAATGGAGAAGAAGGCATTACAACATGTCCATCCCCCTTGGTGGTTGACTTCTCATTTTCTACCTCTCTGGTGAGCACACACACCCTAAACAAAAATCTTAAAAAAAAAAAAAAGTGAGAACATTAGTTCTCAAGAAATTTATGCTGAATGGTTAAGGATTGAAGAGTCATGATTTCTATAATTAGCTTTCAAAGACTGAGAAAAGAATCACTTTTATCAGATAGGTAATGTAGAAAAGAGTAAAATAAACATGGCAAAATGTTAATCATTAGAGCATGTAGATGAAAGGTATAGAGGTATTTACTGTACTATTTCGACCATTTTCAGCACATCTGAACTATTAGCTGAACAAAATAAAAAAATTTAAAAAAAGAAAAAGAAAATATTCTGCAGTTTTCGTGTGTGCTTATAAATGACCCAAGTGCCCTGGATATAGCATAACACTAAGAAGCAAGATAGTGATTTGACGATGGTGATGGTACACCCGACAGTACTAAGGATGCTGATTTTTTTTTTTTTTTTTTGAGAGGTTTTCGCTATAGGGCGCATGCACTCGCCAGACAAACAGAGAGAGACAGAGAGACAGAAAGTGAGAAATCAACCCCAGGGGGCATGGTCACGCTGCAATCCCTTCTCCTCCATTCTCCTCTCGGGATCTTGGGCACTCATGCACACGCGCCCAGCGTGAGCGTTAAGCCACCGGGTCTGGGATGCGAACCACAGTCGACTACGTGGGAATCCAGTGACATAGCCATTACGCTAATTGCTGGTTCCCAGGATGCTGATTTATTGCATGAAATCAATCTACTTTACCAAGCACTGTTTTGCTTTGGCCCACATGTTTTTTTGGGTGTTGACAATGTGGGAGCATCTAAAGTAGGTATCTTTCTAGCCCTAGCAGAATTTACTGTTAACTTGAGCAAAGATAAAAATTAAAAGCTAGTGATTGTTTTAGAGGGACTCTAGTTGAATAAATAAAAACTAGAGAGTTTTTAGTGGCGCTCTAGCAGAACAGACATTTGGGGAAAAAAAATTGAGGAAATTAATTTCAATGACACGTTATTTTTTTTTTTTACCACAGTCTCTTTCATGCAAATGCTTGTGGACTTCTAGTAAATTTAAACTCGAATATTAAGGCATATATTTTAATATTAATGTGTCTTTATGCATGCACTTATCTAACTAATATGAGATAAAATATATATTAAAAACTAGAGATATTAATAGTTTAGCAAAAGCAAACCATTTTCAGGAGATAGCTAAATAAATTGTTATTTGTGTATTGAGGCAGAAAATGGAGAAGTAAAACTTAATGCTAACTTTGGTTGTTGTAACATATCGTGTAGTTGTGTCGCATTTTTTCAGATATTTTGATTAGTTAGTTATATCCATTATTGTTTCAATACGTTAAATGACATTATACCAATGTTATCTTTTTAACGATTAATAGCTTTCTACTATGTAAAAAGTCTGATTACTACATTGTCTCAAACAATATTTATTTTCTGTTTATATAGCTCATAAAATACTTCTAATAAAAATATAATCAGAGTGAAAAGCTTGAAATTCTGACAGAGGAGCTAGGATTCCTGATCTATTAAATCTGTATTCCATAGCTGAAAAAATAATTTATGACGATTTCTTTGTATGGAAGAAAAATTTTATAATATTTAGATCTATTACAGGCAAAAGAATGATGTCCTAGGATTTGAAGCTCTAAGAATAATGCAAAAGAGATATATCATTCTTTCATTTTCTATCACATGTAAAGTCAATTTTAAAAATGGCAAGATATCTAATCTAAAACCATTAAAAATATTTCTAAAGCTTTATACCAGCTCCAGACATATTATCTATTATTTGATAACGTGTGTGTGTGTGTGCGCATGTGAATAAAGGTAGAGTTCATCTTATCACTAGTATCAGGCAGGTGGTTGGACAGCCGTCACTGGTGATTTAAGTGTTATTCTGCCTGAAATAGAGGAACTAAATCACCTCTCGAGGTCTTTTTCAGTGATATGATTCTATGACAACTTTTAATATTTGGACAGTAAGCACACTTTTGTGAAATAACTAGAATTTATAGCTGAAAAAATTTTTACCAGTCTAGTTCAGAAGTCAGTGAACTACTGCCACTGCCTGGGTTTTTTTTGTTTGTTTTTTGGGGATTTTTTGTAAACACCAAGTTTGATGTCACAACTATTTTCATGTTCATTACTCATTTGCTTAAACACTGCCTGAGGCTACTTTTGCTCTACAATGATAGTGCTGAGTCAGGAGATGCAACCGAGACCAGGTGGCCACCAAGCAAAAATATTCCTATCTGTCCATAAAGGAGAGCTGTCAAGTAGTTTCTCCATCTCATTTCAAAAACGAAAAAGTTGAATCCGGAGAAATAAAGTAACTTGCTCATGGTCACACAGACACCAAGGCATGGACAAAGATACGGATTTTCTGCTTTCAGTTTTAGTGAAGTCATCATGACATCATCCCGCTACTTATGATGTAAAATGATGTGTTTCATGTTCTCGAATATTATTGGCCTGATAAAATAAGCCCTTTAAAAGTACATTCTCCATGTAGGTAATTGTACACCTTTGTCCACATTATTCTTTTTAAGAGAGATTTTTGCTTTAAGGTATGTGCGCTCGCTGGAGAGACAGAGAGAGACAGAAAGTGAGAAATCATCTCTCCCCCACCCCCCAAGGGATGGCCGCCACAATCTCTTCTCCTTCTAGGGATCTTGGGCATGCATGCACCAGAGTGAGTTTTAGGCTACCAGGTCTGGGACTCGAAACACAGTCAACTACGTGGAAGTCCAGCAATGTAACCATTATGCCATCTGCTGGTCCCTGTCCACCTTATTCTTTTCCCTTGAAATTAAGGCATCATTTTGAAGAACAAGTAACTGAAACTACACTCATACTTTTTGATTCTCAAAGCTGTGACTGTTTTTAAATAAGGAAAATAATTTGAGTGGAACAGATGATCCAACTGTTTCATTTCCACTGTCAGTTTTTATTTTTTCTGATATTCTTTTTTTCCCCTATTCACACTCTCCACTACACCATATGAGGACACTACTAAGTAGAATGCTTATCAGTAGCTTCAGGAAACGGGCAGGTGGTTGGTTTCTCATGGACCTGACGGAGAGACGAGTGTGGTCTTGAGGTTGGCGGTGAGAGAGTGGTAGGTAAGACATCCTGGATGACAGTCAGGGTTACATACTTCCTGCCTGCTTACCATGTACTGTGTGTGACAGTCAATGTACCATATGGAACGTCACAGAATCTTTTCACGTCAAAAGCACAGGTAGGGGATGTCCATGGTCTTGATTGTGGGGATGGTTTCATGGGTACACTAAAAGTCTTCAAGACAACGCACAGAAATGACAAAGCTAAGCATAATTTTCAAATGTTTTTCATCAAAGTAAGTTGACAATATAAGTCCATTTTCATGAAGAGTTTGAAACACACTTGTCTCCACACATCAAAATGATCAGGCTTCGTACTTGAAATATATACAGTTTATTGTATATATTGTATAAAGTGAATTGCATCTGAATTGGAAAAATAAAGGAAATATGATGGAGCCATGCAGCTAACACAAACTGGTTAAGAGGCTGCCTCCCATGCCTAAGGCAAGGCCTGCACTGGGAAGAAACTGCGAGGCAAGGCCGGCAGTTTACAAGCCTTAAAACTCCATTGCGTCGTTGTACTGGCCTGCACTCAATTTCTCTCCCGCGAGCTTTACTGTTGTTATGGTACCCTGCAAGGGTAAAATATCACCCCCAACCTTACCACAACTTTACAATAAAGCCTATTAGTGATCCTATAGGAGTGTGGTTTCCTAAGACAGCATGCGAGGACCAGGAAGTTTGAGACTCCCCCACTGCCTGTTTTAAGCCAAAATTAACATATGTTAGGTTAAGTTAGTATAAGCCAAATTAGCGTTAGTAGCATATGTAGACTAAGTTAGTTTAAGGCTAAGTTTACGTAAATACCCCTTGTTAAGCTACAGGCCAAAGTTAACTTATGTTAGGCGAAGTTGTTAGCACATCCACCACCATGACAGGGACTCAAAGATAAAGCACAAGAATTCACTGATTAACAGACAAAGAATTCAGCAAATAAATACAGGGACCCATGGGTTAATAGAGGAAGGACAGCTCTGGCTAACAGCGACAGAATAAACACACCTGAAGGCTCCAGGAGGAAGAGTAACTATCTTAGCTGGAAATTCTTATCTAGTTCAGGCAAGCAACAGGTAGTTTTTAATTACAAAGAGTTTCTCATCTGTGTGCTGTTAACTTTGAAAAACTGCTAATAAAACATCCTTTGTTGTCTCCTGAGCTACAAGATCACCTTCCTTTCCCATATGGGCAATAGGCTCACCCCCTTTAGCTATAATATAGATATTCCATATATTAACTGTGTCTTTACTCAACAAGACAAGATTTCTATCTAGGCCTTTGTAACCAGCAATGCTGCAGCCCTGGCCCGGGATTGAAGTTATCAAGCTGACCTGGGACTGAAGTTATCAAGCTTCCTGCAAGCCCCCTCTTCAAAAGACCCTGTCCGGTAATCAAGACTGAAGAAGAAAATGCACCAGACAAATAGACTTCTTCGTTCTGAGAACTGTGTTTGGCTTCACCTGTTCAAATAGAACAGACATCATGTTTTATGACCATTGTTCCTGTGCCTTGAATTCTCTGTTTCATAGAGTAAATCTTTTATTTCCTCCTCACCCCTCCTACTCCTGTAAGACATCCCTCAGTAAATACATGTGTTTGGTAGCCGCTAGCACTGTCCTGAGCTTGTTCTGGCTGTAGCCAGCTGAGAACATGCTACGGAGCATTGAGGTTTCAGCCTACTTTTGTTCACTCCCGTCACCTTCCTCCGACAAGAGAACCCACCTCTGCTGAGGCTGGACCCCAACAGAAATAGGAACCAAAAACAGCAGGATTAATGCTTTTATCCCACCCCTTTGGAGAGTTTGTTTTTTTGTTTTTTTGTTGTTTTGTTTTTGCTATATGGTGCATGTGCTCACCAGAAAGATGGAGAGAGAGAGAGTGACAAAAAGCAAGAAATCACCCCCTAATGAGGTTGGCCACACCGCAAGCCTTTACCCTCCATTCTTCTCTCAGGATCTTGGGCACGCATGCACACGTGCCTCATGTGAGTTTAAGCCACCAGGTCTGGGACTCGAACTACAGTCAACTACATGGGAGTCCAGCGACATAGCCATTACACCAACTGCTGCTCCCAAAGCTTTTTTAGCAGGGAAAGAAAAGAAAATACAAACCAGCCCTTTCAGGCACATTTTTGTACACATTTTATTTAAGATTAAGCTTAAATGGGACAAGTTATAGTAAGAAACACTAAGAAAAAGTAGGAATTTTCCTGTGGATAAAATCTTTGTTTGTTCTTATAGCTTAACTCACAATAAAGCAAGTGATCTCGATTTCATATTTTATAGTGATAAGTATTTTGGTGATTATACTTTATGTCAGATGCATAAACAAGTTATGAAAACAAATATTGTTGATATCAACTCTTTTATAATTGTCTGAAAATTCTATACTAACAATTTTAATTTAGCATGGAATATTTCAGTTTAAAAATATGTTTATTAAGACAACTTCTGCACAGTAATACAAAAATGTAGAAAGAAAACATGAAAAGTACAGAGCAATAAACAAATAACAACAAGATAGAATGTTCCTGGAGTATATTTTATTCTGTTTGAAGTTAAATAAAAGGTTTTTTTTTTTTTTTTGGCTATAGGGGGCGTGCGCTTGACAGAGAGATACAGAAAGCAAGAAATCACCGGGGATGGCCATTCTTCTCCATTCTCCTCTCAGAATCTTGAGCATACACGCACATGCGCCCAGCGTGAGTTTTAAGCCACTGGGTCTGGGACTCAAACCACGATTGACTACATAGGAGTCCAGCGACATAGCCATTACACTAGCTGCTGGTCCCAATAAAAGTTTCTTTTTTTGAGAGAGAGATTTTTGCTATAGGGTGCATCTGCTTGCCACACAGAGAGACAGAAAGTGAGAAATCACCCCCAGGGAATTGGTCACACCATAATCCCTTCTCTTCCATTCTCCTCTCAAGATTTTGTACACACACATATGCCCAAGATGCATTCCAAGGTGCCCAGTCTGGGACTTGGACCATAGTTGACCATGTGGGAATCCAGCCTCTTGCTCCACTGGCTGACCAGGAAAATTTCTTTTTAAGAACATAAATTTGGTTTCAATTAGGATACCAAAGAAATCAGACTCACAATCAATTTTAGCCTCACAAAAATCCTAGAATTGAAGTTTTTCATGTTTCTAAAATAACAGAGATTCTCCTGGGAAGGAAATAACATTTGCTTAGTTAGGTTGAATGGTGTATGCCTAGTGAAAACACACAACCTTTAATGGTAATATCATCATTTGTCTGCTACTCTCTTTCTATATTTGCTTACAAGAGATTAATGTCTCCTTCAGAGAAAGAGCTCAAACTACTCTTAGACCATTTTTTATAACCCACAATTGCTATCTAGCAAAAAAGTAAGATACCAAGGGATTTTACAAAATGCAATTCCTCAGCATGCACAATAAATGAAAAGAATAATTTATATTCCATACCAATCTAATTATCATAGGGTAAAAAGAAAAAGGAAGATTATATCATAGAAGTAACAAATTATGTATAAGACTCTTCCAAAACCAGCACCTTCATTTATGGTAAGTTCATGGCTCACTAATTCTGTTGTGTGTAACATGAATCACATGAATTTGTGCATTTTAAAATATAGACAGGTTAATTATTATACATTTTTAAATAACTAATGTTTAAAATCATGCCATGCATGACTCAGTGTATCTCAGGATAAATATATTAAGCAAAATTAGTGTTTCTCATTTTTTAATAATTATATGAAGAGCTAACAAAAATTTTAGACAGCAGTTACTCAAATAATGTGTAATTCTATATACTGATTATATTTTTCTAAATAATTTTTTAATATAATTTTATTATTTATTATTATTTTTATTTAATTTGCTGTAGGACACGAGCATTCACCAGTGAGAAAGACAGAGAAAGTGAGAAAGAAAACTGCCAGGTCTGAGACTCAAACTGCTGTCAACCATGTGGGAGTCCAGAGCTCTTAACCCCCGTGCAACCTACTGGTCCCAACAATTATATTTTTATATGATACAATATTTGGGAAGCAATATACATTTCATTTTACCTTACTTTCTCTCTTAAGGTCTGGAATAATTTTTTTTTAGAGAGATTTTTGCCGTAGTGCATGTGTACTCACTGGAGACATGAAGAGAGACAGAGAGTGAGAACCCCTCCCCCAGGGGAGATGACCACACCGCAACCCCTTCTCCATTCTCTTCTCAAGGTTCCGCACATGCATGCACAAACATCCAGCAAAAGTTTCAAGCCGCTGGGTCTGGGATTCAAAGGTGCTCACCCATGTGGGAGTCCAGCACCTTAAGCATTACGCCACCTGCTGGCCTCTGGGATAATATTTTAACTATATACTCAGGAAGAAATTTCAAACACTTTTATGTCAGTTAATTCTCTAGATAGATTTTACATAATGAAACTTTTTACATTAAAAAAAAGAGATTTCATAATTCCTCACTCTAAAAACCTACTATTGAATCAACATTAGGTTGGCTAGAGATTCATTCAAGTCTTTAGAGTCATGATTGGGTTTGCATCGGGAGCAGAGAAATTTGGTTCACTATGATTTTATTATAAAATAATCGGAATAATATTGTACAGAAGATCATAGAGTGAAACAGTTGAAGGCTCCCTTGGGGCCTTTTCACCCTGTCTTTCTCTACAGAAGTAACCACAGTTAACATTATTTTGTGTATTGACAGGATTATTTTCTATGCAAGCAGATGTTTGTTTTGAAGTGTCAATGCCTGTGGAGAACAGTGACAGCCAGTGATCAAAGTGGAAAATTTTAGATTAACAGACGGTAACATTGGTTCAATAAGGCACATTTAACAAACCCCTCCTGTGTGCAAACCACTGTGATCAATTTTCCAGAAGGCACAGGAGAGTACAAGAGCGGAGAAGTCCTACTGGCTGTGTGGGTCATTAGTGTGTACTTCTGTAATAGACAAAGACCAACAACACCGTCACAAAATAACTCGAGTGTTATGTGGTACAACAGAGTGTGTTAGGAGAGAAAATAGAGAGGGGTGAGTTCTGCTTGGATGTTTTTGGTTTTTGTTTCCCTCGTCATATAATTACGGAAGACAGACACAGCATGGCCTCTGGGGAAAGGAAAAGAGCCTGGCGTGTCTCACAGTTAGAGAGTGTGAACTGGCCAGACAATAAGTAAGGCTGGAAAAATGGTGAGAGGAGTCACATTTTGGATTTTATACAGTATTCAAAGTGGTGATTTTCAAGAATAAACTATCAATAGCAAACATGAACTTTACAAAGACATCCAGTAGAGGGACCAGTAGTTAGCGTAATGGCTATGTTACTGAACTCCCATGTAGTTGACTGCGGT
This sequence comes from Tupaia belangeri chinensis, assembly GCF_000334495.1. Lineage (NCBI taxonomy): Eukaryota > Metazoa > Chordata > Mammalia > Scandentia > Tupaiidae > Tupaia > Tupaia belangeri. Next base: position 191,364 of record NW_006159752.1, read on the forward strand.
TCAAGTCCTGGACCCAGTGGCTTAAACTCACACTGGGCGCGTGTGCATGCATGCCCAAGATCCCGAGAGGAGAAAGAAGAAGGGATTACGGCATGGCCATCCCCCCGGGGGATGATTTCTCACTCTCTGTCTCTCTGTCGCTCGGGCAAGCGCACATTCCCTATAGCAAAAACTTTTCAAAAAAAAAAAGAACATATCCAGTAGAAAGAAGAACAGGGATCCAGCAGCAGATGGTAGGGTGATTAAGGGCAATGGACTCCCACATGCCCAAAAGTGGGGTCATGCCCCAGACCTGATGGCTTGCTTTCTCACTTTCCGTCTCTCTCGTTCTCTCTGCCCCTCTCTAGTCAAACTAAAATAAATAAATTAATTAATTAATTAATTAATTTAATAATTATTTAATTTTTTAAAAGAAAGAATAATAGAACAGAGATGGAACAGATTGAGATGAGTAAAATAGATACCCACTGTGATCCTACAGAGCAAGGATCCATCAAAATGGGAGCCATAAGAACACTGAGCTGAAAATCATTGCACAAAAAGCAATAGTGCCGTGAATACAGGATGTGAGCGTCCAAGTGGGATATGCAAAAGAAGAACGCTTGAGGAAGTTTCGAGATTTCTCGCTTCATTAATTGTGGATGTGGAAGGCATTAATTAATAAAGAGAATATAGATGTAGGAACTGGCAAATTACATAATGGCTATGTCACTGGACTCTCATGTAGTAGACGGTGGTTCGAGTCCTGGGCCTGGTGGCTTAAAACTCATGCTGGGCATGTGTGCGTACGTGCCCAAGAGCCTGAGAGGAGAATGGAGGAGAAGGGATTATTGCATGGCCATCCCCCCTAGCGGGTGATTTCTTGCTTTCTGTCTCTCTGTCTCTCTCTGTCTGTCTGGCGAGCACATGGGCCCTATAGCAAAAACCTCTCAAAAAAATGAGAATATTGAAGCTGTTGATACAGGGTAGGAAGAATAATGAACTGGCTTTGAAAATTCTAAATTTCAATCATCAGTGGGGGTTTGCAGAAACCATCTCAGAAGCCATGCGTAGGACATTTAAGGTAATTGAAGAGGCACCTTCTCAGTATCATTTCTGCTCCAGGATGGGTCAGAAGCCTTTTCTTATTTTACTCCTGGGTTGTGGCAACTGGTCAATCTGTCCCACTTTGTTACCATTAGCCATTTTTTCACTCACATTCTCATCTCCCAGAGACATTAAGAATGGGTTTTAGTTTCTCTTTTACCCTATCTTTAAGAGTTAGAATTTAAAAAATAAAAGAAAGATAATTTATTTTTAAGTTTAAAAGGGGTTTTGCTGCTAACTATACAAGAAAAGAGAAAGGGATTATTACAAACATGAGCAATAAGGAAGTCAATAGAAATAAATGAAATCTTAAATATTTTTTCTTTCATATCAGTATTCTTCCTTGAAATAAAAGGAAAACAAAAAGTGATGGTTCTCCTTTACTTTCACTGATTCAGTTCTGGTTTTCCTTTTCTACATCAGCCTTTTCTGTTTTGTTTTGCTTTTGGGGGGGAGGAGAGGTTTTTGCTACAGAGCGTGTGCGTTTGCCAGAGAGACAGAGAGAGACAGAGAGACAGAAAGCAAGAAATTGCCCCCTGGGGAGATGGCCACGCCGCAATCCCTTCTCCTCCATTCTCCTCTCGGGATCTTGGGCACGCACGCACACGCGCCCGGTGTGAGTTTTAAACCACCACGTCTGGGACTCAAAGCCCGGTTGACTACGTAGGAGTCCAACGACACAGCCAATACACCATCTGCTGGTCCCATACGTCAGCCTTTTCTAAAACTTCAGTTATCTTTTGATTCCACAGCCTGTTTCTCTGAATCTTTCCCAAATCCTCCCACCATATTCTTCCCTAGCCATTACACTGAGAAGCTTCAAAATAAGTCTCAGTGTTTGGCGACTGGACTAAGACTTGTGAGATGCATTTGTGTCTCAGAGATTATCATATAACTGATGTTTTGTTGCTTAATGTTAAAAATGCCTTATGCTGCTTTTTTAAGTAAGTCAGACTATCAGACACAGAGTAGGTGTATTAGTTGTCTTTCCTCCAGAATTTTTTTTTTTTTGAAGAGAGATTTTTACTATAGGGTGTCTCACTGTACACAGAGAGAGACAGACAGAGAGAGAGAAAGTGAGAAACCACCTTCTGGGGGAGTGAGGGGGATGGCCATGCCACAATTCCTTCTCCATTCTCTAGGAATTTGGGGCATGCACACACATGCACTGAGTGTGAGTTCCAAGTTACCAGGTTCAGGACTCGAACCACAGTCAGCCGTGTGGGAGTCCAGCATCTTAACCACTATGCCACTGGCTGGCCCCTCCTCCAGGTTTTATTTTAGTATCAACAACCACAAGCATTTACTGAGTGCTTCCAGGGCAGAACACCGGGAAATAAAATGAAAGTGCAAAGTATGTTTTTGGTTCTCCAAAATCTTACTAAAACATAGCTATATAAACATCAGAGAAGAAGAGATAATCTGCAAAGAGACAATTCTCTATTGATTTACTATATTCTAGATATTACAAAATTTTACAGAAAGGAAGGGATATTTAATAAATATTGTTGAGATTATTGAGCAATTACTTTGCAACTGGAGAGGTAAGAAGAGGACCAATTTAGACCCTTACCTCACACCATAATCCAATATACCTTTATCTAAAATATGATAATAACTTGGCCAGCTCCATCACCTTGTGCCTAAAGGAACGAGATCCTACATGGTCAATCATGCAGTTTAAGTCCTGGCCCTGGTCACTTGAAAAATGCACTTGGGTACACAGTTGTGTATGCCCAAAAATCCTCACAGGATAGAAAATGGAGAAGGATTGCAGCATGACCATGCCTCATGGGAAGACTCTTTCTCCCTTTCCCTCTCTTTTCTCTTTCTCTCTTTCGATTTCTCTCTAGAGAATGCACACACCTTATAGCAAGTGAAACAAAAAACATCTTAAGAATATATGATAACCAAATACAGTATACTCTTAAATGATTGTTGCATGAATGTGACTGTTCAAATTACCTCAGTCTCAGTGACCTACAATGACAAACATTGAGTTTTATTTGTTTTTGACTTCAAGATCTGCAGGCCACATGGGACAACTCTGATTCAGGATACAGGTTGCCACAGCTTGACTCTGGGCACTAGGCTGTTCCATTTATCTCATTTGGGAGCCAAGGCTAGAAGCAGCTCTTGGAATTTTGCTAACGTTGTGCTGGTAGAACTAAGTCATGGGACTAAACCCAACGACCATGGAAGCAGAAATAAACCTTACCCCCTCTATTTTTGTTTTCTTTAAAGAATTGCTTTATTTAACTTTATTTATTGATTGATTGATTTTAATTTGACCAGAGAGGGACAGAGCAACTGAGTGAACAAGGTGGGGCGGGGGAGGGGTTGAGAAAGCAAGCCACCGATCCTGGGACTAGGACTGCAGTCAGTCCTAGCACCCTCAACCGCCATGCCACCTACTGGCCCCTACCCCCTCTATTGTTTTAGGAAATCACACAGCAGAGCAAATTATGGAACTACCTATACTCTAGTCTACTACAGGTAGATCAATTTCTTTCTTTTTTTTTTTTTCTTTTTCAAAGAGACTTTTTTTTTGTTATAGGGTACATGCACTCACTGGAAAGACAAACAGAAAACAAGAAATAACCCCGTGGGGAAATGACCACACTGCAATCCCTTCTCCTCCATTCTCCTCTTGGGATTTTGGGCACACACACACACATGTGCCCAGTGTGAGTTTAAGCCACTGGTCTAGAACTCAAATTATGGTCAACTACATGGAAGTACAGCTATGTTACCATTATGCTGTCTGCTGGCCTAAGGCATATTAATTCTTTTTTTTAATTTAATTTTATTTATTTATTCATTTATTTGTTAATTTGACCAGAGAGAGAGAGACAGAGGTCGAGAGAGAGAGAGAGAGGAAGTGAGAAAGCAAGCTGCCAGATTCAGGACTCAAACCCTGGTCGGCCATGTGGGAGTGTCCAGCGCCTTAACCACCATGCCACCTGCTGGTCCCAGGCATATTAATTCTTAAGGGTGTTGGACTCCCACATGGTTGACTGTGATTGAAGACCCAGACCTGGTAGCTTGCTTTCTCACTTTCCTTCTCTATCTCTCTCTCTCTTGCTCTGACCTGCTCTGGTCAAATTTAAATAAACAAATAAATAGATAAGTAGGTAAATAGATAGATAGATAGATAGACATAGCTAAATAAAATAGTTCTCTGGGAGGAAAAAAACTTACCTCATAAGTTATGTGATCTTTAATTAACTAACTTCCCTATGCCTTGGTAAGCTTCCTAACATTATAATAATACCTCCTTCATGAAGTTGTAATGAAGATTAAATAGGATAATGTGTGGAAGGTGGTCAGTAGAACTCCAAATCCTTAGAAAAGACCAAGAAAAGATGTCTATGTTTTTTTTTTTTTCATTAACACCTTTCAAGCCATGAGCTCTAAAAGAAAGTGCTATTTTATTTATTGTGTTATTTTCTCCTTTTCACCCATCTCTTTTACTGCTTTCCTAAAGATGAGGACACTCCCCTACACAAGTTTTTAAGTTCTACTCTAAAACAAGCTGACCGACCATCTCTGCATCTTACGTAATGCTTCCCAGTTCAAAGGTAAAACTTGGCAAAAGCGCTCTCGTTGGAAAATAACTTTAAACTCCTGCCCTAATCCAAACTGCTACCATTTGTCATCTAATGTCACAAAGCTTCATAATTAATCTCCCCATCTTCACACATGCCACCTACCATGGAATAAACTCCCTCGCAGAGCGCTGCACAGCTTGAAAGCAGCACTGCGTGCAAAATACAATCTACATGCAAACTCCTTCACTTGACCCCGTGATCTCACACCATCTGTCCTCGGCTTACTTCTCCAGCGTCATTTCGGTACACTTCCTGTTTGTGTGGCTCATCTTCTCTTACCACATTCAATTTCTGTCGTCTCCTCCAGTGTGTCTTGTTCTTCCCGTGCTACACAGTTTGCTCCGAAAGTTCTTTTTCTCTTGCTCTCTCGGCCTACTTTCTCACCCCACCTGATTGATAGATAGCATTCAAAGTGCAGCTCATTGGCTGACTTTGGCTTAGTCATTAAGAGAGGTGCCAGATCCCACCCGACTGAACACCGGCTTTAGATCCCAGCCCTGGCAGCTTGAGCAATAATGCTGGGCACATGCGCATATGTGCCGGAAATCCCTACCCGAATGGAGAAACGGAGGAGAAGAGATAGTGGCATGATCAAGCTCCTATTAGGGAGTACTTTCCCTCTCCCTCTCCCTCTCGCTCTCCCTCTCCTTCTCTCTCTCCCAGTCTCTGGCAGCGCAGGTGCCCTCAGCCCAATGGTTCAGGTGGCTGGACCCCATATCCCCATATGGTGCTTTCCCTGTCTCTCTATAGCGAGCACACATGCCTTGCGACAAAATTAAACCAGGAAAGGGCAGCTCACAGGTGCTTACTTCCTTGTAAGAGACACCCCTGAACCTTCTGACCAAGTCAGGAGCCTCTATAACATCTTCTCATCAACCTAGACATCATTTTTTCATAACGCTCCTCCAAGGTTTACATTTCATTTAGGTATTTGTTTGGTTGTTTGCTTCTTACTAGAACATATGACCGATGAGGGCAGGATCTTTCTGCCTTTCATTGCTATATCTCATTTTATCATATTGGGTCGTGGTGAAAGTCATGATGCATTTTTGCATAGAAAACTACGTCATGACTCTCCAGATGACCTAATAGAACAGTGGGGGACACCCAGACATCAGTCAGCACAGATTGTTGAGCTTTATTTGAAAGATACTTAAATTGTCCCTCGCTCACTTGACAGTTCATTTCAAGGGGTCATGGAAATCTATCTGTGGGGGTATTGTTTTTGGTGGAGCCCCTACACAATGCAGCATAAAATAGATGAGATTCAATTAATAGCAGATAAATCAAGACTGTCTTGTGCCTATGCTAAATTTCTTGAAACGTCAGTTCCTTTCCAGACCCTCTCCTATATTTCTGGACAGCACTATAGAGGAGAGGAACAGGGCACTTTCACAAGGAAGTTTGTTCTTTCAGAAGACTTCCAATGGGATCAGGAAAAGAATGAAAAGCTATTGGATGATGAAGACAGGGATTTTAATGTCTATGTATTGACTGACGTGCATGGTATTCCTTCTGGTAAAAGAAATGTAATACACTGTAAAGTTATATGTGATGCAATGTAATATAAACAGGATTATGATAAGAAAGAAAAGAGAAAGAAGAAAGAAAGAAAGAAAGAAAGAAAGAAAGAAAGAAAGAAAGAAAGAAAGAAAGAAAGAAAGAAAGAAAGAAAAGAAAAGAAAAGAAAGACTTCCAATGGGCATTTGACCTTTTAGAAATTGGAAAGAGAAATGAAATGAAGTGTCCCAGATGCAGAGGGAAATAGTGAAAACACTAACAAATTAATCTTTTTACTCCATCACACAAATATTAAAGCACAATGGAATACCAGTGAAAGGTTTTTGATACCATTCCTATAAGATGATTAACATAATCCAGGAAATGTATTTGCCAAAAATCCACCAGGACTTCTGAGTAGAATGCTAGACAAGTTTGTGTTTTTAAATTTAGAAACCAGTTTGAATTTTTATTTCCCTAAATTTTATTACGACTCAGATATATCAGCTCTGCCCTCTGTCAGCTGCTGGGAGGGGCAGAAGGGCCACGAAACCTACAAGAGACTTACCAGGTCCAGAGAGAAAAGATTTTAAAAAAGAAACACAATTTTTACTCTTTCTCAAATAGAAATTTTACTATTCTATATTACATTTTCACATAACATGTCATCTGGTACCCCTGGGCCCTTTTGTAAAATAGAAGCCTATAGTAGTAAATGTCATGATGAAATAAAATTGGGGATTAAGAAAGTTGTGAGACTTTCATTAACTATGAAATCCTATATTCACTAACTTATATCAGTGACTTTTATACTTGCTTTTCAAAATTTATTGTCAGTGTCAGCTATACCCCAAAATTAACGAACTGGACTGAACATTAAGACATTGGCTTTCAATAAAATAAATACAGTCAGTGTAGATTTTAAATATATAACAATGTAAACCCAAATATAAAATGTTTTCAAATGTAAGATAAGTCTACTTGATGCCAAAATGTCTTTGATCAACTTGAAATAAATATGAGTATATCAATAAAATAGTCAAATAATCAACTTACAATATTAATTATTTTAGTTACCCAGACATATAAAATTATATACACTCATACAGCATCATCTGGTAAAATTTTCTGCAGTGATAGAAATGATCTAGGGGGCCAGTAGGTGGCATGTTAGTTAAGGCACTGGACTCCCACATGGTCAACCATGGTTTGAGTCCCAGACCTGGGCTTTGCTTTCTCGCTTTCCCTCTCTCTCTCTCTCTCTCTCTCCTTCTCTTCCTGCCTCCCTCTCTTTGGTAACCATAGGTGCCCTATAGAAAAACTTTTTAAATAGTAATAATAAATAAAGTTAAATATATAATTCTAAAAGAAAAAAAAAGAAATGATCTCTATCTACTCTAATATACAATAGATTCCAAGAAGTACATGTGGATACTAGGTACTCAAAATACGGCCAGTACTACTGAGGAACTGAATTTTTAAACTGATTTTATTTTAATTAAATTAAGTGTAAATTGGCTCATGCGACTAGGGACTACACAACTGGACAGCACAGATCCCGAAAACTAAATATTCTTTTGGAAACATCATTTTTTTCTAATTTCATTCAAACTCTTTACGTGCATCTTTGATCAGACTATTTGCATCATTAGCAATGATATCAGGGGTGTGTTTATTGTTTCCCAAGGCATGTAATCTTTATTTCCAAGTTGCTTTATAATACAAAAAAGATTTAGAAAAATGCTACGTGCAAAAAGGGGAGCATAAATAAGAAAGAGTGCCCCAACACTTATGCAGCCAAATTAATCCCCATACTAAATGAGAGTGAGGAGACGAGGTACACATTAAGAAATCCAGAATCCAAAAATAAAGTCCGACTCTGTGCTGGGATTTAGCAGTTTTCTAACTTCTCAGGAACCTTGGATAAAAATGGCAAGACCTTTCATTCTGCAAATTATCTTTAAGCAGTTTCCAAAAAAACTCATTTACAACCACATCTAACACTTAAAATTATGAGTCTGTACCCCTAGAAAGCATTGCAAAAGCTGTTTTTCATTTATTTACATCCCTTTTCACCCTTAGATAAAATCTAGCAGAGTTTGAAATCATTTCAGGCAAATGTGAACTTTGTTGTTCAAAATAAAATGATTGAAAGAGATATATTACATGAGCGTCCTTCTCATTTCTTTTTCTTTTTTTTTTTTTGAAGAGGTTTTTGCTATAGGGCACGTGTACTTGCCAGAAAGACAGAGACAGAGAGACAGAATTTGAGAAATCACCCCCCCACGGGGATGGCCACACCACAATCCCTTCGCCTCCATTCTTCTCTCGGGATGTTGGGCACACACACACACACGCACTTGGCATGAGTTTAAGCCACCAGGTCCAGGACTCGAACCGCAGTCAACTACATAGGAGTCCAGCGACATAACCCTTATGCCAACTGCTGGTCCCAATACTCCTATTTTTTAAACAAAAATTTTGAGAAAAAATATTTTCCTTATATTTAGTACATATGGTAACAAAGAAAAATTACAGAACTGAAAAATTGTGTATTTATTTAAAATCATATGTAGAGCTTGGTCTATAGCACAATGGTTAAGGAAGCTCACATGGTCAGATGCAGTTCGAATCCCAACTCCAGCAACTTGAAAAACATGCCAGGTGAGGCCAGCAGGTGGCATGATGTTTAAGGCATTGAAATCTCATAGGTCTACTGAATGATTTGAATCTCAGAGACTTGAAAAGCACACGGGGTGCTTGTGCCAAAGTGCCCTAAATTCCCAGAGGAGAATGGAGGAGAAGGGATGGCAGCAAAGTGATGATTTCTCAGGGTCCCTCTCTCTGTCTCTATCTGGCAAGCACATATCCCTTATGGCAAAAATTAAATAAAAAAAAGAAAAGAAAAAAGAGAAAAACACCAGGCATGTGTGCATGCTTGCTCAAAATTCTGACAGAATGGAGAGGAGAAGGGATTGCACTGTGACCATGCCCCAGTGGAAGAGGAATAGTCTCCCTCTCTGGCAAGTGCATGAACTGTAGGGCAAATAAAAGAATTTTAAAAATAAATTAAAACAGGGACTAGCATTTAGCGTAATGGCTATGTCGCTGAACTCCTATGTAGTCGACCACAGTTCGAGTCCCAGACCCAGTGACTTAAACTCATGCCAGGAGCATGTGCAAATGTGCCCAAGATCCCGAGAGGAGAATGGAAGAGAAGGGATTGCAGCATGGCCATCCCCCCTGAGGGGTGATTTCTTGCTTCTGTCTCTCTTTCTCTCTCTCTCTCTTTCTGGTGAGCGCACGTGCCCTATAGCAAAAACCTCTAAAAAAAAAAAAAAGTTAAAATTAATTAATTAATTAATTAAGACAATAATATCACATTCAGTGTTTTCCCCTCACTAAGCCGTCTTTACAAGTGTTTCCTCTTTAATCATCAAAATATTAATACGAGGAGTTTGGGTTTCAGTGAGAGTGGCTGGTTGTTCTCAAGTCTGCTAAGCAGTGACATCAGAGCACCTGGCAACATTAGTGAGAACGAGGTACAGGTGCCAATCCCAGGACTTTCTGACATCTAAATAAGAATGGGTTTGGTGATCCTTTTCTACCTCTTGATACATCTAGGTAACACACCACTATGTGTTTACTGGCGAATAAACAAAATACCCTGCTGTTTCTCACACAGGGAGACCAAAGAACCGCCTTAACATACTCTCTGAACTGTCTTCCTCCAAGATTAAATGAATGATGTTTAATATGTGCCATTTAGTTCTGCTTTATGACTTGAATTTCTTGAATAGGGTGAATGAAAAGGAATGATAATCTACTTCAATCTAGGGGAAAAAAAAAAAAAACACCTTCATATCCACACAATAAAATTAATGCTTTCCAGAAGCAAATAATTTCAGTGGATGATGTTCTTTGATGAAGAATTAAGGTGCTCTCAGGTGCCCTGCCTTCATCTTTAGCTTAATGGGACAGCTCAATCAAAAAGATAATGGTTAGATGGATATTTCTGTTGTTCTATTTTTAATGAATAAGAGACACTTGTATTCATTAAAATTAGAAAAAAGATAAATAATGAATCACCTCAAATTACAGGATTTCCATATTTCTTTAAAAACTGACACCGTGTCTGCCAATAATAGCTACATGCAATATTTATGAAAGGCTGGCTTTCTGTAATGAGAAATTCAACAATTACCATGGTAATAACTTGGGAGGCAAGGATGAAATATATGGTAATAAAAATGAGTCTCAAGTGGAGACAGAGCGTGTAGCCTCAGAGCTCTTGGGCCTAGGAAGGCTTCTGAGGTCGGCAGGGTGAAGTGCATATTCCTCCACGATCACTCAAATGAATATGAAACTTGTTTGATATATAATAATGCTGGTTTTATTGGTTTTCCTCCTACATTTCTCACGGTAGTTTCTTTTATCTATAGTTTGTTTTGTTTTGTTTTGTTTTTCACAATCGACAATGATGTGCATGAAATGGAGAGTGAGAGACGAAGAGAGAAGTACCCTCCACAAGGCTCAGTCATACTGTGATCCCCTTCTTCCAGCCCTTCAGCCTGCCACGTCCTGGGCACCCCTGCCCACATCCACCATGTTTTCAGGTCGACCAAGCCGGGGACTCATGGCTGGTATGTGACTTCCAGTTGTGTAGTTCCATATGTCACTATCTGCTCTACAGCTAGGTCACAGTATTTCATAAGTAATTCCTCAGATGCAGCATTCACATTCTCTCATGAACGTTTGTCTGTCACACTTTTTTTTTAACCCCAGTGTGTGTGCATGCATGTGTGTGTGTGTGTGTGTGTGTGTGTACAGAAAGACAGAAAGGAAAAGTGAGAATGATTCCCCCACACCACAGGGATGGCCATGCCACTATCCCTTCTCCATTTTCCTCTCAGGATAATGGGCATGCATGCACACACACTCAGCATGATTTTTCAAGTCAATGATTCTGGGATGTGAGCCATGGTTGCCTGTGTGGGAATTCAGCACTTTACCATACCACCTGCTGGCTCCCATCTTGCTGTTTTTCACTTCACCCACATTTTTCTCTGAATAACCTTCCTCTTAGTAAGTTTCCTGAGTTATCTTTCAATGATTTTATTTCACCTCTTCCTTCTTCCTTTTAATTACTTTCTGAATTCCGAAATACTTCACACAAGTGATTTCTAGTACAATTGAGTACGAAACTAATGTCTTAAAAAATGTAGAAGCATTTTAGTTTATTTTTCAATGCCCTCTTTTCATATAATCTGTTCCTCGCTTTCTTTGAAAAAATTTGAGTCTTGATACAAACCAGAACAACACAAAACTCAAGTCCTGATGATGGAATTAAAACTTCTATTTTGGCTAAACTATCTGCTTTCCGTTGCCTTTAGGATTATGGCTGTGAGCCTACACTTACTGCCAAAAGTAAAGTTATAATGCAAAAAAAAAAAAAAAAAAAGAAAGAAAAAACTTATATCAGTAGAGAACTAAGATGTCATGACTAGAAAGAAGGTTTAAAGCTGTTATTTTGGGGTGTATACTTGTGATTTGATTGGGTACAGACTTTCATCAAGAAGAAGAATTAGTTGTCTAATGTTCAGGATCCCAGGAGGAGAACAGAGAAAGGATTGCAGCATGGCCATTCCCTGGTGTGTGTGCGTGGTGTGTGTGTGTGTGTGTGTGTGTGTGTGTGTGTGTGTGTTCTTACTTTCCCTCTCATTGTGTCTGTCTCTCTCTCTCCTATGAGCACACACACCCTAAGGCAAAAATGTCTACAAAAAAAAAAAAGAAGAAAGGAAGAAAGGAAGGAAAGAAGAAAGAAAAGGAAAAAGAAAAGACAGAAAAGAAAAGAAAAGAAAAGAAAAGAAAAGAAAAGAAAAGAAAAGAAAAGAAAAGAAAAGAAAAGAAAAGAAAAGAAAAGAAAAGAAAAGAAAAGAAAAGAAAAGTAATACTAAGCTATGTAAGGACCAGGCAGTGGTACAACAGCAATACAACTGGACCCACATGAAAAAGGTTGGATGGAGAAGACTGAGTCCATCATGAGAGCTGAGATCTAGTGATTTCAGAGATAAAGCAATGAAGATGTTCTGTTGGTAGAGCCCCTGGAGAAAAATGCAACACCAAAGCGTTAGCAGACTACATCCTCCTGTGCACCTCTGATCACTCAGATTGATCTTCTAGAAATTAGGAAGAAACAAATAACCCATCAGATGACTAGAAATCACCACAGGGTCACAAGAAATATGCAAAACCAAGAAAATATCTCACCCCTAAGGGAAAAGAAAAATTCCTCTTCATCCACAAACAGTACAATGGAAATCATAGAAATGTCTAATAAAGAATTTAGAGTATTCATAGTGACAAAACTAACAGATGATGGAGAAGAGAGACAATGAACACCAGAAGAAAAAGGCCAATGAGTTCCAGTAGGTGAGGAAGTTCTTATGAGAGCTGAAAGAGGAAATACACACCATAAAAAAGAATCAAATGGAACTGTTGGAGATAAAGGCTATAATACCTTTGAAAAGTCAAAAAGTAAAAACCTCCTTTGAAAGTATTAAAAACAGACTAAATCATACAGAAAATCGAATCTCAGATGTAGAAAACAGGATCGCTGGACTAGTAAAATCCACCACAAAGACTGGGAAAATAGCCCAAAAAAAGAGAATAATATATGAGAAATACTAGATACCATTAAACGTCTAAACATGTGGATAATCGGTATCCCAGAAGGTGAAGAAACTAATAAGGGCATTGATCTATGAAATTCTGGAAGAAAACTTCCCAAACCTAGAAGGGCATTCAAAGATCCAGACCCAAGAAATACAAAGAACCCCAAACAGGATCAACCCAAGAAGATCTTCTCCAAGTCACATTATAGCCGATATGATCAAAACCACAGACAAAGACAAGATACTCAGACTGGCAAGAGAGGTTGGAAGTAAGTGGAACAGTGTTCATAAATGCATCTGATTTGTTATTGAAGCAAAGTGATTCTATGAACTTAAGAGATAAATTAATTCAGGGATCTGTAAGGAGTCTTATCTTATTCTCAACATGTGAGTTCAAGCTCTGTTGAATTCTGTTCTTTGTCAACTCTGGTTTGTCCACATGAACCACTGGAGATAGACCAAATTAAGGCCACTGATCACTATATGTCCTTTCTGACCTCTTCCTGAGGTGTCATAAAAAGAGAATTTAAAAAGATTTGTATCATGGGACCAGCAGATGGCGTAATGATTACATTGCTGGATTCCCATATAATTAACCATAGTTTGAATCCCAGATCCAGTGGCTTAAAACTCATGTCCAGCACATGTCCTGCAGGAGAAGGGATTGTGATGTGGCCATCCTCCCCTTTGGAGGTTGGGGGGGGGGAATTACTCACTTTCTGTCTCTCTCTCTCTGTCTCTCCGGTAAGCATATGGACCCTATAGCAAAAATTTCTCTCTAAAAAAAATTTGTATCAAAATACTTGTATAAAAAGAGTGGATAAGTCATTATAAAAATTTTAGTTTTCGGGGAACCAGCAGTTAGCGTAATGGCTATGTCGCTGGACTCCCACGTAGTTGACCGCGGTTCATGTCCCAGACCCGGTGGCTTAAAACTCACGCCGGGTGCGTGTGCGTGCGTGCCCAAGATCCCGAGAGGAGAATGGAGGAGAAGGGATTGCGGCATGACCATCCCCCCTGGGGGGTGATTTCTCACTTTCTGTCTCTATGTCTCACTCTGTCTGTCTGGCGAGCGCACGTGCCCTACAGTGAAAATCTCTCCAAAAAAAAAAAAAAAAAATTTTAGTTTTCTATATGCAGATTTTTACATTAATCAAATATTCTTATTCTACCTTTTGATGTGGATGTATTTTGTTAATCCAACCATGAAAGTTGACAAAGCATGTATTATATCAACTCTTCCAAAAGCAATAAATTCTGGAAGCTTAATAAAATGATTTTTAAAGTATAATTAAATCATTTAATTTTATATTTAATGTTAGAATGAATGTGTTGTGTGTGTGTGTGTATAAGATTTTGTATATGCATATAATGTATATTCAAACATGCACTCATTGAGAGCATGGGAGAGAAATTCCTACTTAAATATGATCTTGAGAAATAGAATGTAATATTTAGAACATAGAAATATAATTTATACACGTTATATACATGTATGTGTTATATACATATACATGTACAGTATACATATATTATACATGTAAATATATATGTATATACATATATAGAAATAACTATCTAATACACATTAAAAATCTCCACAGACCGCTGAGCATACATTTATCCCACATTCATTTAACCATAAAATATGACATAAATTATTTTTCCCTCCCTAAGAAAAGCTAGGAAGCGAGAACCAGCAGTTAGTGTAATGGCTATGTCTCTAGACTCCCACGTAGTCAATTGCGGGTCGCGTCCCGGACCCAGTGGCTTAAAACTCACACCAGGCGCATATGCGTGCGTGCCCAAGATCCCGAGAGGAGAATGGAGGAGAAGGGATTGCGACGTGACCATCCCCCTTGAGGGGTGATTTCTCGCTTTCTGTCTCTATGTCTCTCTCCATCTGTCTGGCGAGCGCACGCATCCTATAGTGAAAATCTCTCAAAAAAAAAAAAAGAAAGAAAGAAAAGAAAAGCTAGGAAGAGTAATTCTCCATACAGAATCCATTTCTGGAGATAACAGAGCAAGGGCGGAAGTGAAACCTGAAACCCCTTATTTGTTTGTTAGCATTCAATGGGCTGTTTTTTAGCTCTTCTGTTTGGCCAGTCTATGTATAGAAATAGCAACTGAAATAGAGATGCATACATTCAGATAGACAGAATATATATCTGTCCTGTACAATATAAAATATATATAGAGAGAGAATAATGTCGCCAACACCTTTAAGTTACCCAAAGCCATATTCCAGGAGCATCTGTGTGTTGGTGTGTATTTGTATGCGTGTATGTGGGTATTAAAGGGTTTCGATAGTTGTGTTCATGAATATCTTTGCAGGCACTGATCTAGTAGGCCCAAGAAATACATTTTTTTAATTCAAAAATTAAAGACTTATGTCAGGGAATTTTCAGACTTTATTTCATTTTAAAAACATGATAACTAAGACACAGGAAAATACAGATCTTCCAAGGCTAAACACTAATAAATAACAGACATAGAACTAGAGCCTGAATTGCTCTCCTTCCAATGGTGTGACATTTCTACCATGCTGTTTTCAATGGTTGTGCTTCCCTAACGCTCCTGTTGATACTTAAGCCTTAATGCACCAGTATTAACTAGTGAGGCCTTGAGGAGGCCTTAGGCCTTAAGGGCTCTGCCCTCAGGAGATCAGCGACCTTGCAAAAGAGATAGAAAGTATCAAGTAGGCCTCCTTTTGTCCTTCTACCCTTTCCACCACATGAAGACATAGCATTTATCTCTTAGCATTCAAGGAGTCAGTGTGGGTGCAGAAACCAGGCCCTTACCAGGCACTGAACTTTCAGAATGGGGAGAAATAAATTTCTGTTATTTATAAACCATCCACTCTCGGGTATTTTGTTATAGCAGCACGAATGGTCTAAGTCATACATACTCAACCCTATTGAGTTGTTAGAAATGTTATTATGTTCTTTTCTGTTTTTCTATGCAAAAATGCATCACGACTTGTCCGACCATCTAGCATAATGCACTACTTTACAAATAGCATAGTCTATTCTAATAATTTTTTGTTAATTTTGCTCTTTGAAGAAATGATTTTAAAAAGAACTGGTAAAATAAATCTTTATAATGAACATGCAATCATGGAAATTTATCAGAAGCCCTTAGAAGACAGCAACAACAAAGCAGATGTGGTATTAGGATGGGCCTGTGTAACTCTAATCAGAAATACTTTAATTCATTTTAGGCAGAAAAATAAATTGAGGTAATGAAATTGCATGGACTCATTTGGCAACACTTACTCAGGTTCTCACCCCTCATCATCCTAGACTCCCACCCACCCACAAAACACACATGAACAAACACACACACAAATACACACACACAAATCTCGCAGGGAATTTAAGAAAAAAAAAGTCTCTCTGATGATTCAAACATGTTTCACCAACAACTTCAACCATCAGAATGAGAATAAGATATAAACAAAGAAGCTGTGCATTCCTTTGAAGAACGTACTTTCTGAAGCTAAAGAAGCTGATTCAACCATTTCATTCATGGTTTTTGTACCCATGAAAGGATGCCTCGCATTCGTGTACCTTTCAAGAACTCATGTAGCAATAGTTGAATGACATTACACAAGGGGACTTCAAAAAGTTCCTGGGGAAATGGAATTAAAGTATGAGTTTATTTTGGTGAAGAAAAAAAAAGAATTTGAAATCCATGCATAGGTTTTGTATAGAATGTGCTTTCTAGAAATGTTTTGAAGACCCCTAGTATAGTAAGAAAGAAAATTTCACTGTTACATCTGACCTTGGAGATTGCACGTACCATCGGTTCATTTTCCTGTAAAATATGCATAAATCTAGAAGAAGTTTGTTGTGAGGATTGAGGGCTATATATTTTTCAAAACTTCAGAATTTTTTAAACGCTTCAAAATGCAAGAGATTGCCGCTACAATACAGTTTATCCATTCCTGTGAGAAAACATGAAATAGCGTCTGTCAAGGATGATTGGATCGAATGTGTGAGAGATTTGGTGCATGGGTGTATTTCAGTGAATTGCACCAAGAATTATTTAAAATAAATCTAGTGTGTAATAAAGCAACCAGTAAGTAATGTGGTTTATACTTGCGAGCTCAATGCTGGACATAGATTAAGTGCTTCAGAAATACAAATGCCTGACAGAGAAAAAGAAAATGAATAAAGAGAAAGAGAGCTTACTGAAATGGAAAATAAGAGAAGACAGTGGGAGACAAGGCTGGGACAGAGAAGGACCTGTTACAGATGTGAGTAGGACTGTACCAGACAGACTCTTTTAGAATTCAGGTACAATGCTAAATTTCCTAAAAAGTTAACACTGTCATTTTTTTTTTTGGATATCTAATAGTGACACAATCCTCTGCTAAGTCACTCATGAGGAAAAAAAAAAAAACTAAAATAAATTGATGATGTTTTAATCAAAATAAAGGCCCAATATGGATCTTTATCTCTTTTCTTTTTGTCTTTTTCTTTTTTAAGTTGCCAGAGTGCATGTGACCCGCCGGAGAAAGACAGAGGAGAAAGCAGTGTCCGTGAGGAATGGTCACATTGCAATCTCTCCTCCATTTCTCCAGCCTGTCGGATTTGGAGTAAACACGCGCATACCCCTGGCCTGTTTTTTTTCAATCTGCCAGAGCTGAGATTTGAACTGCAATTAGCCATGTGGGATATGGCTCATTAAATCACTGGCTATGGAGCCAACCTAGTCTACTTTTCTTTATGTGTAACATGTGAAAAATACTTTATTGGATACTTCTATGACAGGCACTGTCTAAGTGCTTCCTATCTATTATCTCATTTCAGCATAGTTGCCCAAGAAAACAGGTTGAATCATCCTTATGATTTGATCTGTGGCAACAGATGTTCAAAGATATCAGGCTGCTGGTGTGGTGGTTAAGGTGCTGGACTTCCACATGGCTGACTGTGGCTCAAGTCCTGGACCTGGCAGCTTGCTTTCTCATTCTCCCTTTCTCGTTCCGTCTCTCTCTGGTCAAGTTGAAGAATAGCAATAAATAAATAAATAAATAAAAGTTGAATATATCTTTTTTAAAAGAAGATACCAGGCTTACACAATAACAAGTACCTGAGTCAAGAAGCAAACTTGGTCTGTCAGACTTTGAAACCTATCATTTAAACACTACAGTCCTTTTTCTCCGATATATTATTCAAGCGATTCTGTCATTACTTACTATTTATTTACCTTCAGCACTTGTTTCAAGTGTCATCTCAGGAGTATTTCAGCCGGAGTTCCACCATGAAAAGAAAAACCACACCAGCATTTTAGCTGAGCGCATTCGTTCCAAGGTTATTAGAGACCTGAAAATGCAAAAGGGGGATACTTAGATAAACTCTCCTGAGACTAGAAGAAAGGGAAGAGAATGGGTTTCTTATAACCATTGTCTTGGACAATGGGATCAGCAGAGCAGTGAGCCAGAACCCTACAGGTGGGGCGATAACCACCTAACCTTTCCCACTGAGGAAGGATTCAGGAGTTAGGGAAGGAGGCCCTCTAAGAGATGAGCCTCAGACCCATCAGCGGGGGCAGTGCCTCCTTGGTGTTGTTATCTCTGAGCTGGGGGACAATGAGACTGGTCCTGAGAGCATGGAAGGAATGTATCAACCACCACGAGGCCAAATGCTGCCGGAGAGGCAAATGGTGGCCTGAAGGGGCCCTTCCCTTCTCACCTCCTCCAGCCCTCCTGTCTCCTTCTAGCGGCCTCTCTTGGCAGAAGGCAGATGGAAAACAACATGGTTTGATCTCCTCAGCACCACGGAGCAGTTATAGAAAGACAATTTTGACCTAAGCATAATTCTTTCATAAGTAATCCTTCATTTGTATTTACTTAATTACTGTAGACCTAGTTTACCCTATTTGATTGACTATACTCTGGAAGTTACAAAGGAGTTGCCAGCACAAGGATATCCCAATTTCAAACTACATTTATTCTCCAGACAGAATTTCAAATTGTGTTTCTCAGGAGACATAAACATCTCCAGAGAGAAGACCGCCACATGTTGGCATTCAAGGTCTTACAAAGGAAGGTTAGATCCCTTGGAATTGCCTAGGAGCAGCCCAGAGTTTTCAATCAGCATCTTAGGGCTATCCAGATGCATCCTTAGAGAAAACAACAACGAACAATCAACAATAAGAAATCAGCCTTTGAAAATTAAATATGATGATGGCCAAATACAAATTCCAATGCAAGAGTTAGAGGAACAGTTTAGGAAATCGTTCGAAACACATGAACAAAAACAAACAATATTAGTAGAAAACATGAGATATCGGGGAGTCTTCGCAAGAGATTCAACATCTGAAAAGCAACGAATGTTTTAGGGAAGAGGCAAACAAAGTGGTAGAAAAGAAATGATTAAAGCATTAACAAGGACAATATCCCAGAACTCAGAGACCTGAGTCTCCAAAATACTGTTAAAGGCCAAGACAAAAAATTAACAAGACTCATGTAAGGCACATAAAATTTGAGAACATTAGCACTAAAGAGAAGATTCTAATTTTTTTTTTCATAAAAAGGAACACAAACCATAGACAAATGAACAAGAATCTGAATAGCACTGGATGGGTAATAGCCATCTTTTTTTAAATATAATAGAATGAGTTCTTACAAATTTGGAAGAAAAAATAATTTTTAATCTTAAATTGCTTCTCTATAATTTATTCTGCAGGTGCACTGATTTTCACTCACCCTTCCTTTGAAAGTTTCTATAAGATATGCCATAAAAAGGCAGATAATAACTAAGAGGAAAATAATTCTTGAATAGAGGATGTCCAAGTGAGGAAATTAATAACACAAAGCCACAGATGACAACGTAGGGCTGAACCAGAAAAGAACCACTGTGGGTCAGAACAAGAGGAAGAAAGCTCTAAAAAGAGGTATTCCAAGTTAAAAAAAAAAAAAAAAAAGATTCAGGGCCAGCAGGTGGAATAGTGTTTAAGGCGCTGGATTCCTACATGGCTGACCGTGATTCAAGTCCTGGAACTGGCAGCTTAAAAGTCACACTGAGCATATGTGTTTGTGTGTCCCAAATCCCAGAAGGAGAATGAAGAAGAGATCATGGTGTGACCATCCCCCTTGGGGGGAGAGGGGTGATTTGTCACTTTCTTTCTCTCTGTCTCTATCTCTCTGGCAAATGCATGTGGCCTATAGCAAAAATCTCTTGAAAAAATAAATTCAGTAAGGAAATAAATATTTTAGATCCTAGAGGAAAAGAATTTAAAAAAAAGAGAGAATTAAGCATAAGAATATAAGAAATCATGCAAGTGAAGGAGCAGGTGGCTATTCTTCAAAACAAATATCTACACGATATGAAAGAGTTAACAAAACACCCTAACGTGCTACTCGGCTCAGCAGTGAACAGTGTTCATATCACATGGTGAT
The DNA here is from genome assembly GCF_000334495.1 of Tupaia belangeri chinensis. NCBI lineage: Eukaryota > Metazoa > Chordata > Mammalia > Scandentia > Tupaiidae > Tupaia > Tupaia belangeri. The sequence goes on from NW_006159752.1 coordinate 211,640, forward strand.
TACACACTGCTTGTCATTTTACCTTTACAAATGATGGCACTGTGTTGCAATAACTCTATTTCAAAAATGAAGGAAAGGTAAATAAGAGAACTAAATCTATAGCCATCATTGTAGGAAATTAATATACAATTTTTCAACTTGAAAAAAATACCAAATAGCAAATAGAACTCCTATTTACAAGCATAAATAAAACTATAGAAGAAGCAGCTGAGGGGTTGGCAGGTGATGTGGTGGTTAAAGGCTCTGGACTCCCACAAGGCCAACTGCAGTTCAAGTCCTGGAACTGGTGGCTTGCTTTCTCTCTCTTTCTCTCTCTCTCTCTTTTTGACAAACTGAAAAACAATCATAAAATATATATACATATATACACACACACATATATATATATATATATGTGTGTGTGTGTATGTGTGTGTGTGTGTGTGTGTGTGTTGAGTCCATTGATATAACCATTCCACCATTGCTGATCCCAACATTATACCATCTTAACAAGAATGCTATTAAGTCAATTTAGCTATTCTTACTGGATCACCCTTGATACCCGATCAGGTTCCTCACCTCTATCACCCTAATCTGTCTTCAGCGAGAATCCTATTAGATCAGTGTGGCCAGAATCCTGCCTTACTCCTTTTTTTTTTGTTTGGTTTTGTTTTAGATGTAGACCACATGATGTGCTCACTAGAAAAAGACTGAGAGAGATAGTGAAAAGGAAAGTGAGAAATCACCCAATAGGGGGATGGCCATGCTGCAACTCCTTCTCCCCATTCTCCTCCTGGGATTTTGGGCATGCACACATGTACCCAGCATGATTTTCAAGCTTCGGATCTGGAACTTGATCCATGGTCAGCTATGTGAGAGTCCAATGGCTTAATTACCATGCCATCTGCTGTTCCCTCCCACCTTACTCTTAATAATTTTCCACCCTCTAACTCTTCTGCCTCTACTTCTTGTCTCTAAATTTCTGGTTTTCATATTGTACTCTCAGTTGAACCCAGTCTCCTCCTCGCACTGTGAGATACCATAACAGCAGCCCCTAACTATGGCAATAGTCCCCCTTGAACAAAATCATCTTTATCGCCTTTAACAACTATTGTGATTAATTTATTTCTTAATGAAATAAGTTTATAAAAGTTTAAATCCATGAATATATTTCATAATGCTTTATAAATTCTTAATTTAAAAATGGAACAACGACAGGATCACTTTAAAGGCTCTTATGTTTTCCGAGTTTACTTTGAATGAAATTCTCAGAAGGTCACTCGTGACTGTTTAAAAGTAATTCCATTATTTTACAATACTGCAAATAGGGAATTAGTGAAATAGTATATCCTTAAATAAAAATACAGAGTGTACTTTTTCTAAGAATTTATATTTGTGAAAATTGTCTTTGCTTTTGCATTTGTATTTCATCAGCAATGAAAGTGCTCCCGCAGCAGATCTGCTTAATTCATCAACGTATTTGATAAATATTGCTTCTCCCTAAAAGGGTATGGAGTCCAGCTAAAGGGAACAGCCAGGTATTTCCTTTCCCAATACTCTTATGCATTTGCTCTGCGTAATGTTGTATTTAAAAACAGCGTAAGGGCCAGCCCGTGTCTGGGTGGTTAAAGTGGCTAGGTCCTACATGGCCGACAGCACACTTCAAGCTTCAGACCTGGTGTTCTTGAGAGACACGTGGACTGTGTGAGTGTGTGTGTGTGTGTGTGTGTGTGTGTGTGTGTGTGGAGTGTGTGCTCAAAATCAGGAGAGAAGGGAGAAATGGATGAGAAGGGATTGTGGTGTGATCATGCCCTATGGAAGGTGTTTTCTCACTTTCTCTCTCTCTCTGTCTCTAGCAAGAAAAAACAAAACAGGATGTAAGAGCACCTATTGAAAACCAGATCTCTCCTCTTATCAGCTGAGCGCCCCACAGACAGCCACTCTCAATGTCTGGTGTGCACTTTCTTAATTTATGCAGTTAAACATTTATTGTCAGAAAAATATTTGTGTGGGTTAAATAAGAAAAAATAAAACAAGAATTTAGCATTGTAAGTACTTAATAAATAATAATATCATTTATTAATATTTTCTACTTTCACCAAACAATAGATCTACCACCCAATATAGATGTAAAATTTATCCTGTCTCCCAGTTGTCCAAGTTTTGCAGAGTCATTGTGAGTCTCAAGGACTGCACATTGCATGTTGCCAAAATGACTTGCAAACAAAATGCAATCATACACCATGATAAGCAGTGTGGTGAGTAATGATTGTAAGAGTTACACGTCGTAAGTGAAATACAACACTTCAGAATGTGCTTATGGGGAAAATATGACTTAAACTGAATCTTTAGCAGATAAACAAAATGAGAGGGGGCCTGCCAATGGTGTTGCAGCTAAGGCGTCAGGATCCCACATGACTGACTATGTAGTTTGAATCCCAGGCCAGGTGGCTTGAGAAATACTCCATGTGCGTTTGTGCGTGCCCAAAATTCTAAAAGGAGAAATGGAGGAGGGAGGATTACTATGTGAACCTTCCACATAGGCTGTGCTTTCTCACTTTGTCTCTCTTTCTTTCTGTTTCTCTCGTTCCAGTGAGCACACGTACCCTCTGGTAAAATAAGAAAAATAAAATGAGAAAAGATACTGCATATCTATACAAATGCTGTGCATTATAAAATAAGCAGTGATAAGACTCTAGAAATAGATGTGTATGCAGACTCAGCATCGGAATTAAGATACTGGCTGAACTGAAGGAAAAGGTGAGACAAATATAGGGAAGTCAAATTGTAGAAATTTCTGAATTGATGAAGAAGAGGGTAATTATAGACTTTGGTGTGTTAGAAGATGTAAAAGCAATTTTTTTTTTAGGACTATCATACCTCTTCTCAGACTAATGATTCCCCAAGATATTTATTTCAAGCATCTAAGCAAGAACATAATTTTGGTAAGTCTGAACATAGTTGCAAATCAGCCAGTTCCTAAATTATGAAAACTGTTATGTTTCTTTCCAAGCCAAATGACTTAAAAAGGCTAAAAATCAAATTTTAATTGAAGGGCCCAGAGCTTGCAATTTTCACTTTGTTTTCTTTGTAATGCATGATTTAATTATTCTTTTACTTAGAGAATTATTCATACTGAAGGGCCAACAGTTAGCAGAATGGCTATGTCACTGGACTCCCATGTAGTCAGCCGCAGTTCAAGTCTCAGACCCAGCAGCTTAAATTACGCCATGTGTGTTTGTGTGTGTGTGTGTGTGTGTGTGTGTGTGTGTGTGTGTGTGTGTGTGCATGCCCAAGATCCCGAGAGGAGAACGGAGGAGAAGGGACTGTGGCATGACCATCCCCCCGGGGGATGATTTCTCACTTTCTGTCTCTCTGTGTCTCTGTCTTTCTGGCGAGCGCATGCGCCCTATAGCAAAAACCTCTCCAAAAAAAAAGAAACAAAAAAGAATTATTCATATTGATAACAGGCATGCTTTACTGAGATCTGGAACAACAGTGTGAGAGGGTGAGCGGGCAGATCTAGTATTTCAGAACTGCCTACGTATCTAGTACTTGTTAGCTGACATTTTCTCCCCCAAAATGTACCAAGTGCTTATTTTTCCCAAGTATACAATCTATAATTATGAACTGTAGTCACCAGGCTCGACAATGGTACTCCTGACCGTGCTCATCCCATCTAACCGACACGTCATACTCTGAGCACCATCTCTCCCCAAACTCCTGGTACCCACCGGTCCACTCTACTTCTCCGGGTTCACATTTTTCAGATTCCACAAACAAAAGAGAAGATAACGACCTGAAAATGTACCGAAGGCTTGCTATTCTCCATAGATATGAAGAGGACAAGTGGAACCGGAACTTCGACTCCATTCTGGAAGAATGGGAAGTAAAATTCACTATTTCACTGTGATCAGTCCCTGTGATAGAGAATATGGTTGCTTGGGACGTTGCTTTCTCTGGACTCGGACTTCACACCCACAATGTCTGTAACAGGGAAATGCTGTTTCTTTCTAATACAGCTAATGAGGGAAAGTTTTAAGTATTTATTTCAAACTTCTGAAATGACTACTTGGGAAAACATAAGTAGGCTTATAAGGAGCCACTGAGGAGAAAAAAACGTTCAAACTTATCTTTTGAGGTAACTTTTAAAAATTCTGATTTCCAATAAAAAAGCTTGCAGTGTTCATACAAATAAATGCAAAGAAACACAGCGGCTTTCCTGTTTTGTTTCTAAGCCTGGTCCTTTGAAATATCTTAGGGGACCAGCAGTTAGCTTAATAGCTATGTCGCTGGACTCTCATGTAGTCAACTGCGGTTCAAGTCCTGGACCCAATGGCTTAAACTCACACTGGGCGCGTGTGTGTGCGTGCCCAAGATCCCGAGAGGAGAATGGAGGAGAAGGGATTGTGGCGTGGCCATCCTCCCTGGGGGGTGATTTCTTGCTTTCTGTCTCTTTCTTTCTCTCTGTCTTTCTGGCAAGCACATGTGCCCTATAGCAAACAAAAGCAAAACAAAACAAAACAAACAAAAAAACTCTCCAAAAAAAGAAAAAAGAAAAAAGAAATATCTTAGCAAAGGTGTTGATATTTCCATGGAGATGGTAGAAACTGTAGTATATGTCTCTGTTGCATAAAACAAGGCGTTCTCCATAAGTAGACTGCCGAATTTATTATTTTGTTGTTGAGAATCACATCATGAGAAGATTATTGTTCTCTGGATCCCCCGGATCTTGGTGATACTTTTCATTCAAACGTGTTTGCAAGACTTAGATTGCTCCCTTTGAAGATAGCCAGCAGGCAGCGTGGTGGTTGGAGTGCTGGACTCCCACATAGTTAACCACGATTCACGTCCTGAACCTGATGGCTTGCTTTCTCACTCTATCTCTCTGTCTATATCTGATCAAATTTAAAAAATAACAATAACGGCCCAGCAGATGGTGTAACGGTTACATCACTGGACTCCGACATGGCCGACCATGGTTCGAGTCCCAGATCTGGTGGCTTCAAATTCATGAGGTGCGTGTGCATGCAGGCCCAAGATCTTAGGAGGAAAATAGAGGAGAAGGGATAGGAGCATGACCATCCCCCTCGGGGGGTGACTTCTCACTTTTCCTCTCACTGTCTCTGTCTCTCTCTCTTTCTCTGGCAAGCACACATGCCCTAAGACAAACACCTCTAAAATAATAATAATAATAAATAAATAAAATTAAACAAATAATTCTTTAAAATAAAGATAGCAAAATCTCATAGACAAGCTCCATGAATGCGGGAATCATGTCTTCCCTTGTTCATGATTACATCTCCAATGTCAAGTACAGTATTTAAAACCTAATAGTTTTTTTGGTAACTATTTATTTTAAAAATGAAAGATGTCTAGTTTAAACATCTCTACTGTTTGCATGATATTCTTTAAGCAGTGAAGCATCCACAACAGCTTGTTTTTCAAAATCTGTGAACATGTCTCTTTAATGGAATATATTTGATCAAGTTTTCTGTAATAATATAGTAAGAGAAAAATCAAGTCTTCACAGGAGGGAAAAAAGGAATCCAGCTTACCTAATCACTGGGAAAACTTTGTCCTCAGTCATAAGCTGTATTCATAGACTGGAAGCTTCTGGGCTTTTCCATGAAAGAATGGACTCATAAACCAGGAGACGGGAGGAATGGCTCCAGTCGCCCTGTTCCAGTCACAGTGCCGCCCAGCTCACCCTCGTTTCGGGATCACCAGCACCACTAGGTTTACGCCCTTCTTCCATCAGCCAGCACTCTCCAGTACAGACTTGAGAAGCTATTTAAATTAATGGAAGAACAGCTGTCGATAGGTTGATGTACCTACTATTTGAACAGAATACTGGAAACCAGCAGTTAGCGTAATGGCTATGTTGCTGGATTCCCACGTAGTCGACCACGGTTCACGTCCCAGACCTGGTGGCTTAAAACTCATGCTGGGTGCATGTGCGTGCGTGCCCAAGATCCCGAGAGGAGAGTGGAGGAGAAGGGATTGCGGCGTGACCATCCCCCCTGGGGGGTGATATCTCGCTTTCGGTCTCTCTGTCTTTCTCTGTCTGGCGAGTGCACGCGCCCTATAGCGAAAATCTCTCCAAAAAAAAAAGAATACTAACCTGTTTCTAGGCTTTAAGTTTCAAGGAAATATGGTTACCAGTTCAAAACTGCTTTTCTTGAAATTACCAGCTGAACTTGCTATTGAAAGTAGTTAGATTACTTATGATACTGTGTGATCAACAAAATGTTGGGGGAAAAGGAATTGAAGACAACTATAGACAGCAGAGATAGTGTAATAAGAGAGTGGAATAGGGCAGAGGGTCAGACATGAGGTAGAAAACATATATATACATATACATATATATGAAAGTAGAAATGGAATATTATTGATGATAACATGCATGATTAAGCCACTATGCAGTTTAGTCTAGATGGGAAACCACATTTAGTATGTTGTGATGATGCTCAGGGAATGAATGCTAAGTAATTAAAAAAAAATTTCAGGAGAAAAAAAAAAACGTAAAACTGTTTGTATCGAAATTTTAAAAAATGCATATTTGATAACTGCCGTAAACTATATAGCCCCAGCTAGGTACTACTTTATAGTATGTTCATTCTACTCACTGAGGTTTATGCCTAAAGTCAGACTTGGGTTCATGGGTATGTATATATCAGCTGAGCTTGTTATTGCAAATATTTAGACTAATTAAGTTCATTAGCAAATCAATTAAATGGGGGGAAAGGCATAGAAAGCAACCATGGATACCAGAGACAATGTGGGAGGAGGGTGGGACATGGCAGAGGGTGAGGGATAGGGAATCAAGGATGGCAAAACAAAATAACAGTATATACAAGACAAGAAATGGAAAATTATTTGCTGATAACATGTATGTTGATGTGCTTGACTGAGCCAATATACAGTGTATTTTGGATGGGAAATTCATTTGTATGCTATAATGATGTATAGTGAATTAATGTAAAAAGTAAATAAATTTAAAGAGAAAAAAATTTATGGAAGAACAAAATATACTGCTCTGTTCATAAGTCAAGCTCATTTAACTATACTCATTAAACAGAACAGAAGCTGGGGTTAAGGAAAGTTATTTCACAACTTTGGAGCTGTCAGATAATCATGCTGGAGTAAGAGTACATATGTCCTGAGTTTTCTTATATTTTATCCTAAAAGCAAAAAAAAAAAAAAAATCTTATCTCCAAGTGAAAAAATATTATGTTTGCCTCAAATTGCAAACTTTGACATCCCACAATTCCTGAAAATCCCACATAGCCCCAGAAGTTTTCTCCTGTTTCTTGTTCCTAAAGCACACACTTCAGTGTAACTCTTTTTTTTTTTTTTTAGTTTATTCCCCACATATAAATCTAAATAGAATCACAAATAATATGCAATACCACTTGGAGAGAGGAAGCAATTTATAAATAATCGATGACTCATCAGAATGAAACTAGTTTTTTTAACACGATAAAGAAAAGTTAGTTTAACTTTAAAGCACTCAACAAAGTAGTTTAAATGAAATCTTGTAGGTTGATTTGTATCTCAAAAGAAAATACTCAATCAACCTTACCAATGAGCAGTCCTTTTGGTTTGCACGAAGCATTTCAATGCTTTCTCTACCACGTTAATAAATGACGTTGCATCTGTCGGATCCGACACGCTGGTCAGAAACTTAATTTTCTAGAATATGAAATCTTTATTTGCTTGGGGAAATCATTTTTAATAATGCACTCAAGTCTCAAAATGTGCACCTAACCCCATTAAAGATTAGGTAAGAACATTGTTAGAAAGCATTTCTCAGAATTACCTACAAAAATTAGTTTATATCACTTTTTTTAATGAATAGAAGATATATTATCTTCCATCCTTTTATCTTCTCTCAACTTTTTTGGGTGTTCTTTTTTTTGGGGGGGGAGGGGAAGGGGGCACCAAATTTCTTTATTTGAAGGAATGGTACAAATTGAAGTACGTAGGTGGATGTCTTGGTACAACTTACAGGACACCTAAAAGAAACCCCAGCATGCATGCACTACCCTAGTGAGCAGAGAAGTCACCATGGCTCTGGGGAAGGTAGCCTCATAGCTCTCCTTATCAGTGCTCCCCTCAGGCGTGTTTGTCAAAGAGATTTTCTGCCATGCCAGATTCCCGGGCTCCCATCTTGCGCAAGTTAGTTCCATGGTCACCCAATTCTTTGATGGACTTCACCTGCTTGTTCAGGTAATCCCTCTCAACAAAGTCGCACAAATGGGGTTCAATTTGGTCAGTGGCCAGCGTGTGCAGTTCCAGTAGTGACTGATTCACGATTTTTTCCAAGTGTAACGCACACTCTGTTGTGTTCAGCCCGTGCTGCCAGTCATCCCGGTCTGGTGTCTTGATATCCTTGTGGAAGATGCCACCACCTTATTGATTCTGCAGCTTCATTAGTTTCTCAGCCTGCTCCCTTTCCTGTGAGATTGGCGGAGAAAGCATTTGGCAAAGTTGTTCAAAGCCACATCATTGCAGTTAAAGTAGAAAAACACGGACAGGTGGACGTATGAGGTGTAGAGCTCCAGGTGTATCTGGTGGTGGATGGCAGTCTTTGAGTCCTGGAGGTAGTTCTGGGGCACCTGAGAGGGGACGCGGTCATCATGGTGGGCCACTGAGGTGGACGGCTGCAGAGAGGTGGTGGTTTCGCAGTGCTGAAGTAGGACAGGGACCTTTGAGTGCCCTAGGATGCTATGGGGGAAGACTGCCTTTGGGTGGCCAGCTGGGACAGGGGACAAGCACTGCCGAAGCAGGAAACAGAGATGACTCTCAGTGGAGAATATCTGGCTCAACTCATTTAAATGGAATGAATAGATGAGTTGATTCTTTATCATTTTACTCACCTTTTCTATTTATGATGATAAAAATAAAGACCTAACTGTGACTCTGTAGTTCTCTTATGGTATTTCTGTTAATCAGGACACTTAAAACAAAATGCAGAGAGGGTCTTGGACCTGGTGTTGGCAGGCCTCATCTGTTGAGGGCACCACCACTTGCCAGGATTATCTTTGGAACTTGCACTGGGCAGCAGGTGACTGGATCGTCTTCACTAAGTTGTATCTCCTTAGCTTCTTCCCACCTCATTGATAGCTGAAAGTTTGGTAGAGAAGACAAGCACCTGAAGTTACTGGTATAAACTTTATCTGCTCTGATCTGGGAGACATAACCTTCTAATAGGAACACACCTGAGAGCTAAGGGTAAAATCCCCTCTTTCCAATATCATAGAATC
>NW_006159752.1:220906-225452 GCF_000334495.1 Tupaia belangeri chinensis
AGTGAATACTGCATCAGATGACCAAAACTCAGGAGAGATCTTGAAGAAATACAAGGAAAAAAGGAGGTAACTCTCCCCACAGGTGAGCACAGTAGCCTCTCACCAATGATGAGCCCCACAAAGGAATTCACAGAAATGTCAGAAAAAGAATTCTCAACATTCATAGTGACAAAACTCAATGAGATACAAGAGAAAACAGATAATTAATTCGTTCTAGGAAATGAGAAAGTTATTCCAGGACATGAAGGAGGCATTCCATAAAGAAATAGACACTCTAAAAAAGAATCAAACAGAACTTCTGGAAATAAAAAGGGAAATACAGGAAATTAAAATTTCCCTAGAAAGCATTAACAGCACATTGAACCATGCAGAAGAATTTCTTTCCTTGTAAACAAAGTTTCCAACATAGACCAAGTCACCAAAAAGAATGAAAAAGTAACCAAAAACCAAAAATGAAGATAACTTACATTTCAATTGAAACAATGCAGGTAAGGAAAGAATTGGAAGACATATTTAAAACAATAAAGTAAAAACAATTTCAGCCAATAATACTATATCCAGCAAGATTATCTCTCAAATGGGAAGAACAAATAAAAGTATTCTCAGATAAACAAAAACTGAAAGAATTCACCAATACTAGACCAGCTCTACAAGAAGAATTGAAGGTAGTATTGTATCAGGAAAACTAAAGAGAGACAAGCAGAAATAGAACCAAAAAAACAACCAATAAAATGGCTAACAAATGACAAGGGTAAGTCTGCAAATACCAACAAGAATGTTGAATGCTAATAGATTACATAATCCTATTAAAAAACACAGGTTGACTGATTAGGGTTTTTTTTTTAATAAAAAGAAATAATTTATATTCTACTTACAAAAAACAGACATCTCTGATAAAAACATCATAGATTAAAAGTAAAGGCTGGAAAAGATATTTCATGCAAATGGAAACCAAAAAGACTGAAGTTGGAATACTTATATCAGACAAAATAGACTTTAAGATTAAAGATGTAAGAAGAGACAAAGGACATAATATAGCACTAAAGACACTCTTGTTCACAAGAAGATATAACACTTTTAAATATCTACTCACCCTACACTGGAGCACCCCAATATGTGAAAGAGAGACTGGTAGATCTGCAACACAATAATCATTGGGGAATCTTAATACCCACTGTCTCCTCTGTACAGATCATCTAGACAAAAAATAAAGAGATTGATGATAAATAATACCATAAGTGAAATAGACTTGACAGACATCTATAGAATATTTCACTCAACACCTACATTTTTCTCACCCCCACATGGAATATTTTCAAATATTGACTACATGATTGGGCACAAAACAAGCCTTTACAAATTTAAGTGTATAGAAACTATATCCAGCATCTCTATTGACCATGATGGAATCAAACTTGAAATCAACTACAAAAAGAGTCCTTGAAAATACACAAACACATAGAAACTAAACAATCTACTCCTGAATGATTTTACAACTACTGAAGAAATTAAATCTGAAATCAAAAGGTTCCTAAAAACCAATATTATTGAGCAAACAACTGTTTATAACCTATGAGACACAGCGAAAGCAGCCATAAGAAGGAAATTCATAGCAATTAGTGACCACAAGGGGAAAAAAAAAAAAAAAACAGAAAGGTGGCAAATAAACAACACAACTCAGGGAACTGGAAAAATAACCCAAAAACAACCCCAAAAATTCCAGGAGAAAAGAAATAATAAATATTTGAGCAGAAGTAAATGAAATAGAAAAATAAGAGAAGTAAATGAAATAGGAAATAAAATAACTATACAGAAAATAAACAAAACCAAAAACTGGTTCTTTGAGAAGATAAATAAAATTGACTCACCATTAGCTAAATTAATAAAGAAGATCAGAGAAAGGGACCAGATAAATCAAATCAGCAAGGAAACAAACAATATGACAATGAACATAACAGAAATACAAAGTGTCATCAGACAATACTATAAGCAATTATACTCCAATAGACAAGAAAATCTAGAGGAGACAAACAAATTTCTGGACATATATAACTTACCAAAATTGAACCAGGAAGAAACAGAAAACCTGAACAGACCCATAACAAGCAATTAGATTGAATAGTCCCCCAACAAAGAAAAGCCTATGTCCCCATCACTGTAATTCTGAATTCTACAAAGCTTTTAAAGAAGAAGGAACCTCAATTCTTATCAAGCTATTTCTAAAGGTTCAAAGGGAATCTCCTAAATTCATTCTATGAAGCCTCCATCATCCTGATTATAAAAACAGACAAGAATGTAACAAAAAAAGAAAACTCCAGGCCAATATCCCTGATGAGTACAGATGCAAAAATTTTCAACATCCTAGCAAATCGTATCCAACAACACATTAAAAAGCTTATTATACACATTAAAAATATTAAATGCAAGGATGGTTCAACATATGCAAAACAGTAAATGTAATACATTAACAGAAGAAAGATAAAAACCATATGATCATATCATAGCTGTAGAAAAATAGATAAAATACTGCATCCCTTCATGATTAAGACTCTCGGCAAAATTGGCATAGAAGACACCTTTCTCAACACAATAAAAGCCTTTTATGAAAAGCCCATAGTTAACATCATACTGAATGTGGAAAAGCTTTCTCCAGTATAAACTGGAATAGAACAAGGCAACCCACTTTCTCCACTCTTCTTCAATGTAGTACTGGAAGCTCTAGACAATGTGATCAGATAAGACAGTCAAATAAAAGGGATTCAAATAGGAAAAGAAGAAGTGAAATTATCTCTATTTACAGATAATATGATTCTATATATAGAAAATCTAAAAATCCACCAAAAAAGCCACCTCGATGTGATAAATTAATACAGTAAAGTGTCAGGCTACAAAATTAACATACAAAAATCTACAGCATTTTTATACAACAATGAACAAACTGAGATAGAATTGAAGAAAGAAATCCCATTATTAATAGCCACAGAGACAATAAGATATCTAAGAATAAATGTAACCAAATAAATCAAGTGAAAACTATGAAATATCTAAAAAAGAATTTAAAATGATATGAAAATATGGGAAAACATCCCACGTTGGAGAATTAATATAATCAAGATGTCATTCCTATTCAAATTACTTATAAATTCAATGCAATTTCAATCAAACTGCCAGATAAATTTCTCACAGAATAGAGAAAACAATTATAAAATTTGTCTAGAATCATAAATGGTCCCATATCACCAAACCAATTCTGCGCAAGGGGAATAAAGTAGACAGCAACTCACTTCCTGACCTCAAAATATATTATAAGGCTGTGATAATTAAAACAGCATTGTACTGACACAAAAACAGCTAGGTAGACCAATAGAACAGAATTGAGAACCCCCAAATAAATCCAAAAACATACAGCCAACTGATTCTTGACAAAAGTCACAAGGCAATCCAGTGGGAAGAAGAAAATATCTTCAGCAAATGGTACTGGAAAAACTAGACATGCACCTGCAGAAGATTGAAACCAGGCCCCTATCTATCACCACTAACAAAAGTCAACTCAAAATGAATGAAATATCTAAGCATAAGCCCTCAAACTATAAAACTACTAGTGAAAAACACAGGGAAAACTCTTGGAGACCTTGCAGCAGGCAAAGACTTCTTACAGAAGACCCACAAAATACAGACAATAGTCCCAATAACAAACTACATTAGGCTAAAAAGCTTTTGCATAGCAGAAGAAATAATAACTAGAGTGTGGAGACAGCCCTCAGAGTTTTCAAACTATACCTCAGGTAAGAAATTAATAACCAGAATATAAAGGGAACTCGAGCAACTTGCCTACAAAAAAAAAAATCTATCCAATTAAAAGATGGGAAAATGAACAGACAACTCTCTCAGCAAGATATATGAATAGCCAAAAAGCATATGATAATGTGCTCAACATCTCTTATCATAAGGGAAATGCAAATCAAAACCACAATGAGATACCACCTAACCCCAGTCAGAATGGCGAAGATTTAAAAAAAAAAAAAATTTTAAGTGCTGGAGGAGTTGCGTTGAAAGAGGAACACTCCTGCACTGTTGGTGGGATTATAAATTGGTTCAGTCACTGTGTAGAACAATATGGAGGTTCCTCAAAAACCTTCAAATAGAACTGCCATATGATCTAGCAATTCCACTTCTGGGTATCTACCCAAAGGACAGGAGAATGTTCAGTCGGAAAAACACTTGCACATCTATATTTATTGTGGCATTATTCACAATTGCTAAGACATGGAACCAACCCAAATGTCCATAAACAGATGAATGGATTAAAAAAGTGTGGCACATATAACAAAAACAAGGTGCTGGCATTTGATAGAAAGTGGATGAACGTGGAAGATCTATTATTGAGTGAAGCAAGTCAGGCTATGGAACAGACATTGTATGTCTCCACCTAACATATCCCAACTGTCTATACTCCACGGTAGAGATTGAAAGACTGGAGAACACGAAAGTATTAAAAATTATTACAGACACTGGAGTCAAAGCGGAAGGAGAGTGGGAGAGGGGA
>NW_006159752.1:225492-227491 GCF_000334495.1 Tupaia belangeri chinensis
TAGAAAAGGAAATTTGGGGAAAAAATGGAGAGGTTAGGCATTTGCGGGACACGGATACGGTTTATTATTTGTTGATGAGGACGTGTGTATATTCTCAACTGGGCTGGACTGATGTGTGTGTCATGCTAACAAAGTCTCTTTACAGTCTAAATGGTGTATAGAGATTAAATGTATAAATAATAATTAAAATTAATAAATAAAAAATTATTTAAAAAAAAGTTTGAAGCCCAGATCCAGACATAGTGGCACAGGCAGTAAGAACACTGGAGCCATATGGGAAGGCCCAGAGTATGGGCCCCATATTGATCTGAATACACCAGTTACACCTATGAGCCTGGATTGTCAGAAGTCTAGGGGGAATATATTATAACATATATTATACTATACCATAGCATGGCAATATACTATGAGGGGAGCTCTCAATAAACAAATAAATAAATCAAGAAAAAAAAAAACAACACAAGAGATATCACTTAACCTCAGTCAGAATGATTAAAGTTTTTAAAATTAGCAATATTGCAGCTTAAAATTCTTCATAGCTTTTTAAATAAGTGGGCATTCCAGGAATAATTAAGAAGTGATTTTAGAAAGATATAAGAATATATATACCTAATTATAGTTACTCTTCAAGGATAGTATATTGGATAAATTCCATTGATTACTGGAGTAATAACCTTTCACCTGAAGTAACAGCTCTGTATGAATTCAAAACCTGGTGGTACTACTTAAAAAAATAGTATGATCTCAGACAAGTTATTCAAACACTCTGTGTCTCAGTTTAGGTATCTGTATCTGGTAGATTGTTGCAAAATGACCTCAGATGAGATGAAATACATCTCCCTAAATATATGTCTTTGTGGGCTAATAAGTGGCATGGTAGTTAAAGCACTGGATCTCATATAGCCAACTCTGAGGTTTGACTCCCAGACCCGGTGGCTTGAAAATCATGCCAGACATTTGTGTGTGCATATCTAAAATCCCAAGAAGAGAATGGAGAAATGGAGAAGAAGGGATGGTGATGTGACCATCCTCCCTGGGACGTGATTTCTCTCTCTCTCTCTCTCTCTCTCTCTCTCTCTCTTTCTGTCTCTCCAGCTAGCACACATGCCCTATGGCAAAACTTAAAATAAATAAATAAAATAAAAACATGTTCTCATGTTGTCCCCTCCCACACTGAATCTGGACAGGCTTTATGAATTGCTTAGATAAACAGAGTGTAATGGATGTCATGTTATGCCACTTCTGAGCCTAGGCATTGAAGAAACTTTATAGCTTTCATTGTCACCCTCTTAAGCAGACTACCACACAGTGAAGATGCTCTATGAAGCCTAAAGAAGGATGAGGAGTCAAGTGAAGAAAAAATGATACCTCAGCTGACAACCAATAGCCAGGCATGGGAAGGAAGGCATCCTGGACCTTCCAGTCATCAAAAGATATAACCACATGAATGATCCCAGATGACACTAGCAGAAGAACCACCCAGATTATCATCATAAAGGTCATTTTGGTCAACATCATAAAGGTCAACGTTGTTGTTTCAAGTCATTCAGCTTTAGAGTGGTTTGTTAAGTAGCCCCGAACTCTTTAACTGAAACATTATATAATGGGATACTACTCACTTATCTAACAAGGTTTTGTTAAAGATGTTTTTATTATTTTTTTATTTTTTTAATTAATTAATTTATTTATTTATAGTCATTCACTATATATCAATACAGTATATAAAATGAGATTTTTTCCATCAAAATGAGATTTTCTATATATATTATACATTGTATATTGGCCCAATCAAGGATATTATATGTTATCATCAACAAATAATTTTCTATTTCTTGTTTCTTATATATTTTGCTTCCCTCCCTTGATTTCCTACCTCTCACCCTCTGCCAACTCTCCCCCTTCTCCCACACTGTCTCTGGTATATATAGTTGTTTTCCATGCCTTTTTTCACATTTTATTGATTCACTAAAGATCTTAATTAATTTAAAGACTTTCAATA
>NW_006159752.1:227637-235833 GCF_000334495.1 Tupaia belangeri chinensis
CTTTCTGTCTCTATGTCTCTCTCTGTCTGTCTGGCGAGCGCACGTGCCCTATAACGAAAATCTCTCAAAAAAAAAAAAAAAAGTGGCACCTCCCTGGGGCTATATAGCTTACTGCAGTCATTAAATAGGTATTAACGAGTTTTTTTCATGCATTTTTTAATTTCAAAAAACGTTTTAGTTTTACTAGATCAAAATCAAAAATGTTAAGAGAAATTTGCTTCAAACTTAAAGCCAGGAAAAATGTTAGAATTCAGTTCAAATAGTAGGTAGATGAACCTATCAATAGTTCAAGAGAAGACAAAAATCCTTAAATATGAAAATCAAAGCATAGAAGAAAATCAGTAAGGTTTAAGTCTAAAGTAAAAAAAAAATTATATTTCACTAGTTCAGACTCATAATTAATCTTCCTTCTATTGAACTTGCAGTGTTACTATCATCTGCTCTTTCCATTTAAACTCCGGAAGTGAATATTCAACTCCAAACTTGTCCCTACCATTAGGCTAGCCATTCTCTCGGTTGTTCCTTGTAGTCTTATTTCTGTGTGTCTGACTTCAGTTTTCCTGCTATACTGTTGTGTCATGAGATATTATGAAGACCAAGACCACCGAGAAATTAAAGTTTTTGGACGCTTTATTCCTGTCCAGGGACTGCCATCCTGGTCAGGGACTGCTGTCCCTGCCACTGGCAGGTAGCGTTTGGGATGACAGCCCTGATCCACAGCTTTGCAGAGCATTTAAGCACAAAACCAACAAGGGAATGTTCCACTTTGCAAGGGTTGGGGTGAGGGGCATTGCAAGGGAGGAAGGGCTGCAAGGGTTGTTAAATTCCTTTACCAGCACTCTGTTACAGTGTACAGAAGCAGAGCAGCATGTCTTTTGTTAAATGTAACCACGTTCTTGTTTTTTTTATTCTGCTCTATGGGGTGGATGAGGCAGGCCTATGGGATGTATCTTAGCCTAACATACACTATTTTTCTTATAATCTGTTTTAGTCCTTCACATTAGCAATCCCTTCAGCACTTCTTGGAGAGCTGGTATGGTGTTGGTAAATTCTTTCAGGTTTTGTTTATCTGAGAATGTTTTTGTCTTTTTTTCCCATATGAAAGGTAATCTTGATGAGTATAATATTCTTGGTTAAAATTGTTTTTCACTTAACACTTTGACTATATTTTCCTATTCTTTTCTTGCTTGCATTGTTTCCAATGAGAGGTCTGATGTTAGCCTTAAGGTATAGCCTTTGAAACTAACTTATGTTTCTTTCTTGCCAATTTTAGTATCTTGTCTCTGTCTGTGGTTTTGGTCAATCTGACTATGATGTGCCTTTGGGAAGATATTCTTGGGTTGATTTTATTAGGGGTTTTTGTTTTTCTTAGGTCTGGATATTTGAGTGCCTCTCTAGGTTTGGAAAGTTTTCTTCCAGGACTTCATGGAATAGATTATCAATGCCCTTATGAGTTTCTTTACCCTCTGTGATACCAGCGATCTGGATGTTTGGGTGTTTAATGGTATCTAGTATTACTTTTATGTTATTCTCATTTTGGAGGGTTATTTTCCTCAGTCTCTTTGGTGAATTTCTCTAGGTCGGAGGTTCTATCTTCTATACCTAAGATTTGATCTTCTGCATGATCTAATCTGTTTTTAGAAAGTTTTGATTTCCTGTATTACAGCCTTCATCTCTAACAGTTCCGTTTGACTCTTTTTTATGATGTGTTATCTCCTCTTTCAGATCATGCAAGAACTTCTTCACCTCCCAGAACTCAGTTTCTCTTTTCTCCTGCATCTTTTGGTGTTCATTGTCTCTATTCTCTTGCATCTTTGTTAGCTTCGTCACTATGAATTTTTTAAATTTTTTATCTGACATTTCCATGTGTTCCCTTGAATTCTTTGTAGACAAAGAGGAGTTATTCTTTTCCATTAGAGGGGAGGGTTTTTGTCTGTGGAGGATGAGCAGTTATTCTTTTCCCTTTTTGTTTTGTTTTTTTTTTTTTTTTGGTTTCTCATATTTCTTGTGCCTCTGCAATGGTTTCTGGTCATCTGATGGATTATTTTTCCTGGCTCCTGGCTAGACTGGGGAGCAGGAGGGTGAAATATGAGCAGAGAGTCTTTGGTGGTCTAAATCCCTGAATGCGGCTACTCAGAACTCAAATGTAGATAGCTGCTGATTGGCTTATCCTGGCTCCTGGCTTGACTGGGGAGCAGAAGGGTGAAATCTGGGCAAAGGGTCTTTGGTAGTCGAAATCCAGGTTTTGTAAAAGATTAACTAAAGGGACCAGGAGTAATGGGTATGTCGCTGGATTCCCATGTAGTTAACCGCAGTTTGAGTCCCTGACCCAGTGGCTTAAACTCACACTGGGCACATGTGCGTTGCATGTCCAAGATCCTGAGAGGAGAATGGAGGAGAAAGGATTGCAGTGTGGCCATCCCCCCAGGGGGTGATTTCTCACTTTCTGTCTCTCTGTCTCTCTCTGTCTTTCTGGCAAGCACATGCACCCTTTAGCAAAAACCTCTTCAAAAAAAAGATTAACTAAAAATATAAACATGTATACTTACACTTGTTGAATCGTATAAATACTCAACAGACTTTAATCATAATTAGCATTACAAAATAATTGGAAGACAATATTAATATCAATAGATACATGCAAATTCTGGAATTTTTATTCAAAATCTGCACATTACTTCAAAGAAAAAGAAAGAGATTGTAATAAATAAATATAAAAACGCCAGTGATTCGAAACATTAAGAGAAATAAAAAGACTGATATGTTATTCACCAGAGACAACTATAGGCCTAAAGACCATGCCACAATTTTTTTCCTTTGAGTTTTTGAATATCATATTAAATAATATCATCTAATATTGAGAGATTTAAAAATACATGTTTTTAGCTCCTGTAAGTATTCTGCTGATTTTCTAAAATCTAGCCTTAAGCAGCCGGTATTCCTTCACTCTAAACATCATCTGGAGCTAAAGATCACCTCCCTGCCTGAAATGCATGTTTTCCAGGTCACAGTGGAGCCCATCTGACATGTCACTCACTGAGTTACTAAACTGACCCCTGTAGGCATTTGGGTTTGGAATTCCAGCTCTAAATTAAGGATAAATACAAGGTTCAGTCTATGTTTCTTTAATTTGGAAGCTGCAGAATTCTAGGGTTGTCAGAACCTTCTAAAACACCTATCTCAATAATCTGATTTTATAGATGTCCTAAGAATTAAGCCAGGTAGCAAATTCGGCCGAGCCAACGCGGGAGTTCACACACTCTAAATCCAGCTCCACATTATTTCCACCTTCTCTGAGGACAAACAACCTCGCAACAACCTTGTCGTGAGTACAAGACAGAAGTTCAACACTCACGTAAGGAATCATGTGGGCGCTGACAGTACAAAATGTACACACATAGTTATGTGAGTATCATCCATTGCTTAGAGGTAGGAAGTAAAAAGCACAGGCAGATGCAACTTCCGGAGTAGAGTTTGGCCTTGAGCATTGTGTCGGTTAAAATCTAACATTTACCATCGTATAACCTCTGAAGCATTCGAGTTAACACAGCCAGGGAAGGAGGATTGCCACACATTTATTCAGATTTGTTGAGTTGACATGATTATTTACTTTCAGTTCCATTTTTTTGAGAACATGAGCTGATAAGAAGAGATGTGAGAAGAGAAGGTGTCTGTCGAAGGTGGAAATGAAGGATCGCAGCAGACAGCTGGATGTTTCTACGTTTCTGAGCTGCCAGCTGTGACTTTTCTAAGAGAAAGCAAGAGGCCTGGGCTAACCCAGTTAACAGACCTGCCTCTGTGCTCCACCAAGGCTATTCTCTCTACCTTCCTTTTTTTTTTTTTTTAAGTTTATTCATTTCTTTCATTTGTGAAAGAGAGAAAAGAGAGAGAGAGATGTTCTCAGCTGGGTCTCCTCATGCCACGATCCCCTTCACCCTGCCTCCAGCCCATCAGGATCTTGGACTCAGGCACCAGGGTGTTGCAGGTTGACCCAAGGACCTGAGCCCAGTCATCCAGGGAGCTTCCAGTGCTGCAGCTCAACAGGCTACTGCCTGCACCCCTGAGGCTGGACCACATGTTTGTCCACTTCTGCATCTCTGGTCAGGTGCATTTACATATTGACCTTCTTGCTACAAAACATTTCTCGAGATCAGGAATGTTGACTTTTTATCTGTGAAATAGAGTTGTCTGGCAGAATATAAGATGCCCAATTAGGGACTAGCAATTAGCGCAATGGCTATGTCACTGGACTCCCATGTAGTCGACTGTGGTTCAAGTCCCGGATTCGGTGGCTTAAACTCATGCCAGGCGCGTGTGCGTGCGTGCCCAAAATACGAAAGGAGAATGGAAGAGAAGGGATTGCAGTGTGACCATCCCCCACCAGGGGTTATTTCTCACTTTCTGTCTCTCTGTCTCTTCTGGCAAACACACAGCAAAAACAACTCAAAAAAAAAAAAATGATGCCCAATTAAATATGAGTCTTGGGTAACAACAATTCAGTTTTAGTATATGTCCATGCAATATTTGAGACATATTTATACTGAGACTTTCCTCATTGCTAATCTGAAATTTAAGTTTAACTTGGTGTCCTATTTGGATTTTGGATTGTCTGTCTCATTTGACTTCCTTATATAGTTAGGGGTAAATCTAATGAGTTGAATGCCAAATAGAGTTCTGCTGCAGATTAGGTGTTCAATCAATGCCACCTGAATATGAGCTACTCATTTTTGCAGCTCCACCTAATGGCTTGATATCATGGCTCCACGAGCCTTTTGTATATCACAGGATCTCGTTCTCATTCTAGACACACACTTCAGCACCAGTAATAATAATTAAACCAAAAGAATAGCATCATCTATATTTCTGCAGTGCCTTATGGTTTTCAAAGGTCAGAGACAGTCCTGGCCTTTTTTAAAAATAAACTCTGAGTAATTGCACAGTTAAACTGTGACTGTGGATGAAAAACGAATCCGAAGAGGGAAGAATGCCCACAAAAAAAAGAAGAGGGAAGAATGCCCACTTGATTCGTGGAAATTCTTCGTAGTTCTATACAGTGCTACATTCCTGGTTTGTACATTCTCTCTCATATTTTGCCATCTGATCACTTTTCCTAACGTGACTGGAGGAAGAACAAAAGAAAAAAAAATAGAATACTGCAAGCTAGAGGTGAACATGCATTTCTATGTTATTCCATTTTTTTATGCCTTGCAATCTTCCAACAGCTAATTAAGACAAAGGGCAAAATTATGTCCTTGAGCAAACAGTCTGGTACCCTTTCCTGGTTTGGGATGTGGCAGACACCACACTTGAAGTACACTTGTTTTTGTGTCTTTTTATAGCATAATAGACTAACCAAGTGCATGTTGAGCAGACTGGGAAGAAGAATTATGTCACACTCCTGCTGATGCTGCTGGGAAGTGCAGAAACGATCTTACAGGGCTTCCTTTCATTTTTTACCCTTTAGGATAGCTCTTAGAAGGCAACCTAGCAAGTATTCACCACCTGTCTTTTGAAAATAGTCTAATCCATTAAGTACTAGTGTGTGTGTGTGTGTGTGTGTGTGTGTGTGTGTGTGTATTTATCTATTTTTGTTTTTTGTTTAATTAGTTTGCTGGTCATTTTTTATTGCTTTCTGTTGAACTGAAACTAAGACATTAAACCAGTAAGAAAAACAATCATTTATATATATATGTGTGTGTGTGTGTGTGTGTGTGTGTGTGTGTGTGTGTGTGTGTATTTATCTATTTTTGTTTTTTGTTTAATTAGTTTGCTGGTCATTTTTTATTGCTTTCTGTTGAACTGAAACTAAGACATTAAACCAGTAAGAAAAACAATGAAAACTAATTTTTGGTTCAAGTCAAGGAAAATGAGCTACATTCATGGGCCTTTAAAAAAAATCTCTGTTATTCAGAAAATACTACAGAGTGCTTGAGAGAGAAAATATTTACTTTTAAAGTGGTAAAAAGGTGAGAACTGAAGTCTGTACAATAAAGAAAGCTAGTCAAATGACAGTCGTAACTCTCAAGGGATATGAATTTCTGCAGAGACTAACATTTCTTCTTACCACTTAAGAGAATATTACCCCAAATCAGAACCAGAAAATTGAATATATTAAAGATGTTTTATGGTGGAATATAATAATACGTGGACATTTTGTGGCGGTGTCGTCTCTCTGTAATACTCTCCAGAATTTGTCTGATCTTTCAAGAATTCAATGTTGCTTTGCCCACTATGCCTCTCAGAGACTGCTTCTTATTTCATAGAGAAAAAGTCTCAAGAGCATCCTTTGAGAGTGCTACATTTGCAGTTGAGATTTACATTTACATATTCATAATATATGCTTCATTTATATATATAAATGTATATATTATGCTGTCTACAAATTTAGAAATGTATACTTACCTAAACTCGCATAACCTCTTCTTAGTTGTCTAAGTGAGGTGATATGAATTGAATAATTGAGCTAAATTTTAAGTCAGGACAAGAATTAAGTATTTTTGTCTAGAGGTATGGAGCATCCTGCTGCCTCATCCACAGAGAACCTTGTTGCCATTGGCCGAAACTGTGATGGGAGCCCTTGATAACCCAGAGAGCACATGCCGACAGACACAGAGCCAAAGGAAGGCTCTAGAGGCCCTTGTACTGCAGGCCACTGATTCAGACGCTGCTGCAGGTCCTTTTAATTAAAACAAATGCCTTCAGATCAAACCCTTAGTTTTTTAGAATCTGTGTACTTCCTTTTTCCAGCCCCACCAAAAATAAAACTATTCATCTAAAACTATATGAAGAGACTTCATTCATGTTTTAATTTGAAGATACATCAGCATTAATGCTCTAATCCTCTCTGTCCTTTCCCTCCAAAATGGGTTTATCCTTTGACCATAAATATTTATCTTTACAGTAAGTTTAGAAAACTGGTTCAGAGACAGCAAGCATTTCTTCACGTAGAAAGTGGAGTTCTGATTTAATTTCCCAGTGCCCTACAGCTGAGTAACATAGAAGGATGGAGGACCTTTAATACTGTCAGCTCTTAGCCTTGGGATGCTGGTGAAATATCCCATTTACTTCTTCCTTTTCACCTTCCTTTAGGTTCCCCTGCAGCATTTGTTTGTAAATTGCTTGAAAGCAGCCTCTCATTAACCAGACCAGGCAGAAGCCAGTAGCAGTGTGCAAAGGACCAGCAACTGGTGGCATGGATCTTGGTCACCCACTGTGACCTAGGACAACGGGAAGGCTGGATTAGTAAGAACAGTCGCCTGTCATGCTAACTTCCTGGTCATCCACAGTTTTCATCCCCGGAGAAAGCAGAGAAAAGGGTCAGGATGTCAGTTTCTGTGTAGGAAAGGAACAGGTATATTGATGCAAATATATGAAAATAATCTTGGAACTGAAACAGAGGTCTGGGAGTCCTAGAGGAGTTATACAGAAACAGAGATCTCCTCCCCTAAGGTCTATTGGCTCTTCTCATTTTTAATCTCATTTCTTAAGGCACAGACTCTGTCCTTAGCCTCCAATGGCTCCAATACTCTCCCTGGAAATGCACCTACGTTGGGATCCACCTGGAGACCCTCTAATCTCTGTGCCCACCGCCCCCCTACCTCCTTAGCTTCATTCAGGTTTGCTTCCTCATGTTTCTTTTTCATCTTTGCTATCTCTTTAGTCTTTGAACGCCTCTTCTTCCTCCCATGTTTCTTGACTCTGGATCTATTAGAAAAACTCCAGTTCCAGTGCTATGGGTTTGGTTATGTTTCATCAGTTTCCTCTCTTCCTCTTTTTCTTTTTTCTTTATAATTAAACAGTCCCACTATTCTCACACCTTAGTCTTTCTAAAGCAATGGGCCATTTTTTTTGCCCCCTTATTTTAAATAACTTTTTTCAGATCTTTCCATTTAGCTTTACTAGACTTTCCATTTCCCCTATTAAAGTCATTCTGTCAAAATTTAATGTGCATCGGCATAATGACTGGCATCACAGAGACCTGAGACGTGTGGACCCGTTGATCTTAAATCACACGAGCACTGTTTTCCTTTCACATAGCTAGACATTTCTTTGGGCAGTAAAAATCTGTTGGGTTGGATTTAAGTGCTCTGCAAACAAAATTATGGAATAGGAAGTTGTATTAGAGTTCTTTGAAACACAGTACAATAGGATGTGTGTGTGTGTGTGTGTGTGTGTGTGTGTGTGTGTGTGTGTTTT
>NW_006159752.1:236222-273236 GCF_000334495.1 Tupaia belangeri chinensis
AATACAGTACAATAGTATGTGTGTGTGTGTGTGTGTGTGTGTGTGTGTGTGTGTGTGTGTGTGTTTTCAATGAGTTGACTTTAAGTAAAGCAGATTAACCCTCCATAATATGGGTGGGCCTCACTCAGTCAGTGAATGACCTCAGACTTAAGACTGCAATATCGACTCTTGCAACTCCTTCAGTGAGACTAATTGATATAAGGAATGAACCTTCAAGATTATTGAGATTGGTAAATCCAAATCTAGAGGGTGGGTCAACATTCTGAAAATAAGGTAGGATTTGATGTTGTAGCCTTCAGTCCAAATTCTGCAGACTGGAAATTCAGCAAGATTTCTGTGTTGCAGTCTTGATAATACCTTCTCCTTGGGGAAACCTCAGTCTTTGATCCTAAGGCCTCCCACTGATTGAGGCCTTCCCATATTGTGGAGATTAATCTGCTGTACTTAAAGTCAACTGATTGTAAGTGGTTATCACATTTTAAAAATACCTTTATAGGCTGGCCCCATAACCTAGTGGTTAAGGAAGTCAGGTCCAACAAGCCCAACCATGGTTGAAATCCCAGCCCCAGCAACTCTAAGAACCATTCTGGTCTCATGTGCATACATGTCTAAACTCTAACAAGGTGTAAAAGTGAAGGAGAAGGTATTGTGGTGTAACTGTGCCCCATTGGGGAGTGCTTTGACTCTGTCTTTCTGGCAAACACCTGTTCCCTCTGGCAATTAAATAAAACACTTTTACAACAACCGTTAGACTAGTATTTGACCATACATCCGGGCACCTTAGCCTGGCCAAGTTGATACACAAAATTAACCATTATAGTCAGTTTGGTGAAAGGATAATCTTCAATGCAAGAATTTCCTACTTTTTTTCTTTCCTTTTTTTTTTTTTTTTTTTTTGCCTAAGGGTGCATGTATTCACCAGAGAGAGACAGAGAGAGGGAAAGTGAAAAATCATCCCCCAGGGAGATGGCCACACCACAATACCTTTTCCTCCAGACTCCTGTAGGGATTTGGGGCACACACACACATACACACATACTTGCCTGGAGTGATTTTCAAGGTACTGGGTCTGGGACTTGAACTTTGGTAGGCCATGAAAGAGTCCAGCACCTTAACCACTATACCACCTATTGGCCTCGTCCCTTCCAATATTTTTATACTTTTCATGTTTAATCATGTTCGTGGAAGCAACCACAAAAGTATATATAATACCACATAAGTATGCAAAAATACAGTATGTTGGTGTCTAATTTAGCACAAAATTCTAGACTTCATTATTCTAAAGTTAAGTGTTTAGTATTTTGTGATATTCTACAAGGAGGACTATAACTCCCAGATAAAAAAACTGCCTGAGGGACCAGCAGATGGAGAAGTGGTTACATCGTTGAACTCCCACATGGCTCACTGAGGTTTGAGTCCCAAATCCGTTCACTTCAAACTCACGCTGGGTGTGTGTGCCCAAAATCCTGGGAGAAGAATGGAAGAGAAGGGCTTGTGATGTGGCATGTCCCCTGTGGGTGATGTCTCACTCACTGTCTCTCTGTCTCTCTCTGTCTCTCCAGCAAGCACAAGTGCCCTATAGCAAAAATCCCTCTCAAAAATAAATAAATAACTGCCTGAAAGTTTGAGCATCACTGCTTTTTATATCAATGGCTTAAGAATTATCTGTGATTCCTCAGGGGCCTAGAGTGGGAGTAAGATTCTCCTTGTATTCAGTGTATAAGTACATTTACATCCTCTAACTTTAGGTAGTCTTCAGCAGCCTGTAGGCTTCAAGAAGGAGAGCACCTTTGCATGGGGCCATTCCAAGCTTTCGTAATAATTGCCGACTCCCTCACCAATTTGACTAGTGTGTCGGATAAAGTGTTTTCAGCTGCTAATAACGGAATATCTCAAAGCAGTGCTTAGAGAGATTTTTTTTCCACGTAAAAGTAGTCCAAACGTAGATTATACTAAGGTCATTAAGTAAGATGTGATGATAGATGTTAAGCGAACCTCTCTTTTGGTCTATGAGTCTTCTCGCCCCTCATCGTAAAACAATTACTATAGCTCCAGATTTTTCTCATGGAATGGTGGTGTTTGAAAGAAGAAAATAAAATTGGTGGTGAGCAAAATCTTTTCATATGTTTCTCTGATATCAGACAGGAAATAGTTTCCCAGAGTCCACGTATCCTGGAACCTTTATGAGCACAAAGAGTGCACCTGGGTGTAGTGATCCAAGCTAGCCAAGACTGTGGGTGGACTGCAGCCCAAGAGCACTTTATTTTTTGAGAGGTTTTTGCTATAGGGCGCGTGCGCTCGCCAGATAGAGAAAGACAGAGAGACAGAAAGCGAGAACTCACCACCCGGGGGGGATGGCCACGTCGCAATCCCTTCTCCTCCATTCTCCTCTTGGGATCTTGGGCATGCACGCACACGTGCCCGGCGTGAGTTTAAGCTACCGGGTCTGGGACATGAACCGCAGTCGACTACATGGGAGTCCAGCGACATAGCCATTACGCTAACTGCTGGTCCCGCCCAAGAACACTTTGAGGGTACTGTCTTTCTGTCTCTGCCTCTTCCTCTCATTTAAAATATAAGTTGATAAACTTGGAATCAGCAGGTGGTGCAGTAGTTAAGGTGCTAGACTCCCACATGGCCAACTGCAGTTCAAGTCCTGGACCCAGCAGCTTAAAACTCAGGACAGGCACCTGTGCATGTGTGCTCAAAACTGCAAGAGTGCCAGAAGTGGAGTGTGTGGAGAAGAGGGACCTAAGGAAGGACATTTGGAAGAGGGATATGGAGAGAGAGCATTGACGGGATGGGGAGGTGTGGTGTTATTGGTGAAAGATACTCTGATCAACTGGACTGGGGAGAAATGTTCACACACATACTGAAATGTTCACTTTGTAAGCTAAATAATATGATTGAATTTATATAAAAATTAAAATTAAAAAAGTGAAAAAACAAACTGCAAGAGGAGAATGGAGGAGAAGGGACAATGGTGTGGCCATCCCCCCCCGGCAGGGTGATCTCCCACTTTCTGTCTCTCAATCACTCTGTCTCTCCAGCAAACATGCATGCCCTATGGCATGTGCACTCATCAGAGAAAGAGAAAGAAAGTGAAAAAACAAGCCACCAGGTTCGGGACTCAAACCTCAGTTGACCATGTGGTCAGTGCCTTAACCATCACACCACCTGCTGTCTCAACCACAGCTGATTTCAAACTACAAATGTTATATCTCTAAAGCAGAACTGAGAAGAGTTGTGCTTATGAATGGGTGTTAGGGCCAGCACATTACTACAAATAAATTAGAATACTGAATAGAAGAAAAATAATCATTTTTGTAGAAGCTACCACAACTGTAAGATCTATCAAAAGAAATCTAACCAATGTGCAATCGCATCTAAAGAATGTGCTTTGAGTGAAAGAACTGAATACTTCGGAGAATAATCACAATATGGCTTGGGAAGAATCAGTATTGTTGATGTCAATTTATCCTTAAATTAATCTAAAATTTCATTATAATTTTAATCAAATTCCTGCTAAAAAAATAATAAACCTTAAAATTTACTTGAAATAAGAAGTGGTCAAAAATAGCTGAGATAATTTTGGAAAACAATGACATGGGTTTTTCACTGCTGAAAAACAGATCAGTAAGTCAAATAGATTATTTCAGAGTGAACAAGTGAAGTAATCTAAGTCAATAAAAAGCACATAAACAGATGTGGAGATATTTTTGGAAACAACATATACTAATGTGAAAAGCATGGCCTCTTAATAAATAGCTTTGAGACCACTGGATTTCTACATGCAAAAAATAAACTTCAAAAAATTAACAAAACCCTACAAAGAACACACTGAAAAAAGGCAAAATATAACAAATAGTTATCATCACAAGTTGTTTTTTTTTTTTTTTTTTTTTTTTTTTTTCTTTTTGGGAGGGGACACACACGCACACATGCCTGGTATGAGTTTTAAGCCACCGGGTCTGGGACACGAACCACAGTCTACTACATGGGAGTCCAGCAACATAGCCATTACTCTAACTGCTGGTCCCTCATCACAAGTTTTAAAGCGCTCTTAAAACTAATCACTATATTGAGGCAGCAGGTGGCATAGCAGTTAAGGCCCTGGATCCCACATGGCCAGAAGACAGTTTGAATCCCAGACCCTGCAGCTTGAAAATCACACTGGGCATATGTGCATGTGCACCCCGAATCCTGTGAGGAGATGGGGAGAAAAGGGATTGCAGTGTAGCCATTCTCCCTAGGAGGTGATTTTTTACTCTCCCTCTCTCTGTGTCTCTCTGTCTCTGGCGAGTTCACACATCCTATAGCAAAAACTAACTAAATAAATAAAATCAATATGTTAAATCAAATAGACAGACTAAATTCACAAAAAGGCAATTGTTAAGGCAGAAAAATAAAGGTAAATTTTTTTAAAGTAAAAAGGTATTTTAAAATAGTCAAATACAATAAGAATTTGAACGCTAATTTTAAGTGAGTAAAATGCTATTTTTCCCTAAAACATGAAAACAAGCCAAAATACCGATTTGTAAAAAATAAATCTGTAATCTAGAGTCCAGCAGGTGGCATGGTGGTTGAGGTACTGGATTCCCATATGGCCAACCATGGTGGGAGATTTGGAAATCATACCAGGCCTGAGTGCATGCCCAGAATCCTGAGAACAGAGAAGAAGAGACTGTGGCATGGTCATCCCCTCTGGGGGTGGAGGGGGATGATTTCTCACTTTTTCTGTCTCCCTGTCTCTCCAGTAAGTGCAAGTGCCCTATGGCAAAAACCTAAAAAATAATTAAAACCCATAATCTGTGTTCAAGTGCTTATTTGTCCATACAGTAAGGGAAATAAGAACTGTCAAACATGCCTTCTAAACTTGGTGGAGGTATAAACTGGTCCAGCCTCTTTAGATTGAAATCTATTTACAGAAATTTAAATGTGCCTCCTTTTGACTAAAGAATTCAACAAATTTATCCCAAAATAAATGTACAAAAAGCCATTTGTAGTTCATTTAAGTAAGAACTGGAGAAAGTCTGTTACCTTGTAATCGGGGGAGGAAAAGAAAGCAGTTGGCAAAAGTTGCATAGAGTATGTTCTATTTTTAATAATAAAAAAATTAGTCGGTATGTATTTAAATGCCTTAAAAATTACCTGGAAGAAACATGCAGAAGGGATTATTTCTGAGTGCTGAAGTTATGGAAATTTATATTTTGTGGTTTATCTATTCCTGTCCTCTCTTAGTTTTTCAGTAGGTATTTCTCATATATTAGGATAAATCATTTTCAAAAAATTAACAAGGCAGATATACACTTTATGTTCTTACAAAATATGAGATAGACGCCTTTTTTGATTTACTCTTTTACTCTGGTGGTTTTTCCTAGATTTTTCATACATGTAAGAATATGACACGTGAGTGAAAAGGGAGTGGTGCATACTATAATACACTCAAAATCATTCCCTTCCTTGGCCAGCTCCTTCATAGAGTCTTGCCTGCTTAAGTTGCCAAAGGACGACCCTCCCTCACATGAAGTTTCTTGGTCCTTAATCTAATGGATCCCAATGAACTAATATGCCTACACAGTTAAATTTTCATACCACATATACCTTAATTTTATGATTTTTTTCTTAGTCATCTTTTATATTGAAGTTATTTACTTACATGTCTTATATCCTTGAGAGACTAAACCCCCAAAGAATAAGGTAAATGTTCTTTTTGTATCTCTCAGAAACAATGAGCAAATATGCATTTAAATGACTTGCATATTGACCAAATATTGTGGGGATTGTATAGGTTTAACTTAGACTAATTTGTGGTTGCTTTTCCTAACTTGACAATAAGCAATTTTTGAGAAAAATAGTAAAAAATACGGTAAGTGTAAGCAATTGTATGAGTCAGGTTCTGTAGAGAGACGAAACCAAAAGGGTATGTATACAATTAGAAAAGAAAGCAGTTATTAGAATTAGCTCCCAGGGAGGGCAGCAGGTGGTGTGGTGGTTAAGGTGCTAAACTCCTACCTGGCCGACCACAGTTCAAGTACAAGACTCGGAGGCTTGAAACTAACACCAGACATGTGTATGTGAGTGTCCAGAATCTCAAAACGAGAATGAAGGGGAGAGGACTGAGGTATAGCCATCCCTCCTGAGGGGTGATTTCTCACTTTCCGTCTTTCTGCATTTGTCAGTCCCCCTCTCCAGTGAGCGCATGCTTCCTAGGCAAAAAACCTTAAAAAAAAAAAAAAAAGAATTAGCTCACAGGATTATGGAGGCTGAGAAGACTCACAGCGAGCCATCTGCAAGCTGAAGACCCTGGATGGCAGTCTGGTTTCATCCAAGTCCAAAGGTCTTTGGGGAAGATAAAAGTAGATGATGAGAGTGGAAGATTGAAAGCCTAAAACCAGGGTGGGAGAGTGCACTGGTTTCAGTCCCAGAGACCAAAGAGAAGGAAACTTGAAGTTCTGATGCCCAAGGCAGCAGAAGAAAGTCTACCTGCTCTCAAGAAGAAACCAATGTGGGGAGCAGAAGATGGTGTAATGCTTACATCACTGGACTCCCACATAGCTGACCATGACTCAAGTCCCAGACCCAGTGGATTGAAATTCACACCAAGCGTATGTGCATGCGTGCTCAAAATCCTAAGAGGAGAATGGGAAAGGGATTGCAGTATGGTCATCCCCCCATAGGTGTGATTTCTCACTTTCTGTCTCTCTTTCTGTCTCTCTGGTGAGCACATGCACCTTATAGCAAAAATCTCTCTAGAAAAAAAAAAAAAAAAAGAGAGAGAGAAAAAGAGAAAGACTAATCTGTCTCTGTATTTGTTCTCTCTGGTGTCCCTGCTTCTGCCTTATTGGATGGTGCCTGCCATAATGGCCCCTGCCATAATGAGGGTGGATCTTCCCCAGCCTAGCCCGCTTGAACTCACACACAATTCACCCCCCAAATACCTTCACACACGTACATACGCACGCACACACACACACACACACACACACACACACTCAGCATCATGCTCTGCCAAGTTTCTAGCTATTTCTTAAGCTGATCGAATTAATACTCAAAATTTACCATCTCAATTATAAACGTGTTTGTGTATAACTACACATACACAAATAATGACACTGGGTTTAATTGTCATTATATTTGAGAGGATTACATTAAAAGATGGACAATAGACCTATAGTGATTTACGATGGAAAACAGAATATAAGAGAGAAGTTTCTTCACATTTTTATCTCATGAAAGTCAAAATGTTCTTCCATGTAATGTACTTTGAGGCCTGTATTAAAAACAGGTTATGAGAATGGATGAAGCAAGGTCTCATTCGAAACATCACTGCCTTAGTTGGAATGAAGTATCTTATTGGGTGGATAAAAATGAGTCGATATCTAGAGTAAGTTAATAAAATGGCTATCATTCACTGAACAGCAGCTATGCCAAGCACTTTGTATTCACTCTGTCCTACCCAATCAAAAACCTGGTTACATAGTAAATGGAACAGCAGATATCCTAAATTTTATTGACTCTAAAACCCAGACTCCCAACCAATAGACACATTTCTTTGCAGATATATTAAAAACAGTTAAATAATGATTTATGCAACATAGTCAAAGTTTCTAGCTACATGTCTTAAAATTTTCATTGGATAATAACACATCTGCAGTAGAATTGTGATCAAATGATTATATCCACTGCATTTTTCAAAATTCAAATGACACATGAAAAATTCGCAGGAAAACCAATCTCTTGAAATACTTTATAATGATGTTTGGGGTGGGGAGTGGGGAAGGCTCTCCATTTAGCTAATGTGTTGTTTTGTAATGAGCATGACCTTCCTTTTTGTGTCTGAAAATAGAAATACAATTATCATTTTAATAGTATACATTGATGTAGCATCTATATTTTATTGGGGTGAAAGTAGAATAGTTTTTTTTTAAAGTGCTTTTTCCCTAAAAATACTTTTGATGACAGTTTGAGGTATAATATTACCAGTTGACTTTATTGAAAGAACATCCCTTTTTTTACAAATTACATTTTTATCTAGGGACAAAGAACTCTGAAGACACTGTAAGATCGTAAAGCCTGCCAGGCTGGCTCCCTGACGTGGTGGTTTATAAGCCAGATCCCACTTGGTCCACCTCCTGGTGTGAGTTCCACCCTGAGAAACACTCCAGGCATATGTGAATGCATGCCCCAAATCCTGAAAAGCAGAAAAGATGGAGAAAAGATTGTGTGTGACCATTCCCTGGAGATAAGGAGGGGGGTACTTTCTCCTCTCCTCTCTCCACTGAGTGCACACCCCATTTAGCAAAAACAAAAAGGGAAATAAAAAAAAAAGGAAAAAAGAAAGCAATACCAGTGTTGTAATGTTCTTCACAAAGTTCATGGAAAACGTGTATTACAAAACAATTGGGCATGGATTGCAAAATTTTTGCATCCAAATAAACTCATATTGTAATTCCACTATTCCATGAACTTTTTGAAGTACTCAGTTGTCTTAATTTGCTGTTTAATTGCTAATGGAGAATACCTGAAAACTGAGTAACTTATAAAGTAATAGGGGTCTACTGACTTATTCTTCCGGCAGCTAGAACATGAAGCAAAGAAGACAGTGGACCCATGGAAAAGGAGGGCGTCATAAGCAATTTTCTGCTCTCTAACTACTAGTGCTCAGAAATTACTCCTCACAAGAGCTGGAACTCTGAGGCGACAACACTGATCATTCATGAGGCCAGTACCTGCACAGTCCACCACCCACAAGGCCCCACCTCTCAAACTCTATCAAGCCGGGGACAAAATCCAAAAACCTGAATCGGTGGAAGACAAACGATTCTACAAACCATAACAGATAATACCTTATGTAGATGCTATTTCAGTGTTATCTGTGCCTGGCATAGGCAGCAAACTTCTCCTATAGGTAAGTAATTACCTACGTCATGGTGCACTTTTTACTTACCTATCTTTAGAAAAGCTGCTTCTTTTGCCTAATATTTACTTTAGTGTCCATTGTGGTGCTTCAGAAAATACTCTAAGCTTCACAGAGAAATAATGACAAGATCATCCTGCGAAGTTGTGGATCTAATGTATGTTGCTTTTGTTTTATTGACGATACATAGGAAATGTGGGGAAAAGTTGCAGAGGAATGAAAGAGTTTAATAAAATGTCATGGAGACGTCTATTATTTTTCTCCCCGTGATTAGTGATTTGAGTAGCAGCTGCTCAACAGGACAGTTGCACACCTTTTCTGAAACTTAGAGATGGCTGAAGTGTAGATGTAGGAACCAGACCAGTCTAGAGATCATGGAGCTTCCACACAAGCCAATTGTGTTCCAGCTCTGCTCTGCTGGAGTTCCTAATGGAGATATTCAGGTAGCTGCAGAGGTTGTCTGCCCCTCGATATAGAAAAAGGCAAGATTGCTCTTCACACCAACTTGTTGATCTTAATTTTTTATTGGAAAATCTAACACATGGGACAGCATAATTTATTGAGGGTCATACAACTACTTTTAGCTAGCTATCTTCAATGACAATTTTTTAAAAAGACTTCCCTTTCACAGATATTTCCTTGACATAGGCTAGGATCTCATTCCTGACTGATTTTGATTACAGAAGGTGCACAGGCATGATTTCACTTTGCTAATTAGCTGCAGCGTGTCATGTTATCAACTATTGCTCTGAAATTAAATTACGGACATACGGCGGTTTATGAATAAACATCTCAAGGACTTAGTTATTTCTAAAGATTACAGAACCAAAAGAGACATGAGAGGAACAGAAACTGTTTCTGAAATTTGCATTCCAATTTCTTCTTATTTCTTCCATCTAAATTATCAGAAAGAAACCATGAACAGATCTGCTTCTTCCCTTTGGAGAATGAGCAAGGTTTCATAAGTCTAATAAGTCTCCTGAGACATTCAAACGTACGCAGTAATTGCCAGATCCTAGAAATAGTTATAATAGCACATGCTTTTTGTTTTCCAATGCAGTGCATATAATATAGGTAATGTGATGCTTGTCTTCTGAACTCCTTTCCTGCATCGTAAGGATTCGAAAGTGTCATTCAGCATGGCCTCACGTCCTACAGAGCATCCAATCCCTTATTGCACTCAAAAACTCTTGCCAGCAATGGGCATTGAGAATTACAGAAACTGTTGCCATCTTGCTAATTGAATATATAATGAGAATTACTTCAGAAGTCATAGAAATACTTTCCTTGCTCTGCATAGCGTGAGATTATGCACATATTTAAGCAGTGTTTTCCATGTATGCTTAAAAATTAAGTCGAATTTACCATCCGATTCCAGATTTTTCTGTATTTACAGCTTTGATATCACACCAGTTTTGTGAACAAAATAAATCTGATACAATATAGTGTAGATCATGCTAATGTAGTATATAGTCTTTCCAAGGATTATATCAGTTATTTTATTTCAGAAGAGTTTTAGATTTTCTGGGAGGGCTTAGTGCATTTATATGGTGAGATGCATCCTTCTTGGTTTTGTATTTTTAATAAAGAGTTATTTATTTAATTCTGTTTATTATTATTATTTTTTATTTGACCAGACAGAGACAGAGAAAGAGAGAGAGAGAGGGAAAGTGAGAAAACAGGCTGTCAGGTCCAGGATTCAAACCACGGTCAGTCATGTGGGAGTTTAGCACCTCTATCCACCACATCACCTGCCAGCCCCGATTTTTGTATTCTTAGACTAGAAGCCAAAACATATGTTCTGGGTGATACTTTTTTTTTTGAGAGGTTATTTTTTGCTGTAGGGCGCATGTGCTCACCAGAAAGACAGAGAGAGACAGAAAGCGAGAAATCACTCCCCAGGGGGGATGGCCACGCCACAATCCCTTCACATGTGTTTAAGCCACTGGGTCCAGGACTCGAACTGTGGTTGACTACGTGGGTGTCCAGAAACATAGCCATCACTTCAACTGCTGGTCCCCCAGATCCTCGTTCTTTTCTTTGTACACTGAAAATTCAGTACAACTTTTTGTTTTCACTGCCCCCAAAATAATGAATATATGTACATCACCGTTTTTACCTTCATTGTCTTCTCTGCATTTGGATGGTAGTAGAGGAAATACTTCATGGTAAAATCTTGCTCGGTGCCTTCGCCAGGTACGGAGAATATTGCTAGTCAGTGCTCCAATCACGTGTGCTCTAGCGTCTTTCATCTAATTTAAGCAGCACTGACAACAATTAATTTGTCAGATTTGTATAGGAAAAGAAAATGGAAAGGATAAAAATCAAGTCGGAGACTGCTTTTGTTTTTGAAGGTTAAATGGCACCTATTATCATTTCACATAACCCATTAGGTGTGAGTGATTTCTAAGACCACAAGTTTCCATCATGAGTTTTCATGAGCTTTTTCTTTTTTTTTTTTTCACCTGTGCATCATATTTTATTTTAATCAATGAGGAAATTACTGTTATAGATACCATTGTTGTTCTAAAAGGCAACCTCTGTGAAATTATTGCTTAAAATTATTACTTCAAAATCAATAATATATACTTGATTCTGCACCGGAACTCATGACTAGATGTAAATGAAATAAAATTAAAACTCTTTACTATGCTATAATTTATTCCCTTATAACTGTGTAATTGTACTTTAAATCCTTTACCAAAATTATGTAAATAATCCCAAAGTATACAGTTAAAACCCTTTTCAGAGGGAATAAAAGTCAAATATTTTCTAGCTAATTAGCAAGATTAAGATTATATTCGGGACCAGCAGTTAGTGTAATGGTTATGTCGCTGAACTCCCATGTAGCCGACCATGGTTCAAATCTTGGACCCCGTGGTTTAAACTCACTCCGGGCGCATGTGCGTGCATGCCCAAGATCCCGAGAGGAGAATGGAGTAGAAGGGATTGCAGCATGGCCATCCCCCCTGGGGGGGGTGATTTCTCACTTTCTGTCTCTCTGTCTCTCTCTGTCTTTCTGGCCAGCGCATGTGCCCTATGACAAAAAAACTCTCGAAACAAAGAACAAAAAACAAAAAACTTCTATCTAGCTGTGGAAACGTGTAAGCATTGACTTAAATAATAATAGAGGTATATTAAAAGAACTTTGTATCAATTTACTTAATTTAATATGCTCCCAAACTAATGTATCTCAATGGAAAGGTTTATGCAAGAGAAAACCTTGTCTCATTAATCTAGTACATTCCTTATGCAAGTATATACTGTGATCTCTCTTGAGGCTTTATCCTTGCCGAAGACAGTTACAGGGATGGTCCGGTAGCAGGGGCCAGCTCAATCTTTCAGGCACTGTTTAACATCATTCTCTGAGCTTATTGACTTATCAGTCAACCTTGCCTTCTGTAAGCAAACTGTACCTCCCAAAATCGTCAGGTGTACGTCGGGTCAGGTACACTAGGGTCATTCAGCTTAGGCTGAAACTGAATGAGCACTACGAACCCATGGAACTCTCTAGTAGAACGTGTAAAGTTATCTCCCAACCCCAGCTATGAATTAGTAATATGCTATAGCATAATGCCAATTTCTTTCCTAAAAATTACTTTTTAAATAGGAAGATAACAATGCTTTGTGCCAGCAGTTTGTGTGGTGGGTAATGTGGTGGACTCTTCACCCACAGTTCGAGTCCTGGACCCGGCATCTTGAAAATTAAGACAGAGGTCTGTGTGTGTATACAGAATCTTGAGAGGGGAATGGAAGAGAAGGGAATGCGACATATTCCGTCCCCCGCCCCGAGGTGATTTCTTACCTTCTCTCTGTCTCTCTCTCTCTCTCTGGCAAGGGCACATGTCCTACAGCAAAAAAATCTTAAAAATATGTTTTATTTTTATATCATTATATGTCTAGAAGTCTCTAAACACTGTATTTATAGCTTCCTGTTGGTTGAAGAGAGAAAAACAACAAACCTAGATATTCATAATAGATTTAAGGTTCAATTGCTCCTTCAGGCTCAATCATTGTCAAAGCGAAAATCAAAAGATTTTTTTTCTTATTTTAACTTAAAATCCTGACAAGATGACATAACAAGGTTTTATTTTTACATTTTTTTTATCTAACAAAATAACCTGCCAAATTGAAGTCAGCGTATAACATGAACTCTACAGATGAGATACTGCTATTTAGAGAGATGTCAGAATTCTTTTCTAACATTTATTGGATACCCTGCTAAGGATTTTGCTTAGATTATCTTGCCTGATCGTCAGAATAACATTATGACTTATTATTATCATCATTTGGCACGTGAGAAAACGGAGACTTATTTAAGTAATTTGTCCAACGTCTTGTAGCAGGGCAGCAGTGAAACTGAAATGTGAACTTCCTATTTTTAGCTGCTCTTCTTAGAGTCCATTGATAAATTTGGTGGCCATAGCTTATCTAATGACAATGAAGAGGAAATGCACTATTTCCTCTGAGGCTACTTCTCTACAGAGAGTTTACTGATCTTAGTTTTTTTATAAAAGGAATTAATTAATTAATTAATTTATTTATTTATTTATTTATTTATTTATCTTAACGAGAGAGAGAGATTTTTGCTAGAGGGCACATCTGCTCACCAGAGAGACAGAAAGCGAGAAATCACCCCCCCCAGGGGGTTGGCCATGGCGCAGTCCCTTCTCCTCTATTCTCCTCTTGGGATCTCGGGCATGCACACAACAAGCCCAGCGTGAGTTTTAAACCACCGGGCCCGGAACTCAAACCACAATCGACTACGTGGGAGTCCAGCATCATAGCCATTCTACCATTTACTGGCCCCAATAAAAGGAAATTCTTAACTTGATTTTTTTATAAGAACAACCAAGTATTTCCTGATGACAGCTTAGGCTTAGCTGTAGGAGATTCCCATTATTCATGAGGTTCCTCTGACTTATTACCCTTCCTTTGGTTAATATTTTGATTCTCATACAATTTTATGCTACTGGGGGCCATCAGATGGCATGGTGGTTAAGGCTCTGGATTCCCACATGGCTGACAGCAGTTCAGGCCCCAGACCTGACAGCTTGTTTTCTCACTTTCTCTCTCTTTCTCTCTGGTGAGTGCACATGCCCTGTAGCAAATTAGGGCAAAATTAATAAAAATAATAAATAAAATAAATAATCTTTAAAAAATGTTATGTGACTGAATAAAGTCTCTATCCTAAGCAATGAGACAAGAAAATAGTTGGAATGGTCTGAGAATACAAAAAGGAAACAAACTTAATTTCTCTTATACTCTCATTCAGCAATCAACACCAAGTATGTCTGTGATCAGACGCTGGGGACTCTAGTCCCACACATTGGACAAGTAACTCACGTTGCAGTGGGCACCAGCTGAACATTCCCGCAGTTCAGTTCTGGTACTCCCTGCCTGGGAGAGCATCCGATCCCACAGGTTATGAGCATACTCTCAGCAGTCTGCCCCCTTCCTACTTCCAGTAACGAGCTTCAGGTGATTTCACCTGTGCTTCTGATCAACCGGCTAAAGGTCAGGATCCCCATGACCCTTCCTGGAGCTTAATTCATTCACTAGAGCAGCTCACAGAATGCAAGGAAACACCTAGGTCTGCTGGTTTAGCATAAAGGTTATTTTATTTATTTATTTATTTATTTATTTTTGGAGAGGTTTTTGCTATAGGGCGTGTGCACTCTCCTGAAAGACAGAGAGAGACAGAGAGACAGAAAGTGAGAAATCACTGGTTGGGGGGTTGGCCACACCACAATCCCTTCTCCTCCATTCTCCTCTCAGGATCTTGGGCGGGCACGCACGCACACACGCCCGGCGTGAGTTTAAGCCGCCGGGTCCAGGACTCAAACTGCGGTTGACTACATGGGAATCCAGCGACATAGCCATTACGCTAACTGCTGGTCCCAGCATAAAGGTTGTTTTAAGAGATACATATAAACAGCCAGATGAAGAGATCTATAGGATGAGATTTCTGGAAGGGTCCTGAGCACAGGAGATTTCGTTCTGTGGAGTGAGGGTGCACCACCTTCCTGGCACATGGACAGTTCTCGTTCACTTTCCTGCAAGCCTCCACGTGTTCAACCTTATAGAAGTTCTTCAGACACTGACTGTTGGGTGCTTATGGAGACCTCATTGCATAGGCATGAATGAAACACAGATGACTATGTGGAAATGCGACAGGACAGAAAAGGCGGGATTTGATGATAGTAGACTGAACAGGAAGCTCAGCAAGACCAGTCTCTTCGGATTCCTCTTGGCGTGTCTGTGCAGCCTGCCTTCCTCCTGGGGATGGGTGGGACTCCTCTGGAACAGGGTCTATGGCCTAATATCAGACAAGGTCGGTCAGAGCATTTCTTCTTCTCTTTCCAAGAGAGAAAGGTGGGGGGAGATTAGAGTATATTTTTCATTTCTGTGACCCACCTTAGGACAAAGAAATTCCAGTTTCTATGAACTGCCTTGGGGAGAAAACGGAGCAGATGAAAGGAGGGCAGGAGAAGGTCATAGAGAGAGATTGCTTTTTGAGCTCTGCTTCGGAGGCCTAAAGTGCCCAACCTTATAACAAAACTGTGTTTCAACTTTATCATCTTTGAAAACCAATATGTGAATGTGTATCTCTATATGCACTTCCAAAACTTCACGGAAAATGGAATTAAAGTATGAGTTTATTTCCGTGGTAAACATTTTGAAATCCATGAAAAGCTTTTCATGTGCATTTGCCACTAAATTTTGGAAGACTCTTCATTTACCACCTATCTGTCTAATCTCTAAATCATACTACAACAAAAGAGAATGACAAAGCCACCATTTTATGTAAAGAATTTAATTAAGTCCCTCTAACAGTGTTTATGCTTCCCTTATAAGGTTGGGTTGCCATCTCCCATATTATGGTCCGTTACTTAGAATGGTTTGACTTGCAATTTTTCAACTCTACAATGATGCAAAAGGGATGCTCATTCAGTAGATATTGTATTTCTTTTTTTTTTTTTTTTTTTGGAGAGGTTTTTGTTATAGGGCGTTTGTGCTTGCCAGAAAGACAGAGAGAGACAAAGTGAGAAATCACCCCCGCGAGGGGGATGGCCACGCTGCAATCCCTTCTCCTCCTTTCTCCTCATGGGATCTTGGGCACGTACGCACACACACAAGGCATAAGTTTAAGCCACCGGGTACGGGACTGGAACCACGGTCGACTACATGGGAGTCCGGCAACACAGCCATTATGCTAACTGCTAGTCCCTGTATTTCAATTTTTTTATTTTGATCTTTTCACAGACTAGCTGTATTTGGTGCAACGCTCTCTTACGATACAGAGTATCAATGGCTAGCTGCAGTTTCTAGGCAGCCACACAGTCACAAGGATAAGCGAGCTATACCCTACTGTGTATGTACTGTATTCAGTAAGACAGGCGACATGGTATTATAAAATAGGTTTTGTGTTAGAAGGCTTTGCCTGAACATATGTTAATGCAAGTGTTCTGAACATATTTCAGGTAGGCTAGGCTAAGCTATGGTGTTCGGTAGATGCTAAATGCATTATTTATTATTTTTTAGAGAGATTTTTGCTGTAGGGTGCATGCGTTCACTGGAAAAACAGAGACTGAGAAACAGAAAGAGAGAAATAAGAAATCACCCCCCAGGGAGGATGGTCACGCCACAATCCCTTCTCCTTCAATATCTTCTCAGGATCTTGGGCACGCACACACATGCACCTGGCATGAGTTTAAGCCACCGGGCCCAGGGCTCAAACTGCAGTTGACTGTGTAACGCTGAGTCCAGCGACGTAACCATTACGCCATCTGCTGGTCCCCACATGAATTTTCAACTTACATCTTCAACTAGTTATGTTCTGATGAGTTTATAGATAATAAACCCCAAAGAACAGATTGTGATGTTTTTTTAAAAAAGGACACCACACAAAACTGCAAAATATTATTTGTGGGCCAGTAGGTGGTGCATTGACTAAGGCAGCTCGATCCCACGTGACTGACGAGCGATTTGCATCCTGGACCTGGTGGCCTGAAAAGCCTGCTAGCACATGCCCAAAATCCCATGAGGAGAATAGAGAAGAGCTGGTGGCATGGCCATTTCTCACTTTTTATCTCTCTCTCTCCCCCATCTGCAAACACACACACCCTCTAGCAGAAATATTTGTGTGTATGTATATAAATATAAATATAAATATATATATATATATATTCACTTGTATATGTGACAGTGAGGATGAATTGGACAAATGTAATGAAAAGCTAGAGAAATCAGACACACACACACAAAAACTACATACTGTATAATTTCACTTACATAATGTTCAAGAAAATGGACTCAGAGATAGAATCCAGTATAGTTGTTTTCTCTGGAGAATGCCATTTATATTAACTGAAAGGAGAAGACAGAAACTTACCTCATCGTGGAGGCATTGCTGAGGTTACACGGCTGTACCCAGTACACACATCGAAAGTCACTGAGGCGCTTACTTAAGACTGGAGGACTTCTCTGTGTTCATTCCCCTTCCATTCTTTTACGGAATGCCAGCTTCCCTCTTTAACCTGCATGCATGGGTCTCTCAGGTTTGTATTTTATTCTGGGATCATAACATCTGTTGATGTGTTTATATCTTTATTTATTGTTGCTGTATGTTCAATCACCTGGTAGTGAAGCCAAGAGGAGTATAAAAGCGTTTTTTTAGCTTTTATTAGCATGACTGACCTTTACCTCTTTGAAGAAGAGCCATCTGTGGATCAAACTGTCTTATCGTAGTGCATATATCTAAATACAGAGCTCATACAAAATATATACCTTTAATATAACTTCAGGAACCTAAATAAATATGAGCAGACAGCCAAAATACAGAATAATAAAGTAAAATGATGATAATTATGATAGATTTTTGACTTCCCTTTTCAAAACATGTTTTAAACTTATTTCACATGTGTTACATGATTAGAAATAATTAGTAAACATTACAATATTATACATACAAAGGCCACTTATTATCAACAAAAAGAAAATTTGATTGTTTAAAAATACTATTTAGAGTCCACAATAAAAAAAAAAATTGTGACAAAGCAATAACGGTAAAAATGAAAAACACCTTCTATAAAGCAAAGAAAGTAAAAAAAAAAATACTATTTATGGAAAAATATAAGTTAGAAATAAATTTAACAATTGTATGCAGGTCCTTCTAGGTGAAGAGATAAATTTTTTTCTCATTTTAGGATCATAGCTGAGAATCCTAGAAACAAAAGATAGAGGGATGGGGCCAGCAGGTGGCACAGTGATTAAGGCACTGGACTCCCACATGGCTGACAGCAGTTCAAATCCCAAATCTGGCAACTTAAAACTCATGCTTGGTATGTGTGTGTGTGTGTGTGTGTGTGTGTGTGTGTGTGTGTGTGCGTGTTCGCCCAAAATCCTGAGAGGAGAATAGGGGAGTATGGATTTTGGCATGGCCATTCCCCATGGGAGATGATTTTTCACTTTGTCTTTCTTTTTCTGGTGAGTACACATACCCTATAGCAAAAAAAGTTCTCTAAAAACAAACAAAAGAAGATAGAGTAACAACAGAAATGCATAGAAATCGGTTTAATGTAAGTTTTACATGACACCGGAGCCTTCAGAAGTGAAGAGTCAAAGAAACAGGAAAAATTATGTATTTTTACATTGGGTTTGATGAAAAAGCAATAGTCATAGAGAAGCATAACTGGGTGAAGGGGATATACGCTAAAGGCAATAAACAGGAAAACCTAGCAAGGACTGTTCAAATTCTTCTCTGGAGGTCGCATGGTTAAGGTGCTGGACTCCCACATGGCTGACTGCCGTTCAAGTCCGAGAC
Organism: Tupaia belangeri chinensis; assembly: GCF_000334495.1. Lineage (NCBI taxonomy): Eukaryota > Metazoa > Chordata > Mammalia > Scandentia > Tupaiidae > Tupaia > Tupaia belangeri. The sequence goes on from NW_006159752.1 coordinate 254,969, forward strand.
CTGGTGGCTTACTTTCTGACTTTCCCTGTCTTTCTTTGACTCTGATGAATGCACGTGCCCTACAGGAAATTAAGTTTTATATATATATATATATGTATGTATTTTGGGGGGGCATGCCCATGTCTTCAGCCGTAAGGATATTCCCTTTTCTCCCGTTAGGAGGAAGGTACTTCTTCAATGAGGATTTTGCCTCAGAGGAAAATGAAGGAAGATCAGAGAGTGACCTTCCTACTTCTGCTGTTTGCTCAAATGCCAAGGTACCATGGTTTGGGGTAACACGACCTGAACTCCATCAACCTCTACACAGACAACTATAAAATTACACTGAGACAAATTAACTAGAACCTAAATAAACAGAAGGGTAGAACATATTTATGGATAGAAAAATTCAGTGTACAGTAGTCCTCCCCTCTTGCCTGCAGTTTCTCCTAACATTGTGTAGTTACCCATGATCCAATGCAGTCTGAAAATATGTAGAAAATTCCAGAAATAAAATGTATAAATTATAAATTGTGTGCCGTTCTAGCTGCATGATGAAACCTCTTACAGTCTCTGTAACAACTCTTTGATGAGTTCAAAAAAAAAAATGGAAAGAAAAGAAAAAACTTACAATGCCCATCCAAAAGGTTTGGAAACTTTCACTATGGAGGATCCCCAGACATTGACGTCATCTGCTCCTACCAGCCAACAGTCCGACATGGCCGAGGCCCAGTGATCCAGGGTCAACTGAAGCAGACGATCCTCCTTCTGACGTGCTGTCAAAGGACAATAGGAGCCCAACAAAAGGCATCTTATCATCTTATATCATCCCAAGAAGACAAGAGAGGACAGTACGGTAAGATTTTTAGAGAGGCCAAGACTACATTTGAAAACCTTTTACAACAGTATAATGTTACTACTTCATTATTCTTATTGTTCCCAATTCATAAAGTAAACTCTATCACAGGGATATGTACATAGGAAAAATCAGTATATGTAGGATTCGGTATCAACTGCAGTTTCGGACATTCACTAGGGGGTCTTGGAATAAATCCCCTGAGGTAAGGAAGGATGAATATGGTAGATGTGTCCATTTTTTTCCCCAAAATTGATCTACAGAATCAATGTACTCTAACAGATATGCCGACTATTTGTTTTAAAGTGGCTGATCTTTAAATTTATATGTAAATGCAAAGGGAATAAGGATAGTTAAGGTATTCATGATACCAACAAAATAAGAGAATTTTATCTAATACCAAGACAAAGCTACAGTAACTCAAACAGTGTTAAATTGGCATTAGGACTTTTAAAAGGCGAAATCGGTCCAAGACAATGGAAAGTCAATAAATACACATGCACGTGACTCAATGCAAAGGCAGCAGTATGGAAAAGATGCTCTTTTCAATAACTGTGTTTGGTCAACTGGATATTTATTTGAAAAATATATCAATTCTGGTCCTTACTGCATAGCACATATTGGATTGTCGGAAAAGTCATGAGGCATTTTTGCATAGAAAAATATGTCATGACTTTTCCAACAACCCAATGTAATAATTAATTCTAAGAGTATTATAAAGCTAAACGTGAACCTTAACTAATGAAGTTTCTACAAGATAATATAATAAGATACTTCATCATTTTGGAATAGAGAATGATTCCTTAAATAGGATCAAAAAAGCATACTTCATCATTTTGGAAAAGAGAACAATTCCTTAAATAGAAACAAAAATGAATAAACCTTAAAATATTGCTCAGCTGAATTATACTAAACTTAAGAACCTCTGTTTATTAAAAGAAACAAGCAAAACGCTAAGAGAGTGATAAAGCCACTGCAAGTGAGTGTGTAATAAATTAGGAGACCTGTCATGGCCATAAGATTAATGATAACCACGAGGTCCACTTAAGCATCTCCAAGGCCAACACCAAATGCCACTTAGCAGTATGAGGCACCCTGTCCTGGGCATCTCCACCCTTGGCCCAAGGGTTTCCTGATGACGAACTCAGTTCAAAGAAGCTTCAGAAATCTTGTTTGTTTGTTTTTTGAAGAATTGTTTTACTTAGTTTTATTTCTTTATTTATTTATCTTAATTTGACCAGAGAGGGACAGAGTGAGGGGGAGACAGAGGGAAAGTGAGAAAACAAGCCACCAGGTCCAGGGTTCAAACCACGGTTGGCCATGTCGAGTCCAGCACCCTTAACCATTATGCCACCTACCAGCCCCTAGCTTTCAGAAATCTTAACACAAAGCATACCCTTATGAGAACAGATTAAACTCTCTTTATGAAAGAAACACCTGGAAACTGACCTAGACTGTATCGGGTTTAGGAAAGAAAGGAGAATCCACCTGACTTCTTGGTTGGTCATCTGACACCTGACTGAATCAGACTGATGCCACTTTCAGCTCCTGCTACCCTTCCCGAATAAAGGGTTGGGGCATCTTACAGGGTCTACAACTGAAATCAGAGAGGAGAAGTGGCCCCAAGGGAGCTGGTTCACTAGGACCATCTGAAACCCTCAAACACAACAAAGAGATACAAACAATATTTAGTTACTTTTTATTTCATTTTATTCATCATTATTATTTTTTAAATTTGACCAGAGAGAAAGAAAGAGAAGGAAAGTGAGGAAGCAAGCTGCCAGGGACCTGAATTGTGGTCCACCATGTGGGAGTCCAGCACCTTAACCACCATGCCACATGCCAGGCCCCAAGAAAAAATATTTACACAAACAAGCAACATAAGAAACTCCTTCAAAGGGGCCACCAGGTGGCATGGTGCTTAAGGGCACTAGACTCCCATGTGGCCAACTGCGGTTCAAGTCCTGAACCTGGAGGTTTGCTTTCTCACTTTGTTTTTCTCTCTCTCCCTCTCTGGTCAAATTAAAATAAATAAAGTTTTTTGTTTTTTGTTTGTTTGTTTGTTTGTTTGTTTTTTTAAAAAAAGAAACTTCTTCAAGGTAATAAAAGAAAGACTGACAAACTGATAGGAAAAAAAATAAGCAAAAAACTTGAACAGTCTTAAAAAAGAGGATATTAAAATTCATCAATTAACTTATTTTTTAAAATAATGTAACCTCAGAAATCAGGCAAATTAAAGCCATGTGATATAACACTAATATATCTTCTAAGTGTTCTAAAATGAAAAACAAACAATAGCAGGGGCCAGCAGGTGGCGTGGTGGTTAAGGGCACTAGACTCCCACATGGCCAATCATGGTTCGAGTCCTGGACCTGGCAGGTTACTTTCTTGCTTTTCCCTTTCTCTCTCTCTTTGTCTCTGTCTCTCTCTCTAGTCAAATTAAAATAATAATATTAATTATAGTAACAAATGGAATTCAATAAATAAATAATTCTTTTTAAAAAAACAGACAATATAGCAAGTACTGGTAAAGACACAGAATGACATACAGAGGTTGAGTCTCATACAATGAAGCTGGTTCTGCAAATAGACATAATCACTTTGATAAATAATTGGGCATTATCTACTGAAGTTGAAGAAGGTATGTAATCCACATACCCTCGTTGACCCTAAATTTTACTTTTAGATAAATGCCAAAATAATGTACATGAATATCTGGAGATCTGTGCTAGAACATTTATAGTAGTAGCATTATTGGTGATAACTAGAGAAAACCAAACCACAAGTCCCCATTCCCATGATATGTGTATAGTTATACATCCATACTACTGAATACTATATGGCAAAGAAAACAAATGCATGAAAAAATATGAATAAATTGCAAAAGAATCATTTTGAACTAAGAATTCAGGTGTAAAAGAATTGCTACTGTGAGTTTATTAAATGTCAATTACTTTACAGTTTTTACAGAAGCAAAATTAAGCTACAGTATTTAAAAATAAATACACATGGGGTCAGCAGGTGGTATTGTGGTTAAGATGCTGGACTTCCACATGGCTGAGTGCAGTTCAAGTCCCAAATCCAGCAGCTTGAGAATCATGCCAGGCACACGTTCATGTGTGCCCAAGATCTCAAGCAGAGAATGGAGAAGAAGGGATTGTGGCAGGGCCATCCTGCCTGGTGAGTTGATCTCTCACTTTCCCTCTCACTGTCTCACAGTCTCTCTCAGGTGAATACACACATCCCATGGCAAAGACCTTTAAAAAAAGAAATAATTCATAAAGCACTAAATAAATAATATGTATATATGTTGGTAAAAACGCATGTGTGTGTGTGTGTGTGTGTGTATGCATGTGTGTCGGGGGGAAGGGATGAGAAAGTTACTACCGTAGAAGGCAGGATAGCTGCTATCATTGTAAGGCAGAAAGAATGGAGGTTAAGAAGATGCTTCAGAAGGTGACCTTAAGGAAGAGTTTCTAGGCTATGGGAAACACTTTCTTATTAAGAAACAGTCAGAGGGACCGGCAGATCCGTGATGGTTTCATCACTGGACTGCCAGGTAGTCAACTGTAGTTTAAGTCCTGAACCCAGAGGCTTAAAACTCACACCAGACACGTGCGCATACATGCCCAAAATCCTGAGAGGAGACTAGAGGAGGAAGGATTGCAGTGTGGCCTTCCCCTCGGGGTGGGGTGATTTCTCACTTTCTGTCTCTCTGTCTCTCTCTGTCTCTCTAACAAGAGCATGCAGTCTGGGCCCATATTATTCAAAACACAACTGCGGGCCAGCAGCACTAGAATCTTCTGAATATGTTTGAGATGGAGGCCTTCAGGCCCCCCCAATCCTACAAAACTAGAACCTGTTATTTTTATTTATTTATTTATTTATTTATTTGGAGAGGTTTTTGCTATAGGGCGCATGCGCTCGCCAGACAGACAGAGAGAGACATAGAGATAGAAAGCGAGAAATCACCCCCCAGGGGGGATGGTCATGCCGCAATCCTTTCTCCTCCATTCTCCTCTTGGGATCTTGGGCACGCATGCACACGCACCCGGCGTGAGTTTTAAGCCACCAGGTCCGGGACGCGAACCGCGGTCGACTACGTGGGAGTCCAGTGACGTAGCCATTACGCTAACTGCTGGTTCCCGAACCTGTTATTTTTAACAGGCTCCTCAAATATCATTTCAGTTCTAGAGAAACTCTGGTTTGAGTGAAAAGTCTAAGTGGCTTAATTAGGGCAGGGGTAATAGGGACAGAAAGAAGGAAAAGAAACACAGCTGGGAAGAAAAGGGAACAGAAGAGAAGAGAAGAGGACAGGGGAAGGAAGGGAAAGACAGACAAAGAAAGAGAAAGGGAAATTATAAACATAAGCCGTAACTGCTGACCCTCCAAGGCCTACGGGTTGGAGGAAGACTGATCTGACTAGACCCCATGGAAGTGTCCGTATTGCCAAGTCTTCTTCATGATTGGAAATGTAGCCGTAATCTGTCCATTACTGGAAGCCAGGAGACATTTCAGGGCCCACTTCCATTGCCCTATGTACTGCACTTCAGAGGGACAGGAAAATATTCACCAAATTACCATCTATATGGTTCTGGTTACTGAAAATATATTGGGTATCTGGAATTATGAGGGTCATCAGCATTTCTGGCTATTTTGCAGATTCGTGGAGAACCATTTCCAGGATGTACACTATAACTCCTTGGTCCACTCAGATAAACATCAGCATTACTTCAGCAATGCAAATGAAATATCAATTAATCAGTACATCTTGTGTAAGCTTGCGCTCTTTGTGAATGGAAAGAGCCCTTCTATATGAAGGACCATGTGCCCCCACACCTTTATAAGCACCAAGTACTGTCTTGAGACTTCTTGCTCAATTTAGAGGATATAAATTGCTTTTCTTTAATTATCTTTATTATTATTTCAGTTTCTCTTATACGCTCAATCACGTTACTTAGCTTGGAACGTGACAATTTCAACATGTGTACGTTTCGCGTGGGTCCAGTTGACAACACTGTAATGTTATCGCTCAACAGATGATGACCTGTTTCTTTGTCCCGTAAATGCCTAGCCTCTCCACCTTTCTCCCTAGTGTCCTTCCTCAGACTCCACTCCTTCACTCTCCCTCTTCCCACACTGTACCCAGCATTCACAACCATTTACCATGCTTCTAGAGAGGATATATATTTCTTACATATACTTCCTGATAGTAAAATTGAAAATAAAATCAAAATCCCCACCACAGGCGGAAATATTTTTACTGGAAAGTAGAGTGTGACATAAGAAATTACAAAGACTTACTATCGAGGGGAAAGTTTTGAGGTTGAATATTAATGAATGACTGGCATTTCATTTTTAATTTATGTGCTTTAGCTTTATAAATAGATCTCTACACATGAAACAATTGCCAGTGTTTAATGTGTAGAAAAACTTTGTTCTTCACAGTTAAAGATGTCTCAAACACCATCTTTTGTAGGCATGCCAAATTAAAAATTGCCGTTAGAAATATACACAAAACATTAAATAACCCCCGAAACTTTACAATCTGTAAGTGAAAAAAACGAAAGTACCTTCTGGATGAATCTAAAGCAATAAAGCATAAAAAGTAGAGCAATCAACCTTGGTTCCTCTGCATCTGACAGTTTTGATCCTGGTCGAGTCACAGATATTTATACTCACACCAGATTATCTTCAACTATTTGTAATTATTATTGTGCTTAGTCCAAATAAAAGTTTTAAATATTAATATTAATATGAAACTAACTTGAGCAATAAAAAGGAACTGGAGAATGAAAGATTAAAAAACAAACAGGGACCAGCAATTAGAGTAATGGCAATGTCGCTGGACTCCCATGTAGTCGACCTCGGTTCCAGTCCCAGACCCGGTGGCTTAAACTCATGCCAGGCACATGTGTGTGCGTGCCCAAGATCCCGAGAGGAGAATGGAGGAGAAGGGATTGCGGCGTGGCCATCCTCCCTGGGGAGTGATTTCTCACTTTCTATCTCTCTGTCTTTCTGGCGAGTGCATGTGGCTTATAGCAAAAACTTCTCAAAAACAAACAAACAAACAAACAAAAATGGGCCACCAGGAGGCATGGTGGTGAAGGTAATAGACTCCCACAATGGTCAATTACCTGACCAGCGGCTTGAAAATCATGCCAGGTGTGATGTGTGTGCATGCCCAAAATCTCAGAGAAGAATGGAGGACAGGGATTACAGTATGGCCAATCTCTGGTGGATAATTTCTTGCTTTCTCTTTGTCTTTCTCTGGCACGCACATACATCCTATGACAAAACTGAAAAACAACAACAAAAAGTTTAGTACAATTTTGGAGAAGTGTTACACACATAAAATGAAATAAAAGATGTTCCTCAACATTTGCATAACACTGAAAAATAAGGAAAGAGAAATTACCTACACCTCTAGTGGAGATGTGGAACTGCTCTACAAAGCAGTTAGTACAAATGCAATCTTAGGGACCAGCAGGTGGCGTGGTGGTTAAGGTGCTGGACTCCTGCATGAACAACAGCAGTTCGAGTCCTGGACCTGGTGACCTGCTCTCTCACTTTCCCTTTCTCTCTCTCTCTCTCTCTATCTCTCATCTCCTTCTAGTTAAATTTAAAGGTGATAATAATAAGTTCTTTTTAAAAACTGCAATCTTATATGAGAAATCCCAAGAAGTGTTTTCGAAAGCTTTTAGACTTTTATTGTTTGGAGTAACTCAAGATGTCACCATTACCTGCCCACCGAGTTATTCACTGCCAGTCTCTACTCTGACTCATCCACGCCTGAGCTGAACTGGCTTGTCATGCACATGTCCCTGGATCAGCTACAGGTACTCGCACTATTCATGGTTCCCAGTTGGCCAATTTGCATACTGACTAAAATTGATTTCTAACCGCCAAAACAGTATGTTCAGTGTTTTCCTGGTCATTTGTGGACGTGCACAGAGGGGGATATTCGAGTCCCCCAGTGGCCCACGTTCCCAGCTAGGGTCAGCAAGGATCCTTCTGGCTCCTTGACTCTGCTCTTCTGCAGATACCAGAGGCTGGAGATGGTGGAGGCAGCACAGGGCAGTGTGAAAGTTTCAGCTCTGGGGCCAGTTGGAGTGGAGTGTGAACTGTGCAGTGGTGACTGGGGCAGCCTTAGCCGAACTGCAACACTTCTTACACTTGTAAGGTGCCACAGGGAAATTTCTAGAAAACAAAGGCAATCAAGTCTGCCAGAATGAGTTGCTTTTAGGATGTCAGTGATATAATCTGTGCGAAGCCATGCATGTGTGTGTCGCTCTCCAGCTCACGCTGCATCTACAGCTACATATATGTCCTCAAGGAGCAGTGGTTGTGCCTTGGCTAATTCAGTGTTGGCAGCAACTTTATGAAACAAAGCCATGGTGAAAAACAAGAACCAGTTATATATAAATGCTTATGCCATACAGTAAAGTCTGTTACACTGAATTTGTTATATAATTATTTTTATGCGATGTATAAGTTTCTCATTTTAGACATTTTTATATAAACTATTATAAACACAGGTTGGATAAAATGTGCCTCTGATGTAAAATTACTCTCCCAAATGATGCTAAGTCTTTTTAAAATAGTGTTCATTCACATTACATGCTAAGATAATGCTTTTTTTTAGCTTTTGGTTTTTCTAATAATAATATTTTAGTCATATATGTATTTTTTCAAACTAGTTTTTGGGGCCAGCAGGTGGCATAGTGGTGAAGACACTGGACTCCCACATGGTCGACCATGGTTCAAGTTTCAGACCCAGTGGCTTGAAACTCAATGCCTGGAGCATGCATGTGTGTGCCCCAAATCCCGAGAGGACACTGGAGGACAAGGGCGTGGCCATCCCACCTGAGGGAAAGTTCTCACTTTCTCTCTCTGTCTCTCCAGCAATTGCACACACCCTATAGCAAAACTGTCTCTAAAAATAAATAAATAAATATTTTTGTCTTTTTCTTCACAAAAAAACTTGTAGATATACACATTATTTTTACTTCTAAAGAAAATGCCATCTCAAAATTATTCTTCTCCATTGTCAGTCTGTGAGAATTTCTCAGCAAAGCTCCATTTATAGTTTTTAACAGAGCCAGGGCTGGCAGGTGGCATGGTAGTTCAAGGTGTTGGGTTCCCACATGGCTGACCATGGTTCAGGTCCCAAACCTGGTGGCTTGCTTCCTCACTTTCCCTTTCTCTCTCTCTCCGGTTAAATTAAAAATGGTGATAATAATGGCAACAAGTGGAATTAAATAAATAAATAAATATTTTTAAATAAACATTTTAAAAATTAAAGAAAGAAAACAAAGCCAAAGTTATAAGAGCATTTTATTTAAAGTTGCTTATAACCAACTTCCAAAAACAGTGAATGTCAATTGCACTATACTTTGAAAAGAAGTTATTTGTCACTATAGATTTCTTATCAGATTTAGTTTGTTGCTGGAGAAAGGCCTTTTATTTTACGTGAAAAATGACTTCTGATTTGATTTAGTGGCAAGTTTTAATTTACGCTTTCCAATTTCATTTTCTTTCTCCTCTTCTCTAATCATAAAAAATATCCCAGTACTGCAAAATGTGCCTGTTTGATAAAAAAAAAAAACTAGACTCTAAAACCAAAGTTACAGACATACTAAAATACGCAATCGGAACACTTACTTTCAAAATTGGAAAAAAATATATATATATGTGTGTGTGTATATATATATATATATATATATATATATATATATATATATATATATACATGAAATTTAGGCCAGACATGGACGGTCAATGGACTGAACAAAGCTCTGCAATGCAGGAAGTCATAGTGAAGGTCAGTTCCCAAGTGGACATGTCCACACCATGCTGGACACACACGTGCATGCCTGTGATTTTAGCTAACGGCAACCACTGGAGGAGGATCACAACAAGAGACCTTGTCCAGAATGCTTCTCTCTCTCAAGAAGCAAATAAACTTTTTTTAAAAATAGATATTTTAGACAAAATTTAAGCAGGCATTTCTAAATATTCACAATTCTGCACTGTGTGACTGGAATCCCTCATTTTCCATTCTTGTGTATACTCTACTTTCGTAACTAAATTTTAAGAGACAGTCCACTCCTATAACTGAATTTTAAGCAAAAGACGTGACATGTTGAACTTAGACACCTAGAAATAGTTACTAATGCAGAAAAGTATACGCAAGGTCTTAAATGAGGACCTAAGGAGGTGGCTCATCTTGTGTTAGATCTTAAGCTCTAACTTTTTCAAATAGACATTCTAATGTGGCAGAATACACTGAAAATGTTTCTAAGACATTTCTATTTAGTGTTTTATTTCTGAAAGTTTACACACACACACACACACACACCAAAAATACTGAGACGTTCACTAAGGTTTACAAAACAAATCAGTGGTGGAACGAGAACTGTAATTTCTATTTTAGACTTCACAGTTATCTCTAATAGACACTCATTTCTGTCCACTTTCTAAAATATAGGATTGGTTTACAGGCAAAGCAAAAGCATTTTAGATTTTTTTTCTGTCAGCTATTAGAGAATAATATCCTTGAGGATCAAGATTTCACATTGCCCTTTTATCAGTAGGTGTCTACATCAAAAATTATTGACTCCATTGAAGATTAGAGGAGGAAAAATAATTGGAATCAAGTGACAATGAGGGCTTTCAAATATCACACAAAAAGTTTATGTTTAAATTCACTAGAGGCTCTAAACATTTCTGATGATCCCTTTTAATTTCCCTTTTTGTTTCAGCAATTGTAATTGCATTCCACACAAGTTGATTTAATGCAAAATCCTATCTCCTTGTAAGAGTAATGAAACTGAAACTGACATTTGTTGAAAAATGGAGAAAGAGAAAGCGAGGTAGATCTTCTTATATTATCCTTTTGTTGATTTAGACCCTTGTTAATTAGAAAGTATACATATGAGGAATCTTCAAAGAGTTCAGGAAAAATAAAATCTTGGTACAAACAATTCTTCAAATCCATGTACAGATCTTTTGTAAACTTTTTAAACTTTTTATTTATTCATTCATTTCTTTTAATTTGACCAGAGAGAGACACTGAGAGAGAGAGAGAGGGAAAGTGAGAAAGTAAGCCACCAGTTCAAGGACTCAATCCATGGTCAGGCATGTGGGAGTATCCAGCACCCTAACCACCACATCACCCGCCAGCTCCCCGTGTATAATTTTTTCATAATGCACATTTTCCATGAATATTTTGAAGACTTTCCACGTCCTGCGATGAAATGGAGGCATTCTAGCAAGTACAGAGAAGAAAAAGGAGAGGGGGAGAATTAGCATGCCCTGTTCTAGTACTGTGGTGGCAACTACCGTATAACAGGCATCTGACGCTCTGTCCTGTCTCATCAATCTTTGCCTTTGAGGCCAATCAATCCCATCTGCATGTGGACTCACCACCAGCTCAATGCCTATGCTAGTTATCCATTTTTGTAGAATAAATTACCACCACGTTGTGACTCAACATAACACATTAATTGGGACTAGCAGTTGGAGTAATGGCTATGTTGCTGGACTCCCATGTAGCCAACCGTGGTTTGAGTCCCAGACCCTGTGGCTTAAACTCACACTGGGCGCGTGTGCATGCATGCCCAAGATCCTGAGAGGAGAATGGAGGAGAAGGGATTGTGGTGTGACCATTAGTCTTAAGGGGGTGATTTCTCGCTTTCTGTTTCTCTGTTTCTTTCTGGCAAGCGCACACGCCCTGTAGCAAAACAAACAAACAAACAAACAAAAAACCTCTCAAAAACAACCAACCAACCAACCAAAAACACATTAATTATTGCATAGTTTTTATGGTCAAGAATCTGGACAACACTGATTGTGGTATTGGCACCTCCGTGAGGGGTGATTTCTCTGTCCCTTTCTCTCGCTCTCTTTCTGTCTCTTTCCAGTGAGCACACATGCCCTATCACAAAAAATTAAAAAAGACTAAAGAAAATCAGAGTTGGTATCTTTACTGACATATGTGATTTAATTAATGCCCTGAGTTACAAATACGGAGAAACGGGTTTAGCTACGTTCATCATGGAAACTTATTGCTCCTCATCTTCTGTCCAATCCTGCTTCGTTTTCCTTCCTTCCACAGGTGCTAATCCTAAAATTGTTCCCTAAGAAACACCCTGATTACAAATGTTCATCTCAGAATCTGCTTTCCAAAAAACTTTACTTGCAAGCAATACTAAATGGCTCATGGTAAGAGAGAGTTCCACAAGGAGATGAAGTGATTGTTTGCTGTTTTTCCCTAGAGATGTTTTCTTACCTTTGGCCCTATTGACATTACAGCTTGGATAATTTGTTGTCCAGGGCTGCTCTGTGCCCTGCAGGATGCCAAGCAGTGTTCTTGGAGTCTACAGCTCGAGGTTAATAGCACATGTTTGCAATACAAACACCTGTAAGTACACACCATGTGACCAAAGTGTCTCCAGACACAGCCAAATGCCCCTGATGGTCAAAACCTGTCTATTGAGAACTGTTGCCCTAGAGCTAATATTGGCAATAAGAGAATCAAAGGCAGTCTAACTCCCAGACACCCAGAGTTAGCAGCTCACAGCCCACCAGGTAAGGGCCACAGACGGTGGAGGCGGGGCACAGGAAGTGCTGACACTTTTCCCACCCCCTCAGTCCCCTGCCATACCTCCAGGCCACCATCTCCTCTGGATTAGCAGTTAAGAGCCTAGGTTCTATAATATCGGAGCTAGGTTTCAATATGTTTTTCATTTCGTGCTCTATGATGTTTGTGGGCTCTTTCATCAGCTTAATGTGTATAGATTTATTATTTACAAGCTATTAGAAGGTGTCACTTTTTCTACTCTCCTTGATAAAAAGAAGGGGTCTCCAATTGCACAGGAGCTGTAAGTTTTATTTCTCTGTTTAATACAAATTCCTGAAGTGCCTATGTTCTTAAAGGATTTCCTGATCTGCTTTCAAAGTCTGGGATATCCATTCAAGTAACAGAAACACCTCCTCCACATATAATCCCTTCCATAGCAGGGGATGCCATGGTATGGAAAATTTGAAGAATTTCTTCAACTCTTGAAAAAACTACACATATAGATGTAATTGAGGGGCAAGACATGGACAACTGAGGCAGAGATATATCAGAGGCACGTGAAAACTACCATAAAAATACTACCTGTAAGTTGCAGTATATTAAAATCGCTTCCCATCACCAAGGGCTCCAACTACTTTTTTTTTTCTTTTTTCTTTGGAGAGGTTTTTGCTATAGGGCGCGTGTGCTCGCCAGACAGACAGAGAGAGACAGAGAGACAGAAAATGAGAAATCACTCCCCAGGGTGGATGGCCATGCTGCAATCCCTTCTCCTCCTTTCTCCTCTCGGGATCTTGGGCATACATGCACACGCACCCGGCGTGAGTTTAAGCCACCGAGTCCTAACTGCTGGTCCCCCAATTACCTTTTTTTATTGTTCATAAGAGAGAGAGAAAGTCGCACCTTCTACAGGATCTTGCCAAGCTGTGATCCCCTTTCTCTGCCTTCCAGCTCACTGGAATCTCAGAATAGATACATGCATCAGATATATTTTTAAGGCAACACAGAAATCTAAACCCATGGCTAGCCAGTGGCTTACAGCACTGCAGTTCAGTTTGCTACCAACCGTGCCACCAGGCTCAGCTCCAATATCTTTTCTATTGTCATTATCACATATTATTATTATTTCTTCTTCTTTTTATCTATTATTTATTTATTTATTTGTTTATTTTTAGGATTTTTGCCATAGGGTGTGTGCGCTCACTGGAGAAAGAGAGAGACAGTGAGAGGGAAAGTGAGAATCAAATCCCCTCTGGGTGGATGATCACGCCACAATCCTTCCTCCTCCATTCTCCTCCTGGGATTTTGGACATAGACGTACACACACCTAGTGTGATTTTCAAGTCTCCAGGTCCAGAACTCAAACCATGGTCAGCCATGTGAGTCCAGCACCCTCACTACCTATTGGCCCGTCACATGTCATTTCCATCCATAATACTTTGTTTTTCTAGATTGAGTTATGACTGACATATGAAGACTCTGTATATATTTAATGTGTACATCTTCATAAGTTTGAAGTAAGAATATACTTGGAAACCCACATCATAAACCATTTTATTAAACTTAACCATCACCTCTGGAAGCTCTTCCCTCTTTCTTGGTGTGTGTTAGTGTGGGTGTGGGTGTGTTTATAATAAGAATATTCCACAGGGCTAGCCTAGTGGCATGGAAAGAACACAGTGCTTTGTAATACTTGAGCCACAAGAAAAGGTCCTGGGTTCACATCACGAGGTCTCTCTGTACACACTGGGCACATGCACTTGCTCATGAACGGGGCTGACTGGGAGTGAGATGGGGTGTGAAGACCATGGTTGGGATGCCAGTATTTCTCTCTCCCTCTTTCTCTTCTCTGTATCACTCTCTCTTTCAGAAGAAATAAACATTTTTAAAAAAGAATATTTGACATAAGTTCTACCCTCTTACCACATTTTTAAGTACACAACACAGTTTGGTTTAACAATGTGCACTGTGCCCTGTAGGTCTCTAGACTTACATGTTTTACGTAGGTCCAACTGTATAACTTTGATTAACATTTTCCCAATTACCTCCCCTCCTGGCCCTGGGTAATCACCATTCTACTCTCTGCCTCTATGAGTCTATCTTAGATTCCTACCATAACGGGGATGATGTAGACTTATTCTTCAGTGTTTGATTTATTTTATTTATTTTGTTTATTTTATTTAGTATAATGTCCTCTGAGTTCATGTGTGTTCTATTAAAAAAATAATCTCCTTCTTACTTTTAAAAATTTATTTATTTGTTTGTTTCATGAGAGACAGAAGACAGACACAGAGAGACGGCTACACCAACACGGTCTTCATGCTTCAATCCACCCCCAGTGTCATCTGCTCTTCCTACGTGGGCCAGTCGTGTTACTGCTGCACCACCTCCTGACCCTTCTTCTTTAAGGTCGAATACTATTTAGTTTTATGTGTAGACATTTTCTTTATTGAATTATGTGTACATGGACATTTATTTTCATTCTGTATCTTTGCTATTGTAAATATTGCTACAGAGAACAATGAGGGGAGGTACAGGTAACTCTTTAAGATCTCCATTTCAATTCTTCTGTGTACTCTGAATCATACAGTGGTATTTTTGGTGTTTTGAGAAATCTCCACACTGTATTCCATAGCGGGTGCCCCAATTTACATTCCCATTAAAATATACAAACATTCCCTTCTCTTCACACCCTCACCAACACTTGTTATCTTTCAGTTGTTTTTAAATAATTTTTTATTTAACTTTATTTATGTATATATTTTAATTTCACCAGAGAGGGACAAAGTGAGAGAGAGAAAGAGAGGGAAAGTGAGAAAACAAGCTACCAGGTCTGGGACTCAAACAGCTGTCAGCCATGTGGGAATCCAGCTCCCTTAACCCCCCATGCCAACTGCTGGCCCCATCATTCAGTTTTTTCATAGCCATTGTAACAGGTATAAAGTGATTTCTCATTGTGGTTTTGAGTTAGTTTCCCATCCATGTAATTGTCTAACATTTTAAAAGTTTATTTATTTTTTCAATGCATGAAAGACAGAGACAGAACTCCCAACAAAGTCTTGGTGGTATGATCCTCCCCCAGACCCACCCAGCACCAGCTCATGGTCAAACACATGCCTAGCACACTGCAGGAGACCTCTGGACTCGAACAAGGACCCCTCCGATGTGAAACTGCATCCAGAATACTGTGCTTCTACCCCTGGGACACTATCCGGCCCTCTCCATCTACGTCATTTATTTTAAGTTCTGAAAGGATATGCTTCAACATCAGTGGGTGTCCTAAAAGGATTACGTACAAACCATTGGCAGAAAAATGGTTGCTTCTAAGCACTGCCTTCAACTATTGTCATCATTTTTTGGATCTAAGACTTTACAATGTCTTTAATTTATTCTCTGTCAACCAACCTAATTTTCACATGCTTATTAATGTGCCTTTGTATCGCGGGGTTTAGCATTAACGACGTTGTGAGATATGAATCAGAGAGGATATCCATGAAATGCAGGTAGTTTTTAATTTATTCAGATCAGCTTTTCCCATAAAGAATTTATAACTTTCTCAACTCTGATCAATTTCCCTGGCAGAGGAGCACGTTCTAATTAGAGCCGTCTGCTCCTCACAGGGTATTCATCCCAGACCAACGTGTGGTGAAACATTCTAATCCGTTTTAAGCATGTAATTTGTTTCTGCACTCGAATCCCAGGCAAAGAGCAGCTGGATGTCATTGGAGACTTTTCCTGCACACCGAGGGCAAAAAAAAACTTATGACAGAAATTCACTGAGTGCAAACCAAAGATCTCTAATTAGGAAATATTAGTCTAAGACATGCAGTGAGAAAAATGAATGACTCTTGCTCATATTGTGCTTATTAAAGCAGTTGACCCTAGAATTACTACACATTCTATTTGTTCAGAGACTCCCTTCCCAAGATTAAATGGGATGGACTCACCTCTTGCCCGAATCATGCATTCATTGACCATTTCTGAGCAAAGCACTTGGCTTGTGCTGAAAAGAACACCAACTAACAGAAACCACTGATCTTTTTTTCCTAAAGTTGATAGACAGTGTACATAATTTCTGGGGTTTTTTTTTTTTTTGGTTTTTTTTGTTTGTTTGTTTTTTTGGAGAGGTTTATGCTAGAGGGCATATGCACTCGCCAGAAAGACAGAGAGAGACAGAGAGCAAGAAATCACCCCCAGAGGGGATGGCCATGCCACAATCCCTTCTCTTCCATTCTCCTCTCGGGATCTTGGGCACGCACGCACATGCACCCGGTGTGAGTTTAAACCACCGGATCCGGGATTCGAACTGCAGTCAACTACAGAGGAGTCCAGTAACATAGCCATTATGCCAACTGCTGGTCCCAATTTCTGAAGATTTTTAAGGTCATCGTTTTCTTCATTTCCTAAAGGAAAATGGGAAAAAAATATTTTTCTTCAGTTTGTTTATTTCTTCCATGAGCAGAGAGACAGCAACCCCAATAGAGTCCTGGCAACCCTGTCTATTTGGCTTTTCTTATCATTTCTATCTCATTGTTAGTGTTCTCTATGTTAAGACATTGTTCTCCTGGTTTCCTTTAGAAGGAGACGGGGGAAGAGAAGACATAAAAAGAGACTAGCTCAATGTCCAAAGGATGTGCAATGACACATGGCAACATATGACTTGTCTGTTAATATCCATGAATTAATACAATTATAGGTATAATACATCTGATTTTATTAGAGCCTCAGCCACAAGGGGGAAGGCATAGTCTCTTTTTTGTTCCTACCAGAAATATGAAGATAAAGTATAGGTATTATATTATTCATTTCCTATTTTGCATATTCTCCCATAATTACAAGAAGTGAGAAATCTCAGACGTATTATAAGGGTGGAACAGCCATGACTGAGTTGTTCATATTCAAAAGCTGTCATGAAAGATGTGGACATCAGGACTCTGACAGAGGAAGGAGGTACTATTCAAATCCCCATAATTGGAAATGTTTTAAAGGAAAATGTAAGTCTTAACTCGAATGTTAATGAATGACCCCTAGGAGACAAGTACACTCTCTCTGTCTCTGTCTCTCTCACACACGCACGCATGCCCTCCCAGTTGGAAGCCACCTTCTGTTCAGGTCTCTACATATTTCTATTGAATTGAATAACTTCTCCTGCGAGTCACAATTAGATGCAAAATACTTTGAAGAGCTGTCCTGAACCTTTTATTGCTAACAGCCCCTGCTGACTCTGCCCTGGTCTCTGCTACACCTTTGCTTCAGTTCCACTTTCCCAAATTCCTGTGATGGGGTGAAAGGGCAGGCTGCAAGAGAAAAACAGCATCACAGCTACAGAAGACAAAGAGGTCATCCAGCTGACCCCGAGGAGATTATTTCTAAAAAAGGATTGCCATTAGCGAACACACACACTCACACACACACTCTCACACACACACACACACACACACACACACACACACACACACAAGGACTTTCATACCGAGGAGATTTCAAGACTCCTAAACCTCCAAGCGCAGAGACACTTACATACACACAAACACACAGAATAGAATTAACGTATTTCATTGGCAGAGCATCAAAACACGATGTTAACCCAAAAGAGATCATGTATTTTACAATTATTCCGTTAGTGTAGGTAGAATCAAGATGCAACACTGGGGACCAGCAGTTAGCGTGATGGCTATGTTGCTGGACTCCCACGTAGTCAACCGCGTTTTGAGTCCCCGACCCAGTGGCTTAAACTCACGCCAGGAGCGTGTGCGTGTGTGCTCAAGATCCCGAGAGAAGAAAGGAGGAGAAGGGATTGTGGCGTGGCCATCCCCCCTGGGGGTGACTTCTCACTTTCTGTCTCTCTGTCT
>NW_006159752.1:273573-274505 GCF_000334495.1 Tupaia belangeri chinensis
CAAGTGCCCTATAGCAAAATCTCTCTTAAAAAAAAGATGCAACTCTGGTGACCCAGAAAAAATTCTTAAAGCCAGAACCACAGTAGCTGGTGGGTATAGGTAACATAATCAAAGTGGTTTCCCTAGGACAGAGCCTTGTCAGGTGTAGACTTCTAGGCAGAGACACCCCTGTGGGCAGAGAAGCACTCTCTGGTTCCCACGGAGGCCTGATCTACCCATTTCAAAAGCAAATTTGTCCTGGAAACAAGCCTCAGAACTGCACTGATGACATCCATGGTGCCCCCAGTACGAGTGGATGGCCAGCTGTAAAGAAAAACTGGTCCTAAACATGCCATTACAGAAGCTTATCAGTGATTAGAGCCTAGTTATACCTCGTCAGCCTTATTTCAGCGTTTCTATTACAAAAGCATATTTTAGGAGGGTTAGCCTGCAAACAGTTGACTCCGAGCTCATTTCAAGTCAGCAAGACATAGGAGCGAGTTATAAATAATGCATGTAGCGATGGTACGAAATGGTTTGAGTGCATGTAAAATGAATGACCATATTACACACGGTTTGCCAAAGGTTCATTTGTGTTTATTCACAACTGGGTGGCCGCGAAGCTTAGACATCTGTATAAATATTAACCAAGACTAGTCTTCCAACAGATCATATTAATTAAGCCACTGTAAAATAATCAGAAACCAGAAGCCTGCTGTAGAATTTACAGATACAGGGCCTAGGTAGACTCGCAAGACAATACACATAGTATTTAGCAAATGCATCATGTAGTTAGAACTAGTATAGACCCTGACTTTCTAGGTAAGCTGTTAAAATATCTCTTGCGATGGTTGCACGAGCAGTAGGGGCCCTACTGTGTGATGCTGGAGGCCATAGGGAAGGCTGCAGGTTCACATCCCTGGCCTGCCTGAACACATCAAGTGCCCCCATGG
>NW_006159752.1:275156-299932 GCF_000334495.1 Tupaia belangeri chinensis
GCATTCCTGTGGTCCTGACTGGCTGCCAGGCTGGCAAGGGGGTCACTATGTAAGGTCCTGTGAGGGGCGCCTCTCTGCCTCTTGGTCATGCAGGAAATACATAAATAATTTTTTAATCTCCTTAAACTATTTCAATTTCCTTCACAGTAATAGGTGATTTATAGGCTGACTCCATGGCCTGGTGGTTAAAAGAGCCAGATCCCATATGGAAACCCCTCAACTTGAATCCCCGCTCCAGTAGCTTGGAAAACACCCTAGAATCCTGTGTGCCCAAATCCTATGGGATGGAGAATGGAGGAGAAGGGATTGCCGCATGACCACACCTCACTGGGGGGTTGCTCTTCCCTCTCCCTTTCTCTCTTTCTCTGGTGAGTGCACGTGTCCTCTGGTAAGTTTTAAAATGAATAAGGAGAGGTTGCTCTTCCCTCTCCCTTTCTCTCTTTCTAAGGTGAGTGCACGTGTTCTCTGGTAAGTTTTAAAATGAATAAGGAGAAGACAGAGATGGAGAAATTATTAAGGAAATGGGTTACTTATACTTCGGAAGCCCTCATGAGTTAGTTCAGCATAGTTCATCACACTGAAGTTATTTATCTATGTTTTTTTTTTTTTCACATTGAAAGAAATAAAATGGGAAAGAAATAAAGAGAAGTAAATATTTTTAAATGGTCTTTCAAATGCACTATATAAAGAAAACTTTAAGCTCTGGCCCAGTAGTGTTTTCTGGTTTTGCTTTTTTTTTTTTAATCAATTTCACTTTAAGTGTCTATGCAAATGATCTGGGGATTTTTAAAATTCTTTTATTTAACTTTAATTTTTTATTTTAATTAGACCAGAGAGGGACACTGAGTGTGTGTGTGAGAGAGAGAGAGAGCAAGAGAGACTGAGAAAGCAAGCCACCAGGTCCAGGACTCGAATCATGGTTGACCATGTGGAATTCCAGCCCCCTGACCACCATGCCACCTGCCTGTCCTCTGAAAGAGTTTTAAAAGAAAGAGAAGGCTAGCAGATGGCATAGAGATTAAGGCAGCTGGATCTCACATGGCCAACTCCACAGTTAAGTCCTCGACCCAGTGGCTTCAAAATCACTCCAAGTGAGTGTGCATACATGCCTCAAGTCCCCGGAGCAGAAAAGTGGAAAAGGGATTGCAGTGTGGCCATCTCCCCTAAAGGGGTGATTTCTCACTTTCTCTCTGTCTCTCAAGCAAATGCACATGCCCTGTAGCAAACAACGAAAAAAAGGAGGGGGGAGAACAGTAGCGAATTCCAACTTAGAGCAACCCTTTCATTATTCTTCTTTTTGAGAGCAACTGTTTTACAAATTGTAATAGTGAATTTTTGCCCATTCTATACAAGATTTAAGAACCCCATAAGTGGATTTTATATTTAAAAGTATAAATAATGAATGTGATATCATGATGAATAATTGCCCATGTAACTACATATCACTCATGGTTATTCGCTAGGTTCCGTGAGGCTAAGAATCATGTCTGGCTTAATTTTCTTGTGTCTCTCCTCACCTCTTCCACAGGCCTGACTGCCACAGATTCTATACCAGGTATTCATAAATGAGTAAATAAATAAATGAATTATAAAAATAGTTTCCAATAATAAAGGAACCCAAACTATTGCATGCTTAATACTACAGAATGTGTGGAAAAATAACAAATACTACTCTCACTATGATTTTTTTTTCCATTCTAGGAGCTTATATGGAAAAGTTGGGGGAGGAAGGAGAGCTATAGAATAGCAAAAGAAAGTTTGTTTTTTGTTTTTTTTTTCCAGTGGGGGAGGTCATTGGAAAAGTCATGCACAGAAAAACAGAAAAACACATCATGACTTTTCTGACAACCCAATAGTACTATGCACTAAAGAGCTTTCTGTTTCTGGCTGGCTATATTTGTATTTTACACCTGTAGGTGAGAAATAATTAGACATTGTATGTAGGTTTGAGTTGTAAATTTTAGTCTGCAAATTCTGGTGTCAGAATTTAGAAAACGTTGGCCTCTACTTGTTCATGTATCAGTAACAAATAGTCTCCCAAATTGGTCTCATTTTAGAAGAGATAGCAACCAGCAGGTGGAGTAATGGTTACATCGCTGGACTCCCAAGTAGTTGACCATGATTCAAATCCCACACCCGGTGACTTAAAATTCATGCCAGGCATGTGTACGTATGTGCCCAAAATCCTGAGAGGAGAATGGAGGTGATGGGATTGCGGTATGGCCATCCCCTTAGGAGTGATTTCTCACTTTCCGTCTCTCTGTCTCTCTGGCAGGAGCATGTGCTTTGTAGCAAAAATCTCTATTTAAAAAAAAAAAAAGAAGAGTTAATCTTATTTGCTACTTGATTAACTCAGTAGGTATTTAAGTAACCACTTATTACGTACAGAGTTCATTTAGACATTGCCCAGTATTCAAATAAATGCTATTGGTATTCAGCACTTATAGGAAATAATACAGACAGAGAATAGACAAATATTAAATAGTTAATTAACAAGGCAGTAAAATACATTTAAGTATCACATCAATTGGTGAAGTAGCAATATATAGATTAACTTTGCTATGGAAGACTATTCTGATGAGGGTGGGAAAGGGGCTGAGAAAATTACAGTTTTGTTCAGTGTGTAGAGAGCTTTAAATGACAGCCCAGGCTTTTAAAACAATCCTGTAGGCTATGGCTGATAATATGATGAAAAGAGTTATCTTAAAATGGCTTCTCTAATGTGCAAGTTAAATTTAAGGTGGGACATACTAGAGGCACAAAAACGCTTAGGAAGCTCTTGGACTAAACCAAGCCCGAGAAAGTATGAGCAACAACCACAGTGGTGGCAACAGGGTTGAGAAAGAAAGAAAAGATAGGAGCAGCATTAAAGAAGAGAAATCAGTGACACTTTGGCTGATGAGACTTGAATGGAGGTTCTAACAGATATCCACTAAAAAAATAAATAAATAAATAACCTGATAAATGATCACAGATGTAAAGGAAGCTGGGACCAGCAGTTAGTGTTAACGGCTATGTCCCTGGACTCCCATGTAGTTGACTGCAGTTCGAGTCCTGGACCCGAACTGGTGGCTTAAACTCACGCCAGGCGAATGTAAGTGCATGCCCAAGATCCTGAGAGGAGAATGGAGGAGAAGGGATTGTGGCGTGGCCATCCCCCGTGGGGGGTGATTTCTTGCTTTCTGTCTCTCTGTCTCTCTCTGTCTTCCTGGTGAGTACATGCCCTATAGCAAAAACCTCTCCAAAGAAAGAAAAACAAAAACAAGAAAGGAAGCTCATGTTCCACGGGATAGCTGGACCATATGACCCCTCATACCTTATCCAAACTAAGTTCACTACTTAAGTCTGAGTAAATTGTTTTCTTCTCTTTTCCTTCTGGCTATCCAATTATGTTCATCTACTAAGATCTATGTTTGGGCCAACAGAGGACATGGTGGTTAAGTGTGCTAGACTCCCATGTGGCTGACCACGGTTCAAGTCCCAGACCTGGTAGCTGGCTTTCTCACTTTCTATCTCTCTCTGTCCCTCTCTGGTCAAATTTAAAAATATAAATAAATAAAGTTAAATAAAATCATTCGTTTTAAAAAGTAAGATCTATGTCAAGTCTCACCACTTTCGAGTCTCACTACTCTCTTTGAAAATCTGGATGACTATCCCATGCCATGGACAGGGCATTTGTGGAGCTCTTGATTATTTGTTCAGTTCTTTTCCACATATATTGGGTGTCGAAGGGCATTCTCTTGCATGCTTTAATAATTATTTTTTTGTATCCATTTTTTCTCCTTCATTAGTTTTCATTCTTGCTATAGCACAAAAAATAGCATTATGTTAAATACTAACTGGTATAAAACACAGACCAATAGAGACAACAGATACTAAATTAATGCATCTCTTTCACTAGACCACTGTAAATGTTCACACCCAGAGGATACAGAGAAGCCGAGTGATAAGCATCTTCAAAAATTTAAATAATCTCTTCTGAATTTTGAATCTAAAAGTGTTACTAGACCCTCAAGTATTGTCTATTAAAATAAAGCAACATGCCCTGGAAACATGGCAAGTATACTCCACTGGTGAATGAGCAATTAAAAAGCCTATTCTAAGAGTCACAATGAACGAAACACTTCCTTTACTGTAAAGAGAAAGAATTCAATGATGTCTTTGTGCTACTCAGAAAAATCACACCAAGTCACTTTCTGCTTTTTCATTTACTCTTTGACCCTATGTAAAAAGTTGACACAGAAATTGCTTTGTGCTCAGCAAAAACCCAACCTGTTCATTTCAGTCACTGGAATCATTGAAGGTCAGAAGGGAAAAACTACCTGCTGTGTCACATTTTCACATTTTTGGAGAGTTCATCTGTACTCAGCATTTGTGTGTTGGTTTCTTTTCACGGAACATGTATTTTCTTCTCAAAAAAGCATCTTTTGATGAATATGCTCTTGGTAAACAATTATTTATTGAGAGTAATTCAGGTGCTGAGTGTATTATTAAGAGATTGGGAGAAAAGATGGTAAAAAATTATTCTGTTCAGAGAAGTCAACCTAAAATCCTGCAGTAGCAACCACTACACTAACCTTGACATTGTGTTTTATAAATACATACAAAGCAGTTATTGCATAGAGAAAAAAAGAAATGATGAGCTATAAAACAACATGATTTAAATGAAGTAAACTAGGGCATTTGAAAATTTCATTAGATGGGCTTTAATATAAAAACAGGAGTATAACCGTCTTAAGAAAAGGTCAACAGGAAAATAAATCTTTAATGATATATGAGTCATTTTGAAGGAGTGGGCAAGAAATTCTCTGACGATTTTTTTCTCTACATCGAAAGTTATAAATGCCATTAAATTTAATATTTGGAAAATAAGAATGGGATTGTCGATGATAATATTAGGTTTGGGCATAGATAAAATATGTCATGACTTTTCCGACAGTCCAACCAAATATTACCTTTCCATTAAATGACTCTAGACTGCTGGGTTTAGCATATATCCATGCTTAGTTCTCTGTGTTCCTGTTCACTAGCCTACTAGGAACTAAATGTGCCAGGAACAGTCATGTTGTTAAATCAATTACATGAACTTTTCAGAAAATTCAAAGTCAATCGGCTTTCTGGGGAAACTGTGGGAGGTTGAGAGAGTTCTCTATCAAGTTGATATTTGTTCATTGCTATGTGTCTAACATCTGCCAAATCACTGGCAGTCAGTGGAATTGATACCTGAGTGATAAATAAGAAATTTTAAAATAAATAAGGCAGAAATATTTGTGATCTATTTCTCCCATATTTTTTGAAATCTTTAGTGTTTTCCCAGGCTTATGTCTGTTTGAAGTAGGTGAAGCTGTTGAAGGTCTGAATGCCAAGAAACTGAAGCACTAGCCACCACGCGCATTTCTTTCTCACTAAAACTAGATATATTTTATTTTTAAATGTTTAAAATTGAATGTTTAAAAATACTACGATGTCAAAGTTCTTTCATTTTCATATCAAACTCTCCCTCTGTCTTTATTTGAACTATGGATGTGTAAAACGTAAAAAGAAATGTCTTTATTTGAACTATGGATGTGTAAAACGTCAAACGAGATGAACTAGGGACCAGCAGATGGCGTAATGGTTACATTGCTGGACTTCCACATGGTCAACCATGGTTTGAGTCCTGGACCCAGTGGCTTAAGACTCACAGTGTGTGTGTGTGTGTGTTTGTGTGTGTGTGTGTGTGCGCGTGCACACACAAGCTCTCAAGAGGTAACTGGAGGAACAAGGACTGTGGCATAGCCATCCCCCCTGGAGGGTGATTTCTTACTTTCTGTCTCTCTGGGGCATTCACACATTCCCTGTAAAAAAAAAAAAAAAACTAAAAAAAAACTAAAAAAAAAAAAAAAGGAGAGATGAACTATAGATATGTAGAAAATCAAAAACTTATGCTGAGAGACCAACAGGTTACACAGTGGGTAGGGAGCTGAATTTCCATGTGGTGGAACACAATTTGAGTCCTGGACCCAATGGCTTGAAATTCACACTGGGTACACATGCGTGTGTGTCCAAAATCCCAAAAGGAGAATGGAGGAGAAGGGACTGCAGTGTGTCCACCACCTGCCTCCCAGCGGTTGATTGTTCATTCTCTCTCTGTCTCTCTCTGGCAAGAAGACATGCTCAAAAAAAGAAATCTTAGGTTGATTTTGTCTCATAAATTTTAGTAGCAAAAATTTTCTCTCAATCGTTAATATTTTAACTCATCAAACATCAACTAGAAAGAAATAGTGGTTGATTTTTATGAGTGTCTTGAAGTCAGAGGTATAAAAGAATTGCAAGAGGACTATGAAATAAATTTCAGTATACTGTAAGATCTCTTAATTCATAAAACATAAAAGACTAAGATTTCAGACAAACTATGAAGTTTGACATCTTTCATTTGAAGTATTTCTACAACTACCTTGGATGGCAAAATGGACCCTGGCATTGAGGGGCAAATTCCCTTGATGTGAATGGGAGTCCCTGTGTTTACTAGATATCTTTCAAAGAATTAGCCTCGTGGAGAAGGACAAGGCATATAATTTTAAAAGTCCTAGATCATTAAAAAAAAAAAAGAAAGAAAGAAAAACTATGGAGCCGACAGATGGAATAATGGTTACATCACTGGACTCCCACGTAGCCAACCGCAGTTCAAATCCTGGATGTGGTGGCTTAAAACTCACACAGGGCACATATGCATACCTGCCCAAAATTCCAAGAAGAGAATGGAGGAGAAGGGATTGCAGCATGACCATTCCCCCTGGTAGGTGATTTCTCGCTTTCTATCTCTTTGTCTCTCTCTGTCTTTCTGGCGAGCGCACACTTACTATAGCAAAAACAATGTATGTTATAAAATGAATAGTCACATTTTCTAATGTGCTCTTTTTATTTATTTTTTTAATTGCTAGAGAGTGCCTACACTTGCCAGAGAAAGAGAGAGAGAACACCACTCCATGGCATGGTAATAGTGCAATTCCTTGTTCCTACAGTCCTCCCTCTCATTTTGGCCATGTACACACACATGTGCTCTGTGTGTTTTTCAAGTGTCTAAGACCAGGATTTGAACCATGTTCAGCCATGTGGGATCCAGCTTACTTAACCACTGTGCTACTGGGTCAGTCCTAAACTGTGGTTTTATAATCTATGATGTTTATGTAGAGCAACATCTCACAGGATGCCACTTGAAAGAAAAACAACGTGTTTTTTGCAATCCAGAACCTCTAGAAAAAAAACATATGCTCATAATTACAGAGTATTCTCATGCTATTTCTTTAAAATGACCAGAGACGCCATTCTGTAACATTCCCTGAGGGTAAGCTATTACAGAATTGTCTAAGAAAGATGAAATGTTAGCCACTTTATCCAGGATATAAATAGTTTACACTTTCAATCAATCTTTCATATTTTTATTAACTCATAATTCTAATTTTTTCACTGTTTATGATTATCTCAACCTGATAAATGGAGAAACTGAATGTATCTGCCCTGGGGTCAGAAATACCAGTAAACAAATGAGCACTCCCACTCCCTTACAAGATGGTTAAACCCACTCGAGGACTTTGCAGGAGCCGTCTCCATCACTGAGTGAACTGTCACCCTGCCAGAGGCCCAAGGTGCTTTTAGAATTCCACCCGATGTACCTATCCTGATACGAAATGAATTTTTAATACTGAGATATAGTTCACATACCTTAAAATCCACCCTTTTAAAGCATATCACCCACTGATTTTAGCATATCCACAAGGTAATTCAACCATCACCACCGTCCAGTTCCTGAACATTTTCATAAACTCATGAGGTAACACGTACCCATTGGCATCACTCACCATGCTCCCTCCAGCTCCTGGAAATTACTAAACAATTTTCTGCCTCTGTGTATTTGGTCACCAAATCAATTCTCTCCCCTCTCTCTCTCTCTCTCTCTCCCCCTCTCTTTTAGAGAGAATTTTGCCTTAGGGTATGTGTGCTCACCAGAGACACAGAGAGACAGAAAGCAAACAATAACCCTCTCCCCCCGGGGAGAAGCTCTGTCAGTCTGTCTCTCTCCCCCTCTCTTTTAGAGAGAATTTTGCCTTAGGGTATGTGTGCTCACCAGAGACACAGAGAGACAGAAAGTAAACAATAACCCCCTCCCCCCGGGGAGATGCTATGTCAGTCTGTTCTTCTCCTTCGTTATCCTCTCAGGATTTGGGGCACAAATGAACACGAGCCCAGCATGAGTTTAAAGCTGCCGGGTCCAGGACTAGAACCACAGTTGACTATCTGGGAGTCCAGCAACAACCATTACACCATCTGCTGGTTCTTGTTCTTCTTTTTTTTTTTTTTTTTTTTTTGAGGAGAGAGATTTTTGTTATAGGACACATGTGCTTTCAGGAGAGACAGAGACAGAAAACAAGAAATCTCCCCATAGGGAGATGGTCACACCACAATCCCTTCTCCTTCACTCTCCCCTCAGGATCTTGGGCATGCATGCACACATGCCTGGCTTGAATTTTACAGCGCCGGTTTTAGGACTCAAACCACTGTCAATCCATGGGAGCCCAGCTATGTAGCCATTATGTCATCTGCTAGTCCCACACCAAGACTAATTTTAAAAGAGAATTTTTAAAATTAATTTACTAAAATATTTGATGCTACAACTTTTTTAAAAATATTTTTTAAAAAACAGAAATAAAACACATAAGATATAAGGAAAAACACATTGTAGATTATCATCAAATATTATACAGTATAAAGATTATTTTCTTACGGAAACAAAAAAAGAAACTTAACTTCCTGGGCTCATTTTCCTGGAAATCATTATTTCAATTATTTACATTTCTAAAAAACATTCTTAAGAAAATTATATTATTTTTCATAGGAAGCACATTAGACTAATTGGGGTTTATAATTAAATAACACTAATTATAGCTTCCATATATAAAATGTATTTACTCAAGGATTAAAAGAGGGGCCAGTCATTGTCATGGTAGTTAAGGCAGCTGGATCCCATATGGCCAACTAGGCAGTTCAAATTCTGGACTGGTAGTTTGAAAACTACGCTGGGCACATGTGTATACGAGCCTTAAATTCCAAGAAAAGAATCGAGGAGAAGGGATATTGTGGTGTGGCCAACTCCCCGGAAAGTGCTTTCTCACTTTCTCTCTCTCCCTCTCTCTCTCTCTTTCTCTCTGTCTCCAGCAAGCACACACACACTCTAACAAATTTAACAAATGTAAAGAAACACAGAAGAGGGACCAGCAGCTGGCAAAATGGCTCTGTCACTGGACTCCCATGTAGTTGACTGTGATTCGAGTCCCAGACCCAGTGGCTTAAACTCACACCCAGGCACACATGTGCATGTGTGCCCAAGATCCTGAGAGGAGAATGGAAGAGAAGGGATTGTGGCATGGCCATCCTCCCCGGGGGGTGATTTCTCACTTTCCGTCTCTCTGTCTCTCTCTCTTTCTGGTGAGCGCATGCACCCTCTAGCAAAAATTTCTCCCAATAAAAAAGGAAACACAGGAGAAGAAGAATTAAATGAAATAATTCTCTAGAAGACATTCAAATATTAGACAGCTTAGCATAATATTAAATTTTGTGAAAGAGAATCGAGTACAAATTGTTCTTTGTAATATGAAGAATAGAAATTAAAAATATCTTAAAATGTCTATATTTAAATGAAAAGAAATTACTCTCTGTAATAAAATAATAATATAGTATTAAAATAAAAGTATTTTCAATAGTAAATAGTTTTGCTGCTGAGTTCTTTGATCAAACGATGTTTTAAGCATCTTCTGGATTTATTCCAGCAATAATGTGTAGAGTTTTCAACAGGAAGTAGGAATGGTCAGAGTCTGTGTCCATGGTCTGAGTAGGATGGTAGGAGCCAGGTTTACAGTAGCATGATATAATAAGGGGGGGAAATACAAAATTTCAATGAGGTAGAACCAACCACATTTGCTAATGAATTGGATGTAGAAGACGAGAAATATTCTAGGATGGCTCCATAATTCCTTGCTTGAGTGTTTGGATATGCAAGACAAAGTTCACCAACATAGGAGATGGAGATGGGGGAAGGAAGAAGGTTGTGATAAAGGATAATACGTTTTGGACATTTTGCTCTGGAGTTGCTTAACTTTTGGTCGGGTGTTTGTACAAGTTCATTTTTCAGAGGAACAATGAAAGTTAAGGCAACATACCTGGAAATGGTCTGTATAAAACTGGGGTTTGGTAGAGATGCTTGTAGAAATCAGAGAAAAGAGTGGCCATCCAAGAAGAAAGGAGGCGATAGTCAAATGGAGACCTGAAAACCACTCACCAAAGAACCAGAGAAATAAAAAGAAAATCAAAAGAGTGACCTAGCAAACTCCAAACAACTCAGATTTTGAAACAGAGGCACTAGTCAGCAGAAATAAGTGAAGCAGGAGTCAGCAGGTGACGTAGTGGGTAAGGTGCTGGATTCTCATGTGGTCAACACCTTGAGCAAAATTCTCTCAGAAGAAAGAAAGAAGTGAAGCAAAAGTCTCCAATATGAGGAGGACAGAGAAGTGAATATGGAAATGCCTAACTGGATATTATTACTGCCTTAGAAGAAAGCTTTCAGGAGCCAGCCCCATGGCCTAGTGACTTTTTATTTTTTTTTTAAGAGATTTTTGCTAGAGAGAGTGTGTGCTTGTGAGAAACAGAGAAAAAGAGAGAAACCACTCCCCAGGAGGAATGGCCATGCCACAATCCCTTTTCTATTTTCCTCCCAGGATTTTGAGCACACATGCATACGTGCCTTGCATGAGCTTCAAGCCACTGGATCCAGAGCTTGAACCACAGTTGACCACATAGGAGTCCAACACATTAACCATCATGTCACCTGCTGACCCCAGTGCTAATGATTAAGGGAGCCAGATTCAACATGAGTGACCCCTTGGTTTGAATCCTGGTCTCAGATATTTGAAAAACATGCCTGGTGCCCCAAATCCTGGCAGGTTAAAGAAATGGAGGAAAAAGGATTGGATCATGACCACACCCCTTTGGGGGCCTTTCTCTCCCTTTCTGAGAAATGTGTGCACCCTCTAGCAATTAAAACAAACAAAAATGTTCAGTTCTGATGAAGAATGTCAAATAGGCAGCAAGATACAGGAAGGTGAAGTGTGTGAGAAACTTCTGGATTGGAAATATGTGCTTGGAAGTGATCAGCATGCAGATGGTATTTGAAGCCATGAAGTGTGAGATTGTGCAGGGAGTGAGTGTAGGTAAAATCAAAATAACCTAGAACTAAGCTCTTCAATCTAGTCAACTTTAAGAGGTGAGAGTAGAAGAGGAGCTAGCAAAGAAAATTGAGGAGAGGCCAAGAAGATGGAAAGCGCACCAAATGATTATAGAGTGCAAATAGACTTCATTAACTTGAATCAAAGAGGATCAAGTGATCGGCTGAGTCACACGCTACTGTCAGGGGAAATGGAGACCCCAATGAGTAGAGTTAGATGAGTAGATCGGATGGCTGATCGTGCTAAGAACTGTTTTGGTAGAATGGTGGGGAAATGACTAGGAGGGGATTTCTGAGTAATGTCAGACATAACAAAGACTGAAGACCAATTCCGGATTAAAGGCTGCTTGAGGGACATGATAATTAAGAGCAGTGTATGATCTTGGATAGCATTGAGACTACTGACAAAATCTGAATGTTCACTATATATTGGGTGATAGTGTTGTATCATTTCATTTTATATTGATAACTTCACTGTGATTATAAAAGAGAATACATTTGTTCTTAGGAAATATTAAAGTGTCCAGGTGTAAGAGGCATAATGTCTCCAACTCACTCTCGAATGATCCAGGAAGAATAAAGTGTGTGTGTGGGGGGGGTGGGGTAATGTGGGGGGCAGCGAGAGGTTAGATAGGAAAAATGAGTAGAACAATTCTTGTAAAATAAATACCTTCACAGAAAAAAAGAGCAAGGAAACACAACTGGTTGGAAAGATAAGGTTGGGCACTTTTTAAAATATTTTATTTACTTATTTATTTATGTACTTATTTATTTATTATTATTTGCCATAGGGCATGTGCACTTACAAGAGAGAGACAGAGAGAGAAAGAGAATAAAGAAAGTGAGAAACCAAGCTGCCAAGTCCAGGACTCAAACCATTATTGGCCATGTGGGAGTCCAGAGTTTTAACCACCACACTACCTGCTACCTCCCCCCAGGGTTGAGTATTTTTCCTTTTTAATTGACAAAATATAGCATGTTGTCGTGCTGGTGAGAATATTTGAGTAGAAGGAGAAAAATTGTTGAATAGAAGAGACAGGGGGAACAAGAAGGTTAAGGGAAAGTCCAAAGAACATTCTAAAGAGATGGTGGAGCTTGCATTTCAGCAGGCCAGCAGATGGGACCAGCAGATGGTGTAATGGTTACAACACTGGACTGCCGTGTAGTCGACTGTGGTTGGAGTCCCAGACCCAGCGGCTTAAAACTCACCCTAGGCACCTTGTTGAATAGAAGAGACAGGGGGAACAAGAAGGTTAAGGGAAAGTCCAAAGAACATTCTAAAGAGATGGTGGAGCTTGCATTTCAGCAGGCCAGCAGATGGGACCAGCAGATGGTGTAATGGTTACAACACTGGACTGCCGTGTAGTCGACTGTGGTTGGAGTCCCAGACCCAGCGGCTTAAAACTCACACTAGGCACCTTTGAGTGCATGCCCAAAATGCCAAGAGGAGAATAGCAGAGAAGGGATTGTGATGTGGCCATACCCGCAGGCGATGATTTCTCACTTTCTGTCTCTTTCTGTCTTTCCAGCAAGTGCACGCATGCTATAGCAAAAATCTCTCAGAAAAAAAGTACCATGAAATATGAAAAATCAAGCCTAAGCAGTCTGAAAATAGCATAAGGTTGGCAGCCTGAGTGATGAATGGCCTGTGCACTTGGTTTTGAGGGTGAATGTAGTACTGAGGGGCCTGACACTCAACAAACTCACTGCATATTGTTTCCTGAAGAGAAGGAGAGCCAGGTCAAGGGAGATGCTATAGGTCACTGTTAACTTTTCCCTTCTGCAATAGCCAGTGTATGGCAGGCAACCAAGGGGCCAAGCAGTCTCTACGATCGTTAGGACCTGAAGCACCAAATGGTGTGAAGGTTTCTTCTTTCTAAAGGTCAGTATGGGTGGTGTGGTCTCATGTGAAAGGACAGGCTAGAAACAGCCTCTTCTTTCTGGGGATGAAGTAGTGTGGTGGCTAGCTCCGTCGTAAGTGGCTTGGAAACTGCCTCTTTTTGTTGTTGTTGCTATTGTTGTTGATTTTTACTTACATTTTTAAAGTCTAATTAAAAAATGGGCAAATGAACTGAACAGAAAACTTTCTAAGAAAGACATACAAATGGCCAAAAGGTATAGGAAAGAATTTTCAGTGTCTTTTATCATAAGGGAAATGCAAATAAAAACCAGTATGAGATACCAGTTAACCGCTGTCAGAATGGCTATCATCAAAAAATTAAGAATGACAAGTGCTGCTGAGGCTATGGTGGAAGGGAGAACCCTCCTACACTGTTGGGGGAATGTAAATTAGCACAGCCACCATAGAGAACAATATGGAGAGTCCTCAAAGATGTAGGTAGAACTCCCATTGACTCAATAATTCCACTCCTAGGTGGAATTTCCTCTAAGGAAAGGAAAGCATTCTGTTGGAAAAAATACTTGCACATCCATAATTATTGCAGCATTATTCACAATTTTTAAGACATGGAATCAACCTATGTGCCCAGAAATGGATGACTGGATTGGAAAAAAAAAATGTGGCGCATATACACTATAGAATAGTGCTCAGCCATTTAACAAAAAATGAAATCCTGTCATTTGATACAAAGTGGATGCATACAGAAGAGTTGATACTAAGCAAAATGCCTCCTTTCTCTGGCTTTATCTCAGGTGGGATCATCTCACTAAATGACATCACCATCCAACCTAAACATAAGGATTCAGTTATAGATATGCTTCTGTAGGTTTGGTTTTCTCTGCAAAGTGAAACTCAAGACATGTGGGGAGAGAAGGTGGGAAGATGAGTGGGTGCAGGGAGGATAGGAAGAAAATGAAAAAAGAGGGATTTTTGAGATCTTAGGGAGAGTTTGGATAAAGCCACGGGGTGGGGAGGACTTGAAGACTGGTGAGAAATAACACAGAAGAACTATAGACTAGAGCTAAGGGCCTGCCCAAGGCTGGAGCTTACATATATATCAGTATATGGTACAGGATTTGTTTAAATAGACTCTTGAAAAATATGCTGATGGGGCCAGAGGTTGGTGCAGCAGTAAAAAGCAAATCTCTGCAAGGCCGATCCATATGCAAAGTGCTGGGTTCGTATCTAGAGACCTCCCTGTGTTTGCCAGACACACTTATGCCCATAATCCAGGGCAGCTAAAGCTGGGAGTGGGTCATGGGTAAAGATCTTAGTGGCAGTGCTGTCTCTATGTCTTTCTTGCTCATGGAAGAAAATAAACTTTTTTAAAACACTGTGTTATTGGTCCCTTTTATAAACTGAAAAGTCAGTCATTTCTGGAAACTTCCCCATTGTCTCACATTATAGAGATTAAGCCAAACTGCTCTGAAGAGTTTGTCCAACCTATGAGAAAACAGAAAGGCAAAAGAAACAAACAAATTGAACCGACTCGCAAAGCTAATGCCCCAGACTACCCCTTTCCCCACAACACACACACACACACAGACACACACACACACAAAGGGATCAGATGACATAATGGTTACATTGCTGGACTCCTACACAGTTGACCGCAGTTTGAGTCTCAGACCCAGTGGCTTAAAACTCACGTGTGTGCATGTGTGCCCAAGATCCCAAGAGGAGAGTGGAGGAGAAATGATTGTGGTGTGGCCATCGCCCCGGGAGTGGTTTCTTGCTTTTTGTCTTTCTGACTCTCTGGCGAAAACATATCCTGTATAGCAAAAACCTCTTAAAAAAAAAAAAAAAAAAAAGAGAAAAAAGGAAGAAAGAATAGAACAAGAAAGAAAACCTGAGCTATAGTCTTAGATTACAGTGTGACATTTGGTACTTCATATTCTTCTTCAGTTTAAGAATCTAGGAACAAATTTGTCTTACCATTTGGCATTTGATACGACTAATGTAAAAATACTGCTTAAGATACTCATCAACTCTAACTCTTGATATATTTTTCTAACTCTATTTGAAAAAAAAATGTTAAAATGCTCCTTACATTTTCTTGGAATGTTATTTTATATCTCACAGCACACATATTTATATTTCGGGTTCTTTTTTGGCAGAAATCTGAACTAACGAGTGTTACTATCCTTTTTCTTTTCCCAGGTTCTTTATATTTCTACAGTTTTATTTCACCCTTTCTAACATAAAAAAGCATTTCTCAGGAAACATTTAGATAAAATATCATATACTCACAAGGAGAAAGTCTGGATTGCAGATCAAAAACAATGCCATAGCCTCAAAGGTGATGGTAGAAATGCAATTTACAATGTTTTGATTTAATACCATAAAGAATGTCCACATGATAGAATACAAATTGGAATTTGTGGGGACACTTGCTTCAGTCTATGGGAAGATGTCACTCTCATTTTATAAGATTTCATCAGGCTTCTCAAGACAGAGATAAGCACAGAGACAATATTAACTTTTTCCCCATATACTCTGAATGTAAGATGGCTTAGGAAATTTTACATTTCAGTCTACATGTAAAGACATCTTGGCTATCTTTACATTTCTTTAAAAGATTGAATAAATATGTAATTCCCTTTTTTTAGAATTATGTATTTAATTTTATTTATTACTATAATTATTCTTCTTATTTGATCGGAAAGAGAGTAAGTAAGAAAGCAAGCTGCCAGGCCTGGGACTCGAACTGTGGTCAGCTATGTGGAAGTCCAGAGCCTTCACCATTATACCACCTGCTGGCCCCTAACTAT
Organism: Tupaia belangeri chinensis; assembly: GCF_000334495.1. NCBI lineage: Eukaryota > Metazoa > Chordata > Mammalia > Scandentia > Tupaiidae > Tupaia > Tupaia belangeri. The sequence continues at coordinate 291,085 of NW_006159752.1, forward strand.
GTAATTCTAATAAAATATCTGGGATGTAAATAATAATCTAGAGTGATTAAATACTTCAGAAACTGGAATTCAAGCTTCTTGCTGGAAGTATAAGTTTTATTAAATTTAGTGGAAAAAAATCACACAAATGCTAATCATGTAAATAATAAACTATTATATACAAATAAGTTATATCTTCTCTAGTATATTTTATTCTAAATCCACTACAATCTATGTTAAATGACAATCCTATACATTCTATATTTAAGTTTCAAATTTAAGTGCCAGATTTTGATATACTATTTTCTTTCTTTTTATTTATTTTTTTTCTGAGAGGTTTTTGCTATAGGGTATGTGCGCTCGCCAGAAAGAGATACAGAGAGATAAAAAGTGAGAAATCACCCCCCAGGGGGGATGGTCACGCCGCAATCCCTTCTCCTCCATTCTCCTCTCGGGATCTTGGGCACATACGTACACGCGCCCGGTGTGAGTTTAAGCCACCGGGTCCAGGACTTGAACCGCGGTCGGCTACATGGGAGTTCAGCGACATAGCCATTACACCAGCTGCTGGTTGCAGATATACTATTCTCTCACATGCTAGTTTCTGTTCCCTTTTCTAGAGAGAATAACCTTCTACCATTAAACATGGACTTCAGGGCCAGTAGGTGACATGATGGTTGGGACACTGCACTCCCACATAGTGAACCACAGTTTGAGTCCTAGACCTGGCAGTTTGATTTCTTACTTTCCCTCTCTCTCTGTCTTTCTCTGACTCTCTCTGGTAAGCACATGTGCTGTACAGCAAATATAAAGATGATAATAATCATAAATAATTCTAAAATAAGTATTTTCATAATTAATTCCATCTGAGACAACATCTTCACAAAATGACGGAACTGCTGCCACAAGTTTCTTACATTATGCATAAAGTGATACAATGGTATAATTTTTAAATTTTATTTATGTTTTTAAAGTTTATTCGTTTATTTCTCCCAGGAGATAAAGAGGCAGAGAGAGATAGAGGAAGAGACAGAGAGAGAGACAAGCACTCCAACAAGATATTTGCACTGCAATCGACCCTCAGGCTCAGCCAGCTGGATAGCAGCCTAGCATGTACAGAGGGACCTTCCATGGTCGCCACTGTGCCATTTGGTCGACTTTGTTAAGTTAAAGGTACATTTTGTAAACCCTAGCGCAACCACTTTAAAATGAAAAAGATAGCCTTTTGGCTGGGACTGCCATCTTCCAGTAATTCACCAAAATAACGAACACGAAGGGAAAGATGAGAGGCACCCGATATGTGTTCTCTAGGCCTTTTAGAAAACATGGAGTCGTTCCTCTGGCAACATACACACACGTCTACAAGAAAGGTGCTATTGAGACATAAAGGGAATGAGCACTGTTGAAAAAGGAAAGGCCCACAGATGTTACCATGGCCAAACGAGAAGAGTCTACAACGCTACCCAGCATGTGGCTGGGACTGTCGTAAACAAACAAGGGCAAGATTCTTGCCAAGAGAATTAATGTGCGTACGTTATATAATTAATGCATATTAAGCATTCTAAGAGCAGAGATAGCTTCCTAAAATGTGTGAAGGAAAATGACCATAAAAAGAAACAAGCCAAAGAGAAAGGGACCTGGGTTTAACTAAGCGCCAACCTGCTCCACCCAGAGAAGTACAGTTTATGAGAACCAATGGAACAGAGCCTGAGCTACCGGAACCTATTCCCTATGAATTCATGGCATGATGGGTATTAAAAATAAACTAATTTGTGGTCTATAAAAATAAAATAAAATAAAATAGATATATTAAATAAGCTACAAGTAGATATAAAACAGACTACTAAAGGATAAACAAAAGTATAAGAAAAAATAAAGGGAAGGGGAGGAAAGAGAAGATAGCACACACAAAGCAAAGAGCTAGCGGGTAGACTTACACAAACCATATTGCTAATTACAAGAAATGTAAATCATCTCAAATTGCAATTGAAAGTCAGAGATTATGGGACTGGAGGGTGTTGTGGTGGTTGAAGCACTGGACTTGTACATGGCCAACCAAGGTTCAAGTTCTGGACCTCGTGGCTTCCTTTCTCTCTATCTCTGGTCAAACTGAATAATAATAATAAGTAATTCTTTAAACAAAATCAGAGATTAAACCCAACCATGATGGTACAGCAATAGTGCAAGGCTCTGCAATGCTGGAATCACATGGAAGATCCAAGTTCGGTTCCCAGGTCAGTCACACACACCAGGTGTGTGCACACATGCCCATGATCCTAGCTGGCTGAAAGACTAAGAGGGAATTAGTGTGAGAACTTGTTGAGGGTGCTTATCGTTCTCCCTCTCTCTCTCTGATGAAGAAAATAAACAAACTTAAAATTCAAAGACTGACTTCCAGTCTCCAGTCTACCTTATAAGGAGTCTGGAAGTCCTCACTGTAACCTAACAACAAATAAGAAGCAGAACAAATGGAAAATCAACAGCTCTCCTTAAATCTGTCAGAGAATTGAGGAAACAGGGCAAAGAGCTGACCCCAAAACTGAAGAGACAGACTAGTGGATAAAGAGAAATTCAGGCCAGTAAGTGATGTGATGATGATGGCGCCAGACTGTGTGGTTCAAGTCCTGGACCTGGCAGCTTGAAACTCATGCTAGGTGTGTGTGCATGCATGTCCAAAACCTCAGAGGAGAATGGAGGAGACCCTTCTGATTGCATGATGGCTATTCTCCCTGGGAGGAAGCAGGAGAGAGGGGGTGATTTCTCACGTTCTCTCTCACTGTCTCTCTCTGGTGAATGCATGCACCTATGGCAAAAACCTTTAAAAAAGAGAGAACTCATATTTACCAGAGCAGAAACTTCCACTGAAAATAGTACTGGTGTAGGAAAACTAGAATTATAATTTACAAATTGCTGGACACTCGGTTTGGACAATTCCAAGTGTTGAAATCTCCAGGATGGAGGGCCCCCAAATTAGAGTGACCTCCGTACTTTTTGTGAAGTTGCCCTATCAGTCTCTCACAGTGAAGAATGGAAAAAAACTGTCTTGGTCTGTTTGAGCTGCTATGACAAAATTCCCTTAGGTGGGTAATTTATGAACAATGAAAATGATCACCTCTCAAAGCCTCAACTCTTGATATCATCACATCAGGGATTAGATTTCGATAAATAAACTGGGGAAACAGCAGCTAGTGTAATGGCTATGTTGCTGAACTCCCATGTATTTGACCACGGTTCGAGTCCTGGACCCGGTGGCTTTAACTCACGCCGGGAGCATGTGCGTGTGGGTCCAAGATCCTGAAAAGAGAATGGAGGAGAATAGATTGCGGCATGGTCATTCCTCCTGGGGGGTGATTGCTCACTTTCTGCCTCTCTGTCTCTCTCTCTGTCTTTCTGGCAAGCGCACATACCCCATAGCAAAAACCTCTAAATAAATAAATAAATTGGAAGGCAAGGGACTTAATCATTCAGACCATAGCAAAGCCTTCCATTCTTGTGACCAAATAGAAAAGTAGCCATTTTTTTTTTACTAGATTGATTTACATGCTTGCAAAAAAACACATTGTACACTGCAAAGATGTACCATGAACATGTAAGTTTTTTTAAAAAGAAAGAAAGATGGCCATTTTAGAACAGGCCCAGAGCATTCTGTTATTAACAAGGTATGCCTCCCAAAAAACTACTTTACCAGAACCTAACCTACTACGGTTTTTTTCAGAACCTTACAGAACCTGGGGAAGAGAAATACTTAAACTCACCCCCCTCTGGCTGAGTCTTCCGACCTCAATGAAAGAGAGAAGGGATTCAAAAGCACTTGTGAAGATCACAGCACAGAGACACCAGCTTGGAAAGGCTGGAACATGATCAGAGGACCACAGGAGGGTCCCCCCCTTCTCCTGCACCTCGCCACCATATCACTAATGGCTCGTTTACTGAAGTTCCTTTTACCTGCATGTCCAGTTTTCTACCACAAAGTTATGATGCGTACTAAAAGGTAGAAAGTCCAATTTGAAGAAGCACAAAGAGCTTCTGAGCCAGGTTAAACATAGCGGAATGGTGAAAAGCCCTAGATGGTCAGACTAGACAAAAAACACATCTCAACTACCTGAGAAACTAATTTATCAGAAACGAATTTTCAATGTAATGATATAGACAGGTTAAAAACAAAAAGGTGGGGGACCAGCAGATGGCATAATGGTGACATCACTGGACTCCATGTAGTCAGATGTGATTCAAGTCCCAGACCCAACAGCCTCAAACTCACACCAGGTGCATGTCCGTGTGGGTCCAAAATCTGTACGAGAGGCAAAAAGGAACATTTCGGAGTAACAAAGAAGTCAAGTCATCAAGGAGAAATTACAATACTAATCATGCATCCATCCAGTAACAGAACTTCAAAATACATGAAGCCAAGGCAAAGCTGAAAGATTAGGCAAAAATCCCTATTTATGATTGTATAATTTAAGACTGTTTTTCTTTGCAACTGGTAAAAGTAGTGAGAAGACTGATGAGTACATAGAAGATATAAAGCTACTGTCAGTCATGCCACCTGGTTCCCACTGATCCAAAACAGCACCGTATCACACACTTCGTCACATGTGCGTATGAAATATTGAACAAGATTATTTTGCTGGTCCGTGAAATATGTCATGAGAATATTTAAAAGAATAAAATCATCAGTAGGCCCTCTCATTAGAAATGAATACTGAAAAGAGATCTGGAAAATCCAAAAATACATGAAAATTAAGCAACAAACTTATCCAGTATTAAAAAAGAAATTACAGATCAATCCCATGGCCTAGAGGTTAAGGGGGCCAGATCCTACAGAGCCAACCTGATTTGAATCCTGTCTGCTTGAAAAGCACACCAAGCACATGTACGTGTGTGTCCAAAATCTGGACGGCATGAAAAACATGGAGAAGGGATTGTGGTATGGCCATGCTCCATCAGAGGCTGATTTCTCTCGCTCCTTCTCCCTTTCTGCCTATCTCCCTCTCTCTCTTTCTGGTGAGTACATGCCCGCTAGCCATTAAAAAAAGAAGAAGGAATTAGAAAATAATTTGAGCAATATAATAAAGAAAACAAATCATCATTTGCAAGATGCAGGTAAAGCAATGTTATGATTAGAACGACATTTGATCTCTAAGTGATTAATTAGCTATTGTGAAAGCAAATAATCACAATATATTAAATACTATCTATCATTAAGGAGGGACACGTAACCCTTCTTGGATGTGGCAAAGGATAAAGGACTGGTGTGAAACAGAGTAATACAACCTATGGAAAGGGGGTGACATCTGGGCTGGACATTGAAAAATGAGGCTAGCAGAGGCATTTCTGGGGTGATAAGAACATGAAAAAAGGCAAGGTGTGCTAGGACCTAAAATGTGTTGACACAAGGGCGTGGTGTTCCAGTTTGTCTAAGTTTCCCATAAGTTTTACAGAGATAGGTAGGTGGAGCGGAGAATAGCAAATTGAGCATGCATCAGACTGTTAATGGCCCTGTACACACTACATCCACTATGTAAACGTCCACGTCAGAACTCCCGGTGCTATCACATTTCACAGTATTCTCCTTAGCACGTTCCACAACCTTAGCATTTCTCCCCTCTGAAGAAGAAAGACAGAGACTAACACAACAATTAGCCCCATATGGGTTACAGCTGTTGCAAAAGAAAAAGGAGTTTGGGGAACCGGCAGTTAGTGTAATGGCTATGTCGCTGGACTCCCACGTAATCAACCGCGGTTTGCGTCCCTGACCCGGTGGCTTAAAACTCACGCCGGGCGCGTGTGCGTGCGTGCCCAAGATCCCGAGAGGAGAATGGAGGAGAAGGGATTGCGGCGTGGCCATCCCCCCGAGGGATGATTTCTCACTTTGGTGAGAGCACGCGCCCTATAGCAAAAAACCTCTCCAAAAATAAAAGAAAAGAAAAAGGAGTTTGATGAATACCAAATTAACAGAGTTGTGTGTGTGTGTGTGTGTGTGTGTGTATGTGTGTATATATATAAAATTGGTATTATGTATATATCATATTTTATACTATATTAATAGAATAATATATATTTTCTAATATGACATATAATATTATTTTATGTTGCTATTCTATTTTAGGATATATGATATGTGTGTTTGTATGTGTGTGTGGTAAAGAGTCTGCTGTGGTAGCTTATTTGCCAGAAAAATCAGTGAATATATTCAGCAGGTCTACCTAAGTCAGCCCTAATTACACTTCTTTACAAAATCCAGCTGACATGCAAAGTGTGAGATTAAAAAAAAGAGAGGAATTGCTAGTCCCATGGAGGAGAGGGAAATAGTTCATAATAGTAGACTTTGCTTCAGATCATACATGGCTGACCATAATTTGAATCCTGCACCCTGCAGTTTGAAAAGCCTGTCTGGAGCATGTATGTGTGTGTGCCCAAAATGGGGAAAAGGATTAGGGTGTGGCCCACCAATCCCCACACCACCCTGAGGAGTGCTTACTCTCTCTCACACTGTTATGAATAAAAAATGATAATAATGAGAACAGCAGATGGTGTAATGGTTATGTCACTGGACTCTCATGTAGTTGACCACGGTTCGAGTCCCGGACCTAGTGGATTAAAACGCATGCCAAGCATGTGTGCGTGCGTGCCCAAAATCCCAAGAGGAGAATGGAGGAGAAGGGATTGCAGTGTGGTTATTCCTCTGGGGTGTGATCTCTCCCTTTCTATCTCTCTGTTTCTCTCTGTCTCTCCAGTGAATGTGCAAGCCCTAGCGCAAAAATCTCTCTCTAAAGAAAATAAATACATAATTTTTAGGAGTGAAACAAGGGCCAGCAGGTGGTGTGGTGGTTATGGTAGCTAGATCCCACATGATCAGCTGCACAGTTGGACCTGATGGCTTGCAAAACATGCAGGGCGCACATGTATGCATGTCCAAAGTCCTGAGGGCAGAGCTGAGGAGAAGGGATTGCTGCATTGCCATCTTTCTGGGTGGAGGAGATTTCTTACTCTTCCTCTCTCTCTGTCTCTCTCCGGTGACCATGTGTGCCCCATAACAAACAAACAAACAAATCAACATGTTGTCACTTCAAGGAATAGTTTTGCACCAAAAGATGTCACGTGATTAAGTAGGTATTGGTTAACCTTGGTGCAATGAATCCAGGCCTTTCATTGGAGCAAGATATTTGAGAGTCCATAACCCTGACTCACTATACTATCAAAACACTATATAAAATGCTTCCATTTAAACAGCGTTTAACATCGTCAGAAGTCGTAAAGCGGTTTTATTTTACCTAATTCACAATTAAGCTATAATAGCAGCTAGTGGTATTCAGCGCGGTTTAGCATTGCCCAGTTACAGGGCCAGAGGATTTGATGAGGTATACAATTTTTCCCTCAAGGCTAAAAATGTAATTATGAAAACGTCCTGAACTGAAAAACAGTATTGTCAGCTATTTCCAGGAAAGATAACAGATCATTTAAAGGTAAAGAGATTATGGATGAAAGATATACAAATGTTCGTCTAGTGAGAGCAAGTTATAAACAAGAAGCAAACGTTAAACCATTTTATTACCGTAAGAGAATAGGGTTTTCATTTTTCTAAAAGGACAGCACTAAATTATTTCATTCATGTCTCGGATTAGTTCACTTGGATGTTTAAAGATGAGTTGATATTGGATGATTATTAAACTTTCAACGGCGCTGAAGAAATGAGCCCTGGATATGCTTCCGTCTGTCAAACTGACAGCCTAGAGACGCACTATCCGCACTCGACAGCCGAGGGACTCCTTTTCATAAGTTCACATAAACAGCCAGGGGTACTTAATAGTGTTTCTCATTTCTCACCCCCAAACCTATCTCAGTCGAAGTCCTCTCTGTAAAATGAAGATATTAATATCTGCCTTTACAAGATTGCAGAGAAGATCAAATAAGAGGATGAATAATATATAGAAAGGAACTGTGTACACTGCACCAATCTACACGGAAGGCATTATTACCAAGCTCCTTGCGTCGATAAGGCCCTTTAGAATGGCCTCTATTTAAAAGTCAATTCGCAATCACTAACAGAGGCCTGTGGTTTATCAGGCTCTCTGTTAGATGCTGGGGATTTAAGACACAAAATCTCCACCCTCAAGGAGCTCACAGCCAGGACTCCGAAGGGATCAGATAGTCTAGCTGTGCCTAAGGGACATGGTCTGAAAACAGAGAGGACGTTTTAACAATGAATCGGTGGCTAAGCTAGAAAAATGAGTAGATAACTCCTAATCTCAAGACTCTGGACGTCTGCAATATTCTCTAAATCCTTAATGGACAACTTGAAATTCTCTTGTTGGACATGTCAATCCTCTGATGGCGGCAAGGAGAAATGTGTGTTTCTGAAAGATCAATAACTCCATTCTGAGGAAATGACTTGACCTTCAGCCCACAGTTTAGGTAATGCCAAAGGGGCAAAACTGTCTTCAAGGTCAAGAAGGACTCACCATGATGCAATATGGTTTGTTTGGGGTGTGTAGTAATGGAGACGGAGGGTGAGGTTTTATTGGAAACAAACCGTTTCATACTAGTCATGTATGTACTGAAAGCAGAAATCATGATTCTTAGGAAAGCAGGTGCCACCACTGCACACTTAGAATGTTATCAAAAACAGTGAAAAAAGTTAACAACACGGTACAGATGTAAATAGTTCCCATTAAGAGACTGTGCAGTCTCGGGACCAGCAGCATGGTGGTTAACGGCATTGGACTCCCACATGGCTGACCACGGTTCAAGTCCTGGACCTGTCGGTTTGTTTCTCAATTCCTCTCTCTCTCTCTCTCTCTCTCTCTCTCTCTCTCTCACTCTGTCCTATCTCTATCATCTCTATCTCTTTCTTTCTCTCCCATGTAAA